>NW_028292575.1:1498267-1849781 GCF_029948245.1 Actinia tenebrosa | reverse complement strand
ATCCGTTTTATATCTGGAATTGGTGTTCATAAACTCAAGCTTTGCAAAAAGCTGCTTGCCCTTCGTTTTCACCGAACCAACTTCTTCAATCTTCAACGTGAATTCGTCGGATGAGTATTCTCCTTCTTCTGATTCTCCTGATTCAGCTGTCATCGCTTTGACATTGCTTGACCTCGATTTACACACAGACGCGAAATGGTTTTGTTTCTTGCACGTTTTGCATTCACGGCCATAGACGGGGCAGTCTTCTATTAAACTTGTGTTTCTGAGAACCACCACAGCGGTAGCACTTGTAACTGCTCGTTCGTCGACTTGTAGTTCGTTTACTGTCCCCGCTTGGCGTTCTGTGGGAACGTCTGTTGTTGTACTTGTCACTTGGCTTGCTTGGAGATTTAGGCTTCCGTTCTCGTATTTCATTGATTTCTTCGTTATTTGTCTTATCCACTAGACTCATGGCTTTTAACTGACTGCTAGCTAATTCACTTGAGCGGCAAATGTTGAGGGCTTTGTTGAGATCTAGACTGTCCTCTTTTAAAAGACGTAGTTTTGTTGCGTGTTCTCGTATACCAAGAACGAGTCGATCCCTGATAAGCTCTTCCGTTAACGGACCAAACTGACATGATGAAGCGCATTTTCTAAGCGATTTACGTAGCCATCTACGGTTTCTTCTGGGCCTTGAGTACAGCTGTTGAACAGATATCGTTCGTACACCACGTTGCGCTTTGGTTTGAAGTAGGCTTCTAGCGCGTTTAAGCATGTGTTTACGTCGTTCTTTTCTTCGTCACTTAACTTGAGATTAAGGAATATTTGCAGACATTCCTTCCCCATTACAGAGCGAAACGTTGTTAGTCGTATCTTTGGGTCTTGCTGGTACAGTCCGGTTGCGACTTCGTAGTCCTCCCACTGTTGTTTAAAGAAGTCCCAATTGTTTACTTGATCTCCTTTGGTATTCATCGGCGTTGGTACCGGAAAATGCGACGTGAATATTGGTCCTCGTGGACCGCTGCTGGTCGAAGCTTCCTCCTTACTTGACATATTACTTCTTCAATGCCTCGGCAGTAGGAACTTGACGGTTTTTTCAGCTACTTTGGAAGCGTTATTTCCAATTTATTTCTGACACCATGTTTCAAGACGTGTTCGTGTTGGTGGGGAAATAGTTATGCGTCTTTAATCAAACAATCACTTCTCTAAGTATCTAATTACAACTGCGTAAGCTAATATTGTAACAATCACCACCAACGCTAGCACCACCATCACCACCACCGCCACCGCCACCGCCACCATGGTCAGCAACGACACCACTACCACACTATTATTATATCCCCCAAAATGAAGAACTCTACTTGCCTGATAAGGCTCGTGACATGCGTTGCTTCAAAGAATAATCCATGTTTCTAACTAGAAGTCTTCCATCACAAAGAGGACCTAAAGAGACGCAAGATACCAAAGAAAATATAATAAAAACACAAAATAATAAAAGCGATTCTCAGAAAGACAAGGCTGTACATGCCACGTTAATAGTCTGTCATGGACGGTTCCATAAGTCAAAGACAGAGACAAAGAAGAAATATGAGATTCCCATTGCACTAACCTGTCATTCCACTTGGAAGCAAACCCCTTATTTTCTTTACAATATCATCTCTTTCACTGCTTTTCAAGTAAGAGCAAAATTCTCTACATCTCACCACAACTTCTTCCGGTGGATTTTTCATTGAAACCTTGTCTAGATTTAGTAAATTTGCAACTTTGAAAGCCGCTTCATTGGTATCAATTGCTGCAAGACTTAAATCTTTAAAACAAATCTCCAGCTCTTTGCAAGAAGCAGCTAAAATGGAACGAAGATGCAAACAAAAATGTAAGAAAAGAATGAAGAAAGAATGAAGAAAGAATGAAGAAAGAAAGGAAAGAAGGAAGGAAGAGGGAAAGTTATGAAGCGATTGGGATGGTGAGTCAGGGTGTTAAGCTATAAGTAAACGAATCAAAGAAAAATAAATATTATTTGTAGTCAACTTTAGAAGCAGAGGTCCTCTTACTGGGGCGATCTTCAGTTTCACTGCTACACAAACCTGTTAATACGAACCTTATGTTATCATTTTCGGCAAAGAGAAAAACTCCGATACCATAATACAAATAAATAAACCATGAAGCAAAAGATAGAAAATGAAAAATACATAAAAAGCAAAGGGAACGAAAGGAAAGGGAGAGTTCACTGCAACAATATATGTTCAGGCACTTGAGGGGCTAATTGTAATGGTGCTGAAGGCGGCATATAGTAGATTACACTTGTGAGGACGAATGTTACATTTTTGATGGCCTCGTGTCGGTTGCCAAACAAGTTCCGAGAATGACTTGAAGTACAAGCTAGAAGCGAAGTGGATAAACTGCCTACAATTTAATTTATTTTTATCCAAAAATACTGCAAACAAGGAAAAAGCACCAGAATTAAGCCAAGACTTTAACTTAGAAATCCATCCAGTTCTGAGAAATTAGGGGATTGATCACTCAAGCTTCCATTGATGGGTTGCAAGCATTCCCAAGAAGAAAGTTTTATGAAAAAGACTAAAGCAAGGCGGCCATTGTGTTGCCGTTAACAACGGATGCTAATAAGAAAACTTTTGTTGAATGGCACAAACGCTCCTCCGAGAGGCCGCGATGACGTAACGTGGAATCGAAGAATTGCTGGCTTTCATAGGCGCCATTTTGGTTGAATATAGCATTTTCTAATGTTTTAATTAGCACCTTCTGTTGTGTCAACTCACATGGCTTTCATGTGCTTTCTTGCTGTAGCAACAATGGACCCTTTTTAAAATTATCTTGGATGCGAGGCTAGCGTGAAAATAGAAAGGAAATGAAACAAATTCCATCGAGAAAAGGCGTGATTTCTTTTGTATTTCCATGTTAGCCTCGCATCCACGATACTTCTTAGAATGGTATATTTCAAAGAAAAAAGAGCAGCTATAACTAGATTTAACAAGCACTACTGGTAAAACTGTGATAGTTACTTTACCAGAAGGTTCCGGAGGGGCGCTTTCCAGTCCAACAGTCTCCAATTTTTGAACCAGAAATGCCTAAAAAAAAAAACAACAAAACAACAAATAAGCAAGATAACGAAAAAAAAAAAAAAAAAGAGCACCAAAAAAACAACAGACACAAATGTATAAGAAATAAAATAAAAAGAACAAAACAAAAGAAGACAAAATTAATCAAATATAAAAAGCTTCTCGCGAGGCAAATCATAAAGCAATTTTAGTTTAATGCTGAAAACAAAATGCTAAAAAGCAAACAAATGCATAAAAAAAAAATGAAAAAACAAAAAAAAAAAAAATTATAATCATTAAAACCATCTCATAATGCATATCAGAACGTAACTTTACTTTAATAGTTTAAGAAAGTATATAAGCTAATTGTATGAAAATCATTAATGCATCTTAACCTCAAACGCCTTGAAATGTATATATCTAATTCAAAAAACGTTGTCGGTCGGAAATCAGGAATCTGGGACCGCGCCTGAGTAACGTGCAGACAATTGTAATACTTTAACAGCCGAACAAAGTAGTTTCCTTTTGGGTTGGAATATGAAGCGTGACCCAAATTATAGAGTTTGAAGAGCATAGATGAAAGAATATGATTTTTTTTTTCATTTTATCCAGAAAGTCTCAGATCACCCATTTCAGATCTCGGTCGGAGCGTCAACGCTCTTTGAAACAGGTGTACTCAGCATCATTAAGGCATGGCTCTCAGATGAAAAACTGATTAGCTATATCAAAGCCAGTTTTCTACAAATCTTCCCCAAACTTGGCAAGTTAATGTCTTTTGTGAAAAGAAGGAACCTTAGAGCCTTGGTTACCATGGAAACTAAGTCACGTGACCAAAAGGCCGCCATCTTGGATTTTTAAACAAGACGTTTGTAAACGTACCGAAACATCTTTAAAAGTCATGAAAATGCAGATTACTATTCATATTTACAATGCCTATATGGATCTAATTGGATATCTTGGAAATTTTTTTAAGTTTGATTTTTAGAATATTTTCTATTTTTTCCAAAAAATTGAAAATATTCTAAGAATTAAACTTAATATAATTTCCAAGATATCCAATTAGATCCATATGGGTATTGCAAATATCAAAAGGAATATGGATTTTCAGGACTTTTGAAGTAGTTTCAATACGACTACAAACGATTTTTTAAAAAAATCCAAGATGGCGGCCTTGTGGTCACGTGACCTGGTTTCCATGCTAACAGATACGCGGTAATTGCTTGCCTTGAAGAATTACTACTACGAGCCAAATTTGGGAAAGATTCATAGTAAACTGTCAAAGATATGAATAAATAACTGATTTTCCATCACTTCCTCAAAAGAGCCATGCCTTAATGGTGCTGAGTATATGCTGAATGCAGGGAAATGGAATTTATTACATTTCAGTAAATAACTCTTAAGCTTACCTCAGTGGTAGGTTGTTTCTTGGAAATATCTGGAGGAACAACTCTTGTTTCTTCGATGCAAAATTTGCACAAATTATCTTTAGAATCACCATCTTTCTTTTCCAGGAAGGAAATGACCAGTTCTGTACTAGTATCGCTATCGTTTTTTTTGACCAGAGGCAGCTCTTTTCTGCAAATGTCGTGTTCGATGAACCTATATAGGAAGATCAGAGTAATGTTGGATCTTGCAATATGGTGCGAGGTTAATGTTTGCCTTGTAAGGTTATCTCTAATCATTCAGATCATCATAGATAGCTATATTCAGATGTAACTTCTTCTCCAAGTTGCCTTATGAACGGCTTTTATATAAATTGATTTAGACTATTAGCCGTTCCGAAGTTGCCATTATAGTGCATCGTGGGACTGTTTTAAGGGAGATATTTTCAACGTGGCGTATATTCCGTCCCCTAAAATTATCCCACAATGCACTGCAATGACAGAGGGCTAATATAAACTAGAAATGTTTAAGCTATTTTATAAAGGCTATGATAAAAATTTACCAGAGTACTTATCTAAATGTGGTTAAATGAAATTTAGGCAAAGTTAAACTCGAAATGTGTAGCGGCGAATAGTCTACGATAGCCGCTGTTTTCATTTGTTGTCTGCCCGCTGGCCACCCACATTTACATTTACATCTACCAAATTACAAGCACGCCCTCTCTTTGAAGTGCCCTGTATACGTTAAGCACACGCTATCACAATCAAACGCTATTCCGGTGATTACGCTAGCATTAACTTTGGTCATCAGCAGGGCTGAGCTATTTCATCGGTAATTACCGCGATATCGATCAACGCTATTTATTGCTAATGGGTCAACTCGATCGCATGCTATCCATGTGATCACGCTAGCTTGACCTTAGATTCGGCCAACAATCGTTTGCATTACGATATTCGCTGTCGCTAGCCTCTGGCAACCACACGCTAAACGCTTTTTCTTTTTCCGCCCTTCCTCCCTATGGTAGGTATATGTAAGTGAGTATTCCACTGACCAGGCCGTCAGTGTGACAGGTGCACAGTGAGTTGCAACAGGGATGCCATGGTTACCGCGTTGTTATGTGCCAGGCCCCTCTCATCCCGCCGAACAAGCACCTAAAGCCAAACTCATCTACTAGTGAGGAGTTTAGCAATATTTTTAAGGGAAAAGCAAATGCTTTTCATGTTTCGCAGATTTCAAATCAAATTTATGAAACTTTCATTGGTTTACCAATGTCGAAGAGATCTAGTTGCATTTTAGAAAATGTTAAGGACGCATGTACAACTACAATGATAATAGCGCAGCGCACTGATTCTAAAAATAGCTTAAAGATTCGGACAAACATTGCATTCTGTTTAACCGCTACGAGGATTATACGAACCGATTTTATTATTTTTACTTAAAGTTACAATAATAACCCATGTAAACCAAGATCAACTGCGATCGGCTGTGAAAATTATCTGCTGAAAGTAAACTTGTAAGTTTGTTCGTCCGAATTTCGCCTTTGTCTTCCGTTTTTATGACGTCACGGCTGCGCTGCGCTATTAAAGTTACACATCTAAATTGTAAGGATATAACAATACGGTGTGCCAAAGAGTCTTTTAAACAAATTTTAGATTTGATTGAACTGTCTTAACTTTTCGTTTTATACAGGATAATATATGTATATAGATGTATCTAGTAATTGCAAAAACCTCTTTACTTAACATCATAACCTTACCGAAGAAAAATATCTTCGTTTAACTTCTTCTCGTAGCATCCTTCTACTTTCGTATAGGCTTTGTCATCTGGTCGCATTTTCTTGTTTCCGGTAGAGAACGCAAGTTGAGTATAGCCTTGCTCTTTGAGCGAGAAAAAGAAAAAGAGAAAACTATAATCTGAGAGATTATTATGAACGGTCGTTCAAAATTTTTTTTTTTTTGGATCAGAGTCACGGAATAAAACATCACTGCGCATGCAGCATTGCATTAGCCAACTACTCGTGGGGTCTCGTTTTCTATTACTAGAATCAGCATCAAATATATTGGCATCATTGTAATTGTTTAGCTTGTTTTTAACTCTTACTTTCCAATAACTCTATTTTTTCAATCTGTTCGTGGTTTGGCACACACACTAAAGTCATGGTGAGGGATGTATGGCTGCATACTCCAGTTTTTTTGAAGACAGCAAAACTGACATATTGGGGAGGTGTAAACAAGTACTTGGACAACGAAGACGCCATTGTAAAGGGAATTTCATATATCCCGGTCCACAACCTTAACGAAAAATAAGTATAGAATCAATGTAGTTTTAAGGGCATGCATATATATTTGTCGGCCTAGAATTTAGAGCGCCACGGATACTTCCGTAGCCACCTAATTAACGCCTAATAGACCGATTCACGATAGTCGTTGTATTATGGATAATCAGGGCATTGAAAATTAAGGGAAAAGAGATACGTTTTTCGTTATATTTTTATTCTGAGGTATATTTTCGAGACCAAACTTTTTCTGTATATCGAGAATCCTCTGTTCAATGTTTTGTGGCGTTTTTGAGCCGATCGAGTCATTCTCGTTGAGGCACGATATTTTTACGGTCAAATTGAACTATTTTGATCCAGTCGCAAAACCCGCAAACCTGAAACTTTCTTTTCTTTATCTTATGGAGTAGTGTAGCAGCATCTCGTAAGCTCTACTGTGATTGGTGAGATAAAATGATAGAATGCATTGTTTTCCCCTTCTATTGTATTATTTTCTTTTGTTTTACAGCAAGGGTATCAATCCAATAGGCTTAGATCTTATGAGCACTGCTACACCACCCATCTTATGCCCGGTTCGATCAGCTCAAAAAAAACACAAAACATAGTACAGAGGTTTTTCCATCTACAAAACAAATCTGGTCTCCAAATGTTACCTCACAATGGAAGTATAATGAAAAATGCATTTCTTTCCTCATCGCTTGTTAGTAATCTTGCCCTGATTACCCATGATGCATTGACTATCGTAAACCGTTCTATTGACTCAACCCCTGAACAAAACCTCATAGCACACATCTCACTGTATTCGAAGTTGAGTTCTTACTGTATTAATATTTGAAGAAAAGCAAATCACACTAAAGTTTGGTCACTTTAAATTTATAAATGACCACCTTGGTAGCCTTAAATTTCGTTTTTAACATGAAAACATCAGTTTTAAGATCACTTAAAAGTAAAAGAGCTAAAAGAGCTACGTGCCAAACACAATGTCGATCCAATTATATTGCGGCAAAGAGGCCATCGCCGAAAGAAAAAAAAAATCGAGACCATCACTGACTTACCACGAAAAGTGGCTCACTTGCAGTTCAATGAATGATTCTGTTTCAACACAACGGACTTCATTTGTGATATCCTTCCACTTGTGCGGAGCGTTCATAGTCAGGAGACGAACATTTCCAGTCGGATATCCCTCGGGATACGGGTGTGGTAATTTAATCTTTACGGGAATTGTAAAATTAACTCCTTCAAGGCCATCGATTGAAATTATTGGACAAGGATATGCAGCCATGCCATCAAGAATGTCAATGTGATCTGGCATCAACAACAACTGAAAAAAGAGGACTTATTTTTAATTGTTCCTCCAGGAAACCTAACTAAACTCATTACAGACAAAATATCTGACTTTAGGGACTTGAGCAATAATTATCGGGAGGGGGGGTTCTAAAATTCTCCAAATTGGGCATAAATTGAAGCTAACCCCCCCCCCCCCCGTGCCAAATGTAAAATAACTTCTCACCCCTCCCCCTTTTGAAATGAAATAACTATCAACCCACCACCCCCCCTCCACCCCCCATACATCATGACACATCGCGACAATTAAAATATTGTGAGATGCAAAAATGAGGCCATTTTTTACTACAAAAGTGTGAACAAATAAAAAAGAAGGTAAGTGATCATGATGATAGCTTATTTTCGAAAAGAAGTGGGAAAACTCCCAACTTTACTGAGCTGTCATCATAAATTCAACACTGCACTCTATTACTACTGGTATTGAAAGAAACATTAGAGATTTGTTGGATAACATGGATAAAGCTATGGAAAACTACTATGCTACCGAAACAGAATTCATCAGTTTCACGGAAGAAAAAATAAAATAAGAAAAAAGCTGATAACTTTACAGTGAACAAAAACCCAAATCGACTTATGACCCCCCTCTCCATACTTAAGCAATTAGCTTCTAACCCCCTCTACCCTACATTCCAATTTAACTTTTTTACCCCCCCCCCCCCCCCCCCCTATTAATTTTAGAACCCCCCTCCCGATAATTATTGCACAGTCCCTTATCCCGGGTAGTCAGGATGGTATGATGGTAAAACGTTCGCCTGTCACCTCGACGGTCGCCCGATGTGAGCTGATTTGGTGCCACTGGTGAAAAACGCACTGCGCATGCGTTGGGAGAAAAAACAAAATGGCGGACAATATTAATTGATCACATCTACAAGGTAGGTTTTATTTTAACTGACAGGGCTATTTTTTGAATATTTGTTTTGGAATTTCACAGATATCCTTGGATTTCTTTACATAGAATCCGACCATGTGATTATCTGCAAATTAGCCATGCGTGATATCGACGTCGGGCAGCGAGTGGCGACATTTTCAAAGATAAATTTTGCTTTGTATAAACAAAAGTTTTTTTTCCTTTAAATCAGCAGTGTATCATGCACAATCGAAATTATCTTGCTATTGCGGAAAGGACAACCTCAAGTTTTCAGTATTTTTCTTAAGTTTTGCGATTTCGTAAAACAATCAGAAAACAATCAAAACACTGGCATCAAAAATATAAGTTGCCCTTAGTTACGCTACGCCATCTCCGAGCGTGCGCAGTGCGTTTTTCACCAGTGTCTGATTTGGTTGGTCTGATTTTGATCCCGAAGAATTTTCCGACCTTTCGGTTTTTCACTTTCCTCTCACTCAAATCAAGCCTAACTAATTCAAACTGGTTAAAGCAGTGCTCCGGGGTCATACATGCATGGACTGTTTAACGGCTGCCAAAGGCCAATGCTTTTAGTTCGACCCCGTCGAGCTTCGCATGACATTTCTGTTGATCTTGCGGTGATAAAGTTAGTTTTGTTTTTTACTTCGGCTTGCAAACATTCGAAGATTCTTTGAAAATCTTATCGTTTGTTCCGTCAGGAAACTAAACTGCAGTAGCATTACAAACAGAAAAACTTAATTCAACAAACCTTCAAGGATCCAATGTAAGTCTTATCAACAGCTCCTTCAGGAAACTCCACTGTCACATCCTCATATACAGATGACCTCACGACGCATCCTTTGTGTGTGACTTCAAAGGTATCTTTGATGAGTCTGGTAAAAACTGCAAGAGCTGTGGTCCCTTTGATCGTGATTTCTACGCGAATGTACGCTGAATTAAAGTGTTCGCGTGCAAGCGGGCTGTCTTCTCGTATTTCTAAAGATTCGTAATAACGAAATAATGAAATATATATTTTTTTAATCGGTAAAACACAGCACAGCACAGCAAAGCAGTGTATTGCAAGACAAAGCAAAATTGAGCTTGCTAAACACACCAAACCAAGCAAATCCAAAAGAAACAGGACTTTTTTTCAAGCTTAGCTTAAGCAATTAAATTAGAACTAAAGGGATCAATAAATTAACCTTTTTTTTGTTCCCATGAATCCCGAAGTTCCTTCACTATCGTTTCGTATCCTTCCTTCTTGCTTGGACCAGAATGCGCTAGTGTGACAATTATGGGTTTTTGTAGTTCGAATAAAGAAGTGGATTCAAATCTTACACAATTACTAACTAGTGTTTCATTTTCTTCTGTTGGAAGAGGAATACTGTCTGGGGAAATTTTTCTACATGTAATTACTGTAGGATGGGTGACAGCATTTGGTGGGACTTGGAGTAGAACACCAAACGAAGACAGATCGTGGAAACTTCCTTCAACATCTCTGTCAAAGAGAAAAAATGAAATAAATTACAAGGAGAGAAGAAACTCTTTCTTATGCTACTTGTGGGCCAAGTCCAAGTCCGAGTCTATGCAAGAAACAAAATTGAATGACGTGTTACTTACATTGCGACATTTTTCGATTCTGAAATGACTTTGCAGTCTTCTGGACCTTCTGCTAAAACAAAAAGGAAAAACGTCTCTAGTAGCTTGCATAGCGGCCCTGTCTGTGGGGTAGCAAAACGAGACTAAAGTGGAACTGAAGGTGATATTGATTTCAGCTTATGCCCAACCACAGATTGCTTTGTAGAACAATGGCCTCATATTGGCATTGGCTCAAATATGCTTACGTACCCAATTCTAAATCATCAGTTTACTTATATCGCTATTGGAAACTATACAGTCACAAATTGACATTTTTACTCGTCAAGTTTTATGACGTGCTCATCATATTGTCGGAAAATTAGTTTGAGCAAAAATATGCCAATCCAAAGTGAGCATCGGTGATAATTTTATCACAATGTATTTGTGCATGACGTCACTCCTCGTCCTCCGTATTACATTTTCTTTCTTTTTCACATATTTCACAATTCCTTACCAGTGTCACGTTCTTCTGATGAATCTAAAAGGAAAAGGAATGACAAAGAAAAACGTTTTAGTTAAGGCGACAATCATATAAGGAATCATATATACGACTTTCTAAGTTATAAAAAATAAAACTTTACTAGTTTTCCTTGTGTTGTTGCTGTCTCGTTTCCCTCCCAGGTCCAAGATACTTTCATGTTTGATGCTTGGGAACCCCGAAAGGAAAATTAAAAATGGACAAAGTTCATTGTCTTTGTCAATATATTTCAATTTAAGTCAATATATCTATTTATTTCTCAATTGACACGGTTTTCTTTGTTATTCACATGGAATTATTTTTGTTATAACCCTCATTATAAATGCGAGGTCAATATATAGCTAGTTATTAACCCGGTTAGGGGTTAGAGGGTTGCAGAATGGTGAAAGACAATAAGAACTTCAACGAATTTTAATCTGAATTAAGCTGAATTAAGCGGTTTGGTATATAATGTGTTGGCGATTATCCTACACTATCCATAGATGAGTATACTGTAAAAAGAACATCGATTGCTAGAAAATATGACGATATTCATAAGGAAAATACATACATATCACGTTTAAATATATCCTGAACTAAATTGTCAAAAATCGTAATTACCAGGAGCTGTAGTAGGAGAGGCCTTTTATCTTAATGTATGTATGTGTATCTAGGTATTATATATGGATTACTTATTTATTAAGTTGGCAACATTAAATTATTTCCGATCCCCCCGTTTTCTAACGATAGCTCTCCCCCCGCCCCCCTTCCTCCAGGTCACTGGACCTTCAGGCGACACAATGGTAAGACAAGGCAAGCTGCTTTTTGGGGGATTAGGAAAGGAGAATGAAGAACTTATGATAAATGAACGTTAATTTTGCTAGCAGTTTTGCTTAGCTTACGACTAAATATTTTTTTCGACTATGGCTCGTGCTTCTCATTACACTTTTTTTTTTGCTTACGCCACTTCTTGCGTGCTGTATTGCTGAACGGAGCACGGAAAAGGCTGTTTTATTTGTTAAATACATACCATGAGTAAGAAGAGGCCTAGTAGTAATAGTACGATGACCTGAAGTGTCAAATATCGTAATTAGCGGAAAAAGAAGCATATTAACTTAATATATGTGTGGATATATGTAAATACATGGATTACATATTTATTATAATTACAGACATACGTACCTTGGCCGATAGATCTCCACAAATTGGATATATAGGACGCAGCACGTTGAAAAATTGATTGGTGAGCTAAAATAGCATAGTGATAATTAATCCCACTTCCGAAATATTCTTCGCTTGTCACGCACAAAGGTTTCTACGATGGCCGAGGAGGGCCTTTTCGGAGTTCCGACTTCTGAGTTCCGACTTCCGACTCCGACTACTGAGTGGGGGTGGGAACAAAAGTGTTCCGAATATGCGTTTGGGGCAGGGGAGCAAAAGTACAGGAAATGCTCGACTAATATTTAACTTATTTTCTATATTCATTTTTTTAAATCAACGTTTTATAGTTCAAAGCCCCATCGTAACACCGTGACCAGCTGCTAAAAACCCCAATATTTCGTAGTTCGAATAACCTTGAAGGAAGCTCGAATAAGTTCCTGTACATTTAACCAAGCATCTTGCTTAGCTGCTGTGTAAGCTGGTAAAACACATGATTTATACAGATTTTATACAAAAGGACAACACGAGTACAACTAACATCATCGTGACATAAATCCCTACTGGTTTAAAACACAGAAAGAGTAAGAAATGCGATTAGGAACGAGTCGAAATTCAGAAGTCGGAACTTGGAAGTCGTAAGTCGTAAGTCGTCAGTCAGAATTATGGTAAATATCTCATTTATTTAAGTTTGTTTAAAACATTTTAGGTTGCATAGTGTCACCTAAACATTTTCGCAATGTTGACTTATAAAGAAATATATTGCTATAAGTGGGTGGGTGGGTGGGTGGTTGGACGGGAGGGGGGTTGCAGAATGGTGAAAGACAATAAGAACTTCAACAAATTTTAATCTGAATTAAGCTGAATTAAGCGGTTTGATATATTGTCTTGGTGATTATCCTACAATATATACGCTTTTCTAAGTTACAGATACTGAATTTGCGGAGTTTTACTTCGACTGTCTCCCTCCCACGATCAAAATACTCAGCCTTAAATCAAAAGATAGCTTTCATGTGACGTCATGATGAATTAGGGCACATCATGAAATATTTGACATTTATTCGCCGAAGGGAATATCGGGGAATAATAACCTACTTAAAAAAGAAAACTACTTAAAAAAGAAGCAAATGCATGAAATTTATCTTCCAAAAAATTTATGCTGGCGGAATTGTTTTTCTTTCCAAGCGACTTTGGCGTGTCATGAAATATAAAGAACTTTCAAAAACAATGTTTAAACCATGTGCTAAATAAAATAAAAGGTCGATATTTAGAAATTGAGAAGTTAAAACAATGTTCTAATTGTGAGTGAAGTGATTGGTTTTTTTTTCCTGTAACGAATAATGGAGATTGAAAATTGGAGAAATTTGGAAGAAAATGCGGCCGTTCGGTGCAATCAAATGAATGTAAAATATTTCCTAATTAGCAAATTATTTATAAAAAAGCAAACTACTATCTTGAGCTACTATATTACTACGTACCATGGAAATAAGGATTAATAAGAAAACTGATTAAAATAATTCGTGAGAAAGTATCCTTTTTCCAGAGTCAAGTGGTTTTTTAAATAATAGCAGCGTTGCATTAGCTAAAGTTCGTGACCTTGCGCCATTGTAAAAAAATTAGAAACTTTTGAAAATGCATTGCCAAAATAAATAAAAAACACACATTATGTCGTCACAGTTTGCTTATATAAGGGCGACAGAATGGTCAAGAACATTAACTGTCAAAAATCGCAGTTAGCAGATGTCGTAATAGGAGAAGCACCATATCTTAATATATTCGCGAATGAAAATATAAATACACATGAAGTGTACTTATGTACTATAGATAACATAGAAGAGATAACTAGCTAAAAACTAGTGTGAGCTGCGTGGGTGTTTCTAATGAAGCAGTAATGATAAGATTACTGTGACGTCGTCATAATATATTATAGTAAGTCATGATATATAAAGCAGTATATATTCTGCAGATAGAGTGTAATAAATTCAAAATTACTATCGATAGATATATTGGGCAAAATATCGTTAGAAAATATGAAAATATTCACAATGAGAATACATACCAAGACCATAGTCTAGAGGATTAGGTAGAAAAAAAGGATGACCTTCCGGTATAACGTTTTCATCACTATCCATAGATGAGTATACTGTAAAAAGAACATCGATTGCTAGAAAATATGACGACATTCATAAGGAAAATACATACATATCACGTTTAAATATATCCTGAACTAAATTGTCAAAAATCGTAATTACCAGGAGTTATAGTAGGAGAAGCCGTTTATCTTAATATATGTATGTGTATCTAGGTATTATATATGGATCACTTATTTATTAAGTTGGCAACATTAAATTATTTCCGATCCCCCCGTTTTCTAACGATAGCTCTCCCCCCGCCCCCCTTCCTCCAGGCGACACAATGGTAAGACAAGGCAGGTGGTCGGCAAACCCGTTTCAAAACAAAACCCCTGCTTCTTGGGGGATTAGGAAAGGAGAATGGAGATGTTTTTGCGTTGAACTTATGATAAATGAACGTTAATTTTCCTATCAGTTTTGCTTAGCTTATGACTAATTATTTTGGAGAAACTTTTCATGGTTCTGCTAGACAACATTACATAATTAATATTATAGCATTATTCTGTGGATAAGTAAAAAGGGACGTATGAACAGGAGGAGGGGACGATTTTAAAGGGGATTTTAAGCTAGCTATATACACTTTATTGTGTTTAGAGTCAATAATTGCTTACTTAGACCACTGTATTCCCTTAGTTTCGTTAGATGTTACTGTTTAGTTTAAGTTACAAAAAATCTCTCAAAAAATCAAACATAGAAGGTGAGACCTAAATGGTATATGGGAAGTACGTTGCATGATGCATGCTGTGATCGGAGACCCGTGTCATCATCCACTGTTTTTAATACGCGTTTGGCATTCTAAACCGACTGGATGGCGCAAAATGAATAAATTATAATATAATTATGTCATTTCCCATGTGCCATTTCAGTCTCAGCTTCTATGTTCTATGGTTTCTGAACCCGACAACGATTCTTCAATTGACATGAGAGTATGCAAAAGAATATCTAAACGCAGTACAAAAATATTGAAGTACGCTGAAAGAAAATGATAGCTACTAGCTGATGTCGTAATATGAGAAGCACCATATCTTAATGTATTTGTGAATGAATATATAAATACACATGAAGTGTACTTATGTACTATAGATAACATAGAAGAGATAACTAGCTAAAAACTAGTGTGAGCTGCGTGGGTGTTTCTAATGAAGCAGTAATGATAAGATTACTGTGACGTCGTCATAATATATTATAGTAAGTCATGATATACAAAGCAGTATATATTCTGCAGATAGAGTGTAATAAATTCAAAATTACTATCGATAGATATATTGGGGCAGATTGTTGTTAGAAAATATGAAAATATTCACAAAGAGAATACATACCAAGACCACGGTATAGAAGACTAGGCGGAGTACGAGAACAACCTGAAATGTCAACAAATTGTAATTAGCAGATGCCGTAATAGGAGAAGCACCATATCATAATATATTCGTAAATGAATATATAAATATACATGAAGTGTACTTATGTACTATGGATAACATAGTTATTAGGTTGGCCCAACAATAAAATATTTCCCCTCCCCTTGACTCTTGCCCTAAACCCAACTGATACCCTGTCCTTCCCGCAACACAGCTCAGTAAAGGTAACCGGCATATCGGCTTCATTACTATCCATAGATGAGTATACTGTAAAAAGAACATCGATTGCTAGAAAATATGACGATATTCATAAGGAAAATACATACATATCACGTTTAAATATATCCTGAACTAAATTGTCAAAAATCGTAATTACCAGGAGTTATAGTAGGAGAAGCCGTTTATCTTAATATATGTATGTGTATCTAGGTATTATATATGGATCACTTATTTATTAAGTTGGCAACATTAAATTATTTCCGATCCCCCCGTTTTCTAACGATAGCTCTCCCCCCGCCCCCCTTCCTCCAGGCGACACAATGGTAAGACAAGGCAGGTGGTCGGCAAACCCGTTTCAAAACAAAACCCCTGCTTCTTGGGGGATTAGGAAAGGAGAATGGAGATGTTTTTGCGTTGAACTTATGATAAATGAACGTTAATTTTCCTATCAGTTTTGCTTAGCTTATGACTAATTATTTTGGAGAAACTTTTCATGGTTCTGCTAGACAACATTACATAATTAATATTATAGCATTATTCTGTGGATAAGTAAAAAGGGACGTATGAACAGGAGGAGGGGACGATTTTAAAGGGGATTTTAAGCTAGCTATATACACTTTATTGTGTTTAGAGTCAATAATTGCTTACTTAGACCACTGTATTCCCTTAGTTTCGTTAGATGTTACTGTTTAGTTTAAGTTACAAAAAATCTCTCAAAAAATCAAACATAGAAGGTGAGACCTAAATGGTATATGGGAAGTACGTTGCATGATGCATGCTGTGACCGGAGACCCGTGTCATCATCCACTGTTTTTAATACGCGTTTGGCATCAAAACCAACTGGATGGCGCAAATGAATAAATTATAATATAATTATGTCATTTCCCATGTGCCATTTCAGTCTCAGCTTCTATGTTCTATGGTTTCTGAACCCGACAACGATTCTTCAATTGTCATGAGTGTATGCAAAAGAATATCTAAACGCAGTACAAAAATATTGAAGTACGCTGAAAGAAAATGATAGCTACTAGCTGATGTCGTAATATGAGAAGCACCATATCTTAATGTATTTGTGAATGAATATATAAATACACATGAAGTGTACTTATGTACTATAGATAACATAGAAGAGATAACTAGCTAAAAACTAGTGTGAGCTGCGTGGGTGTTTCTAATGAAGCAGTAATGATAAGATTACTGTGACGTCGTCATAATATATTATAGTAAGTCATGATATATAAAGCAGTATATATTCTGCAGATAGAGTGTAATAAATTCAAAATTACTATCGATAGATATATTGGGCAGGATATTATTAGAAAATATGAAAATATTCACAAAGAGAATACATACTTAATTTAATACTACGACGGTTTAGAGGACGAGGCGGAGTACGAAAACGACCTGAAATGTCAACAAATTGTAATTAGCAGATGCCGTAATAGGAGAAGCACCAAATCTTAATGTTTCGTAAATGAATATATAAATACACATGAAGTGTACTTATGTACTATGGATAACATAGTTATTAGGTTGGCCCAACAATAAAATATTTCCCCTCCCCTTGACTCTTGCCCTAAACACACTGAACTGATACCCTGTCCTTCCCGCAACACAGCTCAGTAAAGGTAACCGGCAAGTCGGCCTCATTACTACCCATAGATGAGTATACTGTAAAAAGAAATCGATTGCTAGAAAATATGACGATATTCATAAGGAAAATACATACATATCACGTTTAAATATATCCTGAACTAAATTGTCAAAAATCGTAATTACCAGGAGCTGTAGTAGGAGAGGCCTTTTATCTTAATGTATGTATGTGTATCTAGGTATTATATATGGATTACTTATTTATTAAGTTGGCAACATTAAATTATTTCCGATCCCCCCGTTTTCTAACGATAGCTCTCCCCCCGCCCCCCTTCCTCCAGGTCACTGGACCTTCAGGTGACACAATGGTAAGACAAGGCAGGCGGTCGGCACACCCGTTTCAAAACAAAACCCGTGCTTCTTGGGGGTATTAGGAAAGAAGAATGGAGAACTTATGATAAATGAACGTTAATTTTCCTATCAGTTTTGCTTAGCTTACGACTAAATATTTTTTTTCGAGTATGGCTCGTGCTTCCCATTACACTTTTTTTTTTTGCTTACCCCACTTCTTGCGTGCTGTATTGCTGAACGGAGCACGGAAAAGGCTGTTTTATTTGCTAAATACATACCATAAAAACGACGAGGCCTAGAAGTAGTAGTACGACGACCTGAAGTGTCAAATATCGTAATTAGCGGAAAAAGAAGCATATTAACTTAATATATGTGTGGATATATGTAAATACATGGATTACATATTTATTATAATTACAGACATACGTACCTCGGCCGGTTATAGATCTCCCCAAATTGGATATATAGGGCGCAGCACGTTGAAAAATTGATTGGTGAGCTAAAATAGCATAGTGATAATTAATCCCACTTCCGAAATATTCTTCGCTTGTCACGCACAAAGGTTTCTACGATGGCCGAGGAGGGCCTTTTCGGAGTTTCGACTTCTGAGTTCCGACTTCCGACTCCGACTACTGAGTGGGGGTGGGAACAAAAGTGTTCCGAATATGCGTTTGGGGCAGGGGAGCAAAAGTACAGGAAATGCTCGACTAATATTTAACTTATTTTCTATATTCATTTTTTTAAATCAACGTTTTATAGTTCAAAGCCCCATCGTAACACCGTGACCAGCTGCTAAAAACCCCAATATTTCGTAGTTCGAATAACCTTGAAGGAAGCTCGAATAAGTTCCTGTACATTTAACCAAGCATCTTGCTTAGCTGCTGTGTAAGCTGGTAAAACACATGATTTATACAGATTTTATACAAAAGGACAACACGAGTACAACTAACATCATCGTGACATAAATCCCTACTGGTTTAAAACACAGAAAGAGTAAGAAATGCGATTAGGAACGAGTCGAAATTCAGAAGTCGGAACTTGGAAGTCGTAAGTCGTAAGTCGTCAGTCAGAATTATGGTAAATATCTCATTTATTTAAGTTTGTTTAAAACATTTTAGGTTGCATAGTGTCACCTAAACATTTTCGCAATGTTGACTTATAAAGAAATATATTGCTATAAGTGGGTGGGTGGGTGGGTGGTTGGACGGGAGGGGGGTTGCAGAATGGTGAAAGACAATAAGAACTTCAACAAATTTTAATCTGAATTAAGCTGAATTAAGCGGTTTGATATATTGTCTTGGTGATTATCCTACAATATATACGCTTTTCTAAGTTACAGATACTGAATTTGCGGAGTTTTACTTCGACTGTCTCCCTCCCACGATCAAAATACTCAGCCTTAAATCAAAAGATAGCTTTCATGTGACGTCATGATGAATTAGGGCACATCATGAAATATTTGACATTTATTCGCCGAAGGGAATATCGGGGAATAATAACCTACTTAAAAAAGAAAACTACTTAAAAAAGAAGCAAATGCATGAAATTTATCTTCCAAAAAATTTATGCTGGCGGAATTGTTTTTCTTTCCAAGCGACTTTGGCGTGTCATGAAATATAAAGAACTTTCAAAAACAATGTTTAAACCATGTGCTAAATAAAATAAAAGGTCGATATTTAGAAATTGAGAAGTTAAAACAATGTTCTAATTGTGAGTGAAGTGATTGGTTTTTTTTTCCTGTAACGAGTAATGGAGATTGAAAATTGGAGAAATTTGGAAGAAAATGCGGCCGTTCGGTGCAATCAAATGAATGTAAAATATTTCCTAATTAGCAAATTATTTATAAAAAAGCAAACTACTATCTTGAGCTACTATATTACTACGTACCATGGAAATAAGGATTAATAAGAAAACTGATTAAAATAATTCGTGAGAAAGTATCCTTTTTCCAGAGTCAAGTGGTTTTTTAAATAATAGCAGCGTTGCATTAGCTAAAGTTCGTGACCTTGCGCCATTGTAAAAAAATTAGAAACTTTTGAAAATGCATTGCCAAAATAAATAAAAAACACACATTATGAGGTCACAGTTTGCTTATATAAGGGCGACAGAATGGTCAAGAACATTAACTGTCAAAAATCGCAGTTAGCAGATGTCGTAATATGAGAAGCACCATATCTTAATATATTCGCGAATGAATATATAAATACACATGAAGTGTACTTATGTACTATAGATAACATAGAAGAGATAACTAGCTAAAAACTAGTGTGAGCTGCGTGGGTGTTTCTAATGAAGCAGTAATGATAAGATTACTGTGACGTCGTCATAATATATTATAGTAAGTCATGATATACAAAGCAGTATATATTCTGCAGATAGAGTGTAATAAATTCAAAATTACTATCGATAGATATATTGGGCAAAATATCGTTAGAAAATATGAAAATATTCACAATGAGAATACATACCAAGACCATAGTCTAGAGGATTAGGTAGAAAAAAAGGATGACCTTCCGGTATAACGTTTTCATCACTATCCATAGATGAGTATACTGTAAAAAGAACATCGATTGCTAGAAAATATGACGATATTCATGATGAAAATAAATACATATCACGTTGAAGTATATCCAGACCTACAAATGTCAAAAATCATAATTACCAGGAGCTGTAGTAGGAGAAGCCGTTTATCTTAATACATGTATGTGTATCTAGGTATTATATATGGATCACTTATTTATTAAGTTAGCAACATTAAAACATTTTCCCAGGTTTTCTAATGTAATTGCTCACTCTTCAAATGTCTGCGTTCCTCTTCGCTTTCAAGTTCTGAAAGGAAAAGAAATAACAAATATTTCTATTTCTATTCATATAATGGTCATAACAAGTTTGAGAGAGAGAACTATATATCATTAGATAGAGACTTTCTAACGGTTTTCTAACGATAACTCTTCCCCATCCAGGTCCCTGGAACTTCAGGCGACACAATGTTTACACAAGGCAGCAGGCAGGTATACCAGTTTCAAAACAAACATCTGCTTTTTGGGGGGATTAGGGGAGGAGAAAGAAGAGATTTTTGCGGTGAGCTTATGCTAAATGAGCGTTAATTTTCCTATCGACTTTGCTTAGATTATAAATAGTATTTCTGAGAAAATTTTCATTATATATGGATTACTTATTTATTAAGTTGGCAACTTTAAAACACTTCCCCACGTTTTTTAACGATAACTCTCCCACCCACCCCCCTGTTATTTTTCCTATCAGTTTTGCTTAGCTTATGACTAAATATTGTTGAGAACATTTTCATGGTTCTGCTAGATAACATTACATAATTAATGTTGTTAATAGCATTATTCTGTGGATAAATAAAAAGGGACGTAGGGAGGCCATGAAAGGTGAACAGGAGGAGGGGACGATTTTAAGGGGGATTTTAAGCTACAATCTTCTGCAAAAATAATGTGCCACTTTCCCCCCTTTCCCCCTAGCAATGTTGGCCAAGAAAGTTTTCTACACTGTGAAGTGGTTGGCTGGTAAAATGCATGCGAGACAACATTGCTACGGGGGGAGAGGGAGGATAATCCTCCAGAATACTAGGTGGCACATTTTATTTTGCATGAGATTTTGTAAGAGATAGTGTCGAAAGGTCGAGAATCAAGTTTTAGCGTCATGAAAATACGTAGTTTTTATTCCATAATGCTATATATTTGGGTGTTTTAAGTAATGTTTAGAAAACGAGAGAGCGTGTTTTATCGGCATATAAAACTCGAGACGGAGGCGAGAGTTTTATATGCCGATAAAACATGGTCTCGAGTATTCTGAACATCTTAGCAAATTCATGTATTTCTATAACCTTCAAGAACAAAAAAGTTTCGAGTGGTTGAACGCAAAAAGATAAAGCATTTTAACATCGAAGTTGTTGGTTTCTTGTTTGCCCAATGTTTGCTTGCAATTGTTAAGTTAGAGAATACATTCCAATGCAAGAGTGAACTGATTAGGTTCGATTGTCGCATTAAATCAACACAAACATAGCATACAATATAGAAACAGTCTTCTGGGAATTCAGCACAATTACACTTTTGCTCCACTGTATTTTATAATCTCTACAAGAGTATTACGATCTGTTCCACTCTAATTACCGCACTTTGATTTATGGGTAACGATCACTCTACACAAATACCGCCTTGATTGAACAAGAGTAAAATGGCATCAATTGGTATAAATACTGTAAAGGTATTCAAAAACTACAAAGTCCTTGGGGATCGGTTTAAGTATCGAGGAAGTTTGGTGAAAATTAGCATTTGGTTCACGCTACGAACGGAGCAATGTTTACGCAAAGTCGTTTCAAAAAACCAAAAACTCCCTTAGAAGAGGTGCAGTGCGTTTCCGCAGCAATTCCAAGCAAGACAAGAGCAGCTACCAAATGGTCTGTAAAAATATTCAAGGAATGGCAGATGGCAAGAACGAACCGCATTGCTGCATTGGAAGAAAGTAGCTTCAATTTCAATGCAAAAGAAACGCTACAAAATCTTGACACGCCTCAAGAGCAAATTAGTATTATGCATTGAATATCAGTGGTCTATCAGATTTAGAACACTCATGAATATAAACATGAGTGTTTTAAATGTGATAGACCACTAATGTTTAATGCATCGTGTATTCATTATCAGCCCCGCACTCCCCTGAAAAATTCAAAACCGCCCCCGACTTTACGAATCTTGATTTTTTAGCAGGGTATAAAAAGCTTGTCACGTGATGTAAATCAAGGACGCCATTGGTCAAATCACCTTATTAATATGCATGAATTTGCTAAAGCTATATAAATACTTATAGTTTTTCTTAAGTTACACCAGTAAAGTTCTATAGCTAATAGGCAGAGATTTTGAGCGTAAACTCTGTGTAAAGTTTAATCATGACTTTTGACTGTAAAACGAGAGCACTCATTTATACTTTGACGAGATTTCAAGGCCTGTCGTATCGAAAAGTCGCCAAGGAGTACAATGTTTCAAAGACTACAGTGTCAATAATAGCTAACAAAAAACAAGTTGAGAAGAATTCAGGACCAGAGAGGAGAGGTAGACCAAGAAAACTTAGCGAACGTCAACGTAGAGATCTAAAACGAGCGCTTTTGAAGTTAAGGGAAGCAGAGGGAAGTTTCTCTTTAAAGCGATTGATGCATCAGGCCAGTGTTGATCATGTGTCGGAAAGTACAGTGTCAAGATTTCTGCACAGTGAGGGTTATTTTTACCTTCAAGCACGAAAGAAAGGGCTTATGTCAGAGAAGGATAGTCGCATGCGATTAGCATTCGCAAAAAAAGTTTTGAAGGAGAGGCCTCAAAACTTTTGGACGAGACACATAGCATTTTACTTAGAAGGCATCTCCTTTGCATGCAAGCGCAACCCTATGGATCAAGCTCGAGCTCCAAAGGAAAGGGTTTGGAGAAAAAAAAGTGAAGGACTAATGCCTGGCTGTACATCTAAAGGAAGGAAAGAGGGCAGTGGCGGGAAAGTGTTGAAACTCATGGTGGCAATCAGCTATGCTAAGGGTGTGATTATTTGTGAGCCTTACGAACGTATGGATGGAAAGTACTTTGCCCGATTCATTGAAGAAAACCTTCAAGACATGTTTCGAGCAGCAAACAAAGGCAGAAGCAGAATGTGGCTGCAAAATGGAGATTCAAGCCAGAATTCTGTACTAGCTAAGGCAGCTATGCAAAGTGCAAATTCTGAACTCTTGAACATTCCTCCCCGTAGTCCGGACTTTTAAAAACCCTATCGAAAACATTTTTCATCTTCTATCCAAAAGGTTAAAAGACAATGCAATAAGTAAAAGAATCACACATGAAACGTATGAACAGTTTAAACATCGAGTAACAGATACCTTGTATTCTTATGATGTATCTACTATAGATAATACTATACCTTCGATGAATAAGCGCATAAGAGAAGTCATTAAGAGTGGTGGTAAACGTATTAAATACTAAATATATATATCTGTTCAGTAAATGAAAGAAATAAAGCTATGTTGATCAACGATATAGGATTTACATTTAAAAAAAATGAAATTCATTCCTATTTTTCAGTTAATCACATAACTGTATAATATGGAGGGCGTAGTATCAACAGCGCGCAACTTGTATTCTGCACTGTATTAACAAACGCTCTATTAAAAGTACATTAATTCGTTTTTCTGAATAGAATTTCGTCGGATATCGAAGCTTTATTAGTAACTCAATTTTTTCCCTTTCCTGAGTTTTTTAAGTTAGATTAAATTTCGATATACAAACTCACTATGAACTTAATGCACCCAAAACCTTCCCCTAATGAGGTAGTGTATCGTACGAAACACGACGGTTCATCGTCTGTACTTAACGAGGTAAAACCACTTGAATAGACCATTTGCATTATGGCGTCAGTTTACTACCACTACCAAAATGCTTCGTGAATTTTCTTTCTTATTGAAATTTGTAGTTCCTCATGGGAATAGTGAGACAATTGGTGCTAATTAACAGAACAAAAGACAGTGTGCAATGGAGTCTGGTAGTGGTAGTAAATGACGCCATAATGCAAATGGCCTATTATGCTTGCAATAATCACAATCAATCTTTATGTTCATAGCTCCTCGGCGTATAAACAATGTCACGGTATACTTTTATCGCCATGTATTAACTGTTGATAAAAAAACTTAGTTCACCATGGTGAACCGTTGGTCTTTAAAGTAATATATATCATCTCTAATTATTATTCTATTCTAGCGATACACCATCCTTAATCGTTTAACTGCTTTACTACCTCTGTTTGCAATAAATTGTGCCAGTTCTATTTTCCCTTCTTCTTTTTCCTTATAAGCTAGTGCTAACAGTTCTAATCGAGTCTTTATTCCTTTCTTGACAGCTATTTCTGACACCTCAAAAATACTTAGTTGTGCTTTGCGACCTTTTTTTCTTTTTCATTGATCTCCCCCTTATCCTTCCCATTCTCATCTCCGTCGCTCGTGTAGTTTGTGGAGCTGTAATTTCTGGATGCCTTTGTGATTCTATAAAATGTGAATCATCTTTCGTTGCATAACTCCACGCTGTATAGTAGTTACTATGTCGGTTCGAGAAGTTGACTTTGATTCTATATTCCTGCTGGATATAATTTCTTACTCTAAGCCATCTACAACGATTTTGGAGATAGACAGCCATGTGATAGCGATTTCCTGAGCTTACATGGGGCTCTCTGCTACACACCCAGTGTATAATATTCGCATTTCTACCAACTGTAGGATCACAGTTCTCGAATGCATCTGTTATAATGTTTGCGAAAACCTCATGTGTTGGAACTTTTACAAGGTCGGCATGACTATAAGTAATCAAGTATACACTTCGCACCTGACGAGTATTCATCTTTTTATCTTTTGTCGGAGATTCAGTTATACTGATTCAGTAGTACCCTTAGACTATAGATTCTTAGACCACATAAATTCTTATTCATCAATCCTGATTGACTCGCAACAAACCGGTTGAGCTCTCCGATCGACTATAGATTGTTTACAATAACTAACTAGTGAAATCGACATACAAAATTGTTTAACCAGACATTAATTGTGTTCCCAATCACAAGTGATTACACGATTTCAAGTGTTGATTATGTACTATAGATAACATAGAAGAGATAACTAGCTAAAAACTAGTGTGAGCTGCGTGGGTGTTTCTAATGAAACAGTAATGATAAGATTACTGTGACGTCGTCATAATATATTATAGTAAGTCATGATATATAAAGCAGTATATATTCTGCAGATAGAGTGTAATAAATTCAAAATTACTATCGATAGATGTATCGCGATTCACTAAAGAGTTTCTTATATTTTTGAGACGACAATGGCTGTGGCCACACTGGGGCGTTTAACTATAGTTCAGCCAATTCTAACAATTGTTAACTTCAAAACCAATGTGACCTCTCTTCTGTTTAATTAACTATTGTTAAAATTGAATGGGCTGAACTGTGGTGGAATAATGATAGATGTGTTGATCATCACAGTGAATGAGCGATCTAAGCGAACGCTGTAAAGAAAGACTTGAAAAAGTGATTTCAAGCTTCAACGGGAATCGAACCCATGACCTCCGCGATGCAAGTGCGATGCTCTGCCAACTGAGCTATGAAGCCAATCATGTTGGCGAGCGGTCATTTTGTTGGGTTCTTCAAGCCCCCATAGATAATAAGTGTGAAAATTGAATGGGCTGAACTGTGGTGGAATAATGATAGATGTGTTGATCATCACAGTGAATGAGCGATCTAAGCGATTAAATATTTTTTATCAGTAATTGTTGAAACTTTTCAGTACATATTCAGTTACTTACTAAGCTTATAATCTAAGTACTTACTTGTTAAACAGGTAAATATGTAAATACAGTATTAAAAGATGAAACTATGTTAGAAACGTCCTTTGTGAGTATATTGTTTTAAGTGAGCCAGAAGGGATTACTTGTTAAACAGGTAAATATGTAAATACAGTATTAAAAGATGAAACTATGTTAGAAACGTCCTTTGTGAGTATATTGTTTTAAGTGAGCCAGAAGGGATTACTTGTTTAACAGGTAAATATGTAAATACAGTATTAAAAGATGAAACTATGTTAGAAACGTCCTTTGTGAGTATATGGTTTTAGTGTGTCTGTTACGGAAAGTCACATGATAGACATTAAGAACGTATGCTTAAAAGGCTAGGAAATAGTTTGATCGTTTTTAAGAAAATCGGCCTCGGGAAAGCAAACGCGACAAAATAAAATTTCGAATACTCCGTAAAAAGCCCAAATCTTCGAGCTACATGTGCTAAACTCTTAATTAAAGAAATATTTTACAACCTACTAGCAGCCTCAGTTTCTATAAGGGTTTAAAAATGCCCAAATTAAATTAAAACGAAAAAAGCAAACATTTTTTCACCAAGTTTTAAGGCTTGAAAATTCTTAGATATATTGGTTTGTAACAAACACAAATACACCACTTGGGTTTCCTGTGGACATGTCTGTCAGCCAAGGGTTCCTCGTATCAAAGTAAACTTAGGTCGGTTCTACAACATCATTTATTTTTCATCGCATATCAAGAACGTGTTGCATCATATGAATAAATTTTAGACAGAAATGAAGCTAAATAACACTTGTTACCTTACTTTACAGTCTTCAATCGATCGTTCAAAGTATTCGTTCCGGTTCGTTACTAAAAGAACAGGAAACTGATCAAAACGGATGTGTTTAAAAGGCGAATGGCGTCTTTATGCCCGTCTTAAAATACCCCAATTGAGAACCACTGCTTTCGTCTGGTACTCTATAACCATAAACATAATGTTTTAGAGTGAAATCATAGTGGGAGGTGCTTATTTAAGTTCACTCGGCCATATCAAATCATCTGTCAATCCTCGTATTGTCTGAGCGTATACCTGATTGGTTCATGTGCTCGAAGTAATTAGCATAATCTAAGGAATTCAACCGGAATTCAAAATGGCGGCTGGTCGCGAAAGACGAGAAAAAGGGTTTTATTCAACTTTAAACAATGTTTCTTCTGCGGATATTCTTCCCAAGTCTCAAACTACTAGAATCAAAGGAAAGGGGAGACTATGGGAAGTGGAGCGACTCATCACGAAGCGAGAAAATGTTACGGTGAGTTGAATTTCTTTGTTTCTGGTAATTGATAAGCATACATAATTCATAAATAAACTTATTGTAGTGCTTTTAGAAAACTCATTAATCATTCATGAAGAAAACACAATAGAAATCATGACCATGAAGGTGATTTTAAATCGGATAAAGATTCGTCTTCATTTGCGTAAACTTTAACTTGGATTTTCTCTATCAAACTTGGTTCAATTCGTAAAGAATTCGGTACGATATGAGAACATACATCTGGAGTTTTCTAAGCCGTTTAATAATCTCGCAGATCGTGTTTTATCGGGTCTAAAACCACTCGGCTACGCCTCGTGTTTTATACCCGATAAAACACTCCTGCTCGTTTATTAAAGTGCCCCTTGGACGAAAAATGCTATCTTTTCGTACAAACTTGAAACTTCGTCCAAATAATCCATACTACCCTATTAATCACCTGTAGAAATTTTTTCTTCATATTCCGACGGGAAGTTTGAAAATTTTGCGTTTTTACTACCGGCCGCCATTAATTTTCTTGATCAATGATTTGGCTCAGAAGACTGGGGATGAGTGAGGGCTATGACGTCATTTACTCTACTCATTCCAAAACACTCGTGGCTAATCAGTATACAAACTCTGTCAAACTTTCGTGTTATAGTTACAAATAATTTCTAGAGAGCTCACGGCGAGTAAAATGCCAGCAAATCGCTGTGTGGTTTTTGGTTGTAATAATTTCGCCAACAAATCGAATGGTATATCGTTGCATTATTCGCCGAAAAACAAGCAAGACGGCGACAAATGGAAAAGGTTTGTGCGTCTTCACAGGGCGAACTTCAACCCGCCAGGAAGATTCGTTGTGTGCTCCCTACACTTTGAAGAAAAGGTTTTCGCAAGGGCACTACATATCGAGGGAATGCAAAGACGTTTGCTTCCGAGAGCAACTCCAACGATCTGGCTTTCAGAGCAGCAACAAGAAACTTCTGTCAGTGACAGAAGCCGCCGCCACGTGAGTATAACTAAAACTTTGTTTTTCTTCTTTGCGTTATCAATTATCCGTAAATGAAACATTTTTTTGACATGTCACAAAAGTAAAAAAAAGCATCTGCTTATTCGTCAAACCAATCAAAGCGTTACATGTGAACGACGGCCTTTACAAGAAAACTTGTTTCTAGACAAACATGTCGCGCGGCTGCTTCAAAAATTCACTAGTGCGGCATATCAAAGTAGCAATTATTCGTCGGCGTTTTTATTTTGATTGTGGAACAATTGCTTCAATGAATTGGCCTCGTTGAAAATGGAAGTATTTTTTGAATGTCTTTTTCAGGCCCTCAAAAACATCCTTCAGCCTGCTAAAAATGTTGAAGAAGAAGCTGAACAAATGGCTGCTAATAGTCACCTAGAAGTGGACGAAGTTGAAGACCGAAATGACCAGGAGTCGCCCCAAAATGAACAGCAACAAAACCTCGGGTTGGACTGCGAAAACAATACCAGAATTGAGAGTACACATGAAGAGGTAATGATCATATACATAACTTTTTTGATTTTGCAACAACAAAAAATGAAAACTACAGCGTAGGTATATTAAGGCTCAGCTACATTGTTACTCTGTTATAGTGATACTTATTATGAACGACCTGAATCAATTCTTGCTTATCATTTTTAGGAACTTCTGGTCCCAAGCACAACAAGCAAGTCCACATCGTGTGAGGAATGTGTGTACTTACAAACAGAAGTCTTGCAACTTAAAGCAGACTTAAAATCCATGAAGACACAGGTGAAAAAGTTGGAGAGAACAGAAAGTCAGCTGCTTGCTGCTCTTGAACAAGCAACTAAAAAGTCTACAGTGTTTTCACAAGGTAAGCTAGAGGTTATTGTCATAAAAAATATTAATAAATATTACATAATAATGATGATATAATGACAACGATGAAAGTATATCAAAGAAATATAAATTTATTTATCTTTTTTGCACAACATTTTAAAAATAGGATGTCAGACTGATAATTACAATCATGAACCTGAATCTGATGATGAAGAAATGGACATTGAGGAGGAGGATATCTGTGACCCTGAGTGGCAGGAAAAAGTACAGAGGGAAGTTGACAAAGTCTTCAACCAAGACAATGAAGTGGCCATGGAGGAGGAACCTCTCATTGCCAATGATGGCAAGTACAATGAGCTGGGTGAAGACAATCCAGAATATAGTAACCCCGAGAGTGACAATCTTGACCCCAGGTAACTACAAGCACAAACTGCGCTAAGCAAGGTTGATACACCACATCATTCATAATAATATAATATATAAAATGTATTAACTTTCATCAATCATACTCGAGTGCTTGCACTGATCCTGTGAATTTCACTTGTTGCTGAATGTTTTATGCAAGCACTCAAAGCAACACTCTATGGTAGCCCCAGAATGATTTCAGGGGGGGGGGGGGGGGGGGGGGGCAGGGCTTTTACCTTGAAAAGGCATCACAGTGTTTATATATATATATATATATATATTTTTATTTTTTTTCCACTTCAGATTGACCACAGAAGGAAAAGATTGTAGAGAGCAACCAAAGTGTATTGTGTTTCTATCTAACCTGCTCTTGTTATTTCAATTTTGCCACCTGTGTTGTCACCCCAAGCCATCAATTTCCACGAAACAGACTGGGACAATGATAACTGTCACTACACTTTGCAGTAAATGCAAAAAGACCAGCACTTGGCTTAGTCAGCCCTTAATATTGGGAAAATTCCCAGCCGTAAACATTCTTTTAAGTTTTGGCATTTTGACAGCTGGGGCCTCCATCAGGAAAGTGCTACTGGTGCTGAGGCACATCAACGTAATGGTCTATAATGAAACGACCTACTATTATCATCAGAGACATTTGTTAATACCAGCAATTGTCTCATTCTGGCGGCAGTACCAACAAGGTCTAATAGACAAATTAAATGGGGTAGAAGTGGATTTGGCAGGAGATGCTCGCCATGATAGCATGGGACACTCGGCCAAATATGGCACTTATACTATCTTCTGTTGTACGTTGGGCCTCATCATCAACATAGTTCTCATTCAGGTGAATTTTGATCACATTTATAATTTGTAACTACAGGGACAGATTGGGGGGAGGGGATATAGCTTATATTTTTTTTACTAAGTTCCACTTATTCTAATTCTTATTGTTGTTAATATTTTTACTATAACATTGCTATTATTATTAGTACAGCTAAATGTAATAACAACAATAGTAAAAATATAATAACAATATTAAAGGGAATATTTGTTTTCTGTTAGTGGCCATTTATTATTAGACTCATGATTTTATTCTTACAGGCAAATGAAGCTGGAAGCAGTTCCCAAATGGAATTCCTTGGCCACCAAAGGTCCATTATGTACCTCCTCACCACAGGAATGCTGATAAAACAGTTCATATCAGACCGTCACACATCTATCACCAAATGGATGAAAGAAGAATGTCCAAAATTATGCAAAGACAATGGAAAGCCTACAATCTGCCATTACTTTGATTTATGGCACATAGCAAAAAGTATGTGGTAGTGTATAGTACACATACCTATATTGTGTTGGCATTAACTGTTGTTTCCATTTCAAGCCAAATTTATTTCTTGTTCTTGTATTTATGAAAACTTGTTTTTTTAGAAATACAGAAAATCATCACCAAACTTGCCAAAGAAAAATCATGTGAAGTAATAGGTCGTTGGCGTAAAGCATGTGTTCGTCATTTTTATTGGGCAGTAATGTCAACACCAGCGCATTTAGGTGCAGTCAAGTTGGCAAAATTCCAAGCCTTCCTCTATCACATCATCAACAAACACACTGGCCTGCCAAACCAACTGTTCAATAAATGCACACATGGAATCCTAGCTACTCCTAGAGTGTGGCTCACTAAAAGTAAATATGACAATGCTATTTTTAATGTAACTTATGATGAAATTATCCATGCTATAATTTAAATAGACCTTATGATGAAATTATCCATGCTATAATTTGAATATCACTTCCATAGGTTCAGAGGCATATGAAAAGATATTTGAAAAACTCACCAAAGTCAGTCTAAGCAAAGCAATCAAAAATGCTTCTCCCATTGCACAAACAAGCTCCCTAGAAGGCTTTCACTCTGTGGTCAACCAGTTTGCGCCAAAGATGCTGTCATTCTCTTATTTGGGCATGTTTAGTAGGTAAGTTACTTGTTTGTTGACAGTATTTGTACATTGATGCTCCCTTACCAATGACTTGCACCTTGTTGCAAGAAGTTTGTCATATGAAAAATGAGCAGTAGCATGTATATTTAATTTAGTGAAAAGAAATAATGAAGAGATAAAAGACTTTTCATGTCTTTCTTTTATCATTTCATTCATGCTTCTGCAGGTAAGAATACATTTTCACATATGATGTTTTTCCAATATAGGTTTAAACGCACTCCACCAATACAAAACACTGAAGTTTGTCCTTCCTTTACAGCAATAGCTAAAAATAACAAAAGGAGAAACTAAAATGGTTAAATGTACTTCCTTTCAGGACAATACTAGCTGCCCTTCACTTTAACTATAATTGTGACAGAGAATCAAAAATTGATGATCATGGAGATAAGAAGTTGAAAGTAGTCTATGCCAAATACAAGAATGGGGAAGGGACAGTTCGTGAAGTGAGAGTACCCCAGAATTATGGTAAGTACAAAGTATTTTAAATCTGATTTTTCCCATGAACTAGAACAAGTGCAAAAAAAAAAAACTTTTTTCTAGGAGGTCGCAGTGAGAAAAACAGAAATAGTTCAGTGGAAAAGTTCTATACCAACTCCACAAAAAGTAAATAACTCGTAATGCTCTATCAATGAAATAGTTCTTAGGAAAAAAAATGAAATAAGTAAACAAAGTTGTAAACTTTTTCAAAATCTGTACTATAAGATAAAAAATGTCTCAAACTTTATTCATATTATTTCAGACTATGTGGACGATATATTCAAATGCCTGGTTGAAACACCTAGAGCTGATCTTAAACAGTTGAGAATAGAGCTGGAGGAGAGTGTGCCAGAACCTATGCATAGTATGTTGGAAAAAGAAACAAAGGAAGAGGCAATTAACAAGCATCAAAACAGAAAAGGAAAAGAAACACAACTTGTCCCACCCACATGTACAGGTAATATATTCGTATTTCTAGAATAACATGACTGTTCAATATTAAAAAAGGTGAAAATTTGCAAAGTTAGAATCACACTTGCATAAAAATGGTAATAGAATAGTACCTCACATGGAAGGTTTTGTAATTGTTGAATGAATAATGTCTCTGTATTCCCTAAGGTTCTTATATAATTTTATTTCAGAGGAACAATTGCAAAACTTGACACAAGAAAGAAATGCTGCACGAAATGACAGAAGAGCACCTCACTGCAGAAAATGCGGGCAACCAATGAAGGGCCATGACAAAGAGGAATGCAACCGTTTATATAACCAGTAGCATATGAAGTAATCGTAAAAAATCATCAAAAAAATGTTGAATACCATTATGAATTTGCTTATGGATGTCAGATGGTATAACATATTCTTGAAAGATTTATTACTCACTATCTTACTATTGTTCATAGGATTCGTTTTAGTTTCAGTTCATTCATCTGATTGTTCTTCACTTTCCGACTCTTCGTCTGACACTACTTGTCCTTCGTCTTCTTCCAGGAAGCCTTTATAACTTCCATCTTCAGATGGAAATGCTCTTCGTATGCTATTATAAACACAACAGGGCAGAGGTAGTCTTTTTGAATTGCCAGTGAAATCCCATATGAATCGAAAAAATTGTCTGTATGCAACAGATCGAAGAAATCTGAAAGATAAAGGAGTATTTATTAAACATTTTGATTTTTTCATAATCAATTCAATTACGATACAAATTTCAAAATAATTATATACTATGCTAGGTGTATTAGCATATTGAATGCAAGTATAGGTAGACCGAGTACAAAATCTAAGAAGTACTGGGCCAAAAAGTCTACTAGCTATTATTCATTTTCATATAATGCATATGCTGGATTAATTCAGTCCCAATGAAATAATTGGTTCTGGGTATGATTCGTATTATATTATTTGGGCTTTTGCCAGCTATTCTTATTACTGTATACATAGTATAACAAAATATCGGAAATATTCTGTTAATCCTGGAGCCTGAAGAGACCTCAATAAAGCTCAATCAATACTTACTCTGATTCTTTAGCAAAGCCCTTTTCTCTAAGAATAGTATAACTCCTGTTCCTTCTTGTCTTCAGTCCCACTGCAGCGGTTTCCAGAACATACTTGTCTAGACACACAGATTCAAAGCCAGGGTGACATGTAATACATTGAACTTGTTGATCCAGTTCATTCAGTTTGTCCATGCATCTCATGATGTCATTGCAACAAAAGCACTCTTCTTGCTTTGTTACTAGAGTTAGGCAACAATTATAACAAGTGCACCTAGGTAAATAAAACAAAGATCGTATCAAAACAAATGTACCTATATATCCTTATAGAAATATCACGAAACTCGGATTTTCTTCATCATAATTTGCACTTGTCCTTTGAATAAAAAATGTTCAAATGAGAGCAACATCACCTAACACAAACAAAGAACCCCACTAGTTTGTTTTTTAAACAACTCAAGAAAGCTTAGAACATACAGATTGGCTCTTGTTTTTATACGCGTTCCTTAATCTTCCGATGAAAATTTGTTTGCTGCTTCTGCGTATTCTCGAAGACGTCTTAACTTCACTTGTGATTTGTCCTTGCTTAATTAAAGTTTTAAGTGTCTTACCATTGCCTGGACTCCCCACAAAATCTTCTTCTTAGCATCTCTTCTTCTTCGAGCTCGATTCTGGATTGCTCGTTGAACTCAGCGATCTCTTCTTCGTTGGCAATAGGTTCGAGCTCTTCACAGTCGTATATCTCGAAGCTGTTGACATTTTCCATGTTTTTGAAGCAACAGAAAGGTCGACAAGGAAAATATCGTACTCGGTCGCTGATATGAGCGTGAAAACTTTAAAAAAATCTACATTAAACTAGCTTCTAACTTCTCTAACTTTACGAAGAAACAAGAGGAAAGACGCCAGCGTTTTGGAATGAGTAGAGTAAATGACGTCACGAGAACACCGCTGACCGAAAATAATCCTTTTGGCCGTGTACTGAAAATTAATGGCGGCCGGTAGTAAAAACGCAAAATTTTCAAACTTCCCGTCGGAATATGAAGAAAAAATTTCTACAGGTGATTAATAGGGTAGTATGGATTATTTGGACGAAGTTTCAAGTTTGTACGAAAAGATAGCATTTTTCGTCCAAGGGGCACTTTAAACAGTACATAGAATTCTGCTTATGTGCTATTTTTATTCGCTAACAGGGGACTACTGAATACTTAGTTTTGTGGCGGGGATATTCTCCTTTCGATTCCACCTGGGAACCAGAAGAAAATATTTCACTTGATTGTGTCCGGTATGATTTATTGATTTTTGCTGCTTACAAGTTATTTAAGCTTTTATTATGTATTGAATATTTACAGCAGCATACAAAAATAAAACACCACTATATATACAATATATTTAAAAAATGGGGAAGTTTTCTGTGGTCAAAGGTGCATCATTTACTAATCGCATTTCATTGATTTCCTTTTCAGGTTTTTCAATAATCCAGTAATTGAGGAAACTATCATTTTTTCAGAAGTAACTTCATTCAGGGTTGCGGTTGAGAAACACCTTAAATCAAAATCAAGGCTTCCAGTAACCATCTCATTCAGGGGAGACGTTTATAAATCCCTTTTTGAGGGAAAATGGACACTTAATGAGAGATGGCACTTGTTAGAAAAGTCAGCTTTCCCAAGGAAGTATTTTCCAGAGTTTTGGGATTACTCTGCAGATTCCCATGGCCAGGGGATAAAAGTCTTTTACCCCATGAAAGTTAGATCTTATATCTCCCAGTCACCCAAAAAATATAGTGTACTTGAAGGGCACCATCCAACACCAAGAGCATTTCAGGAGAAATTGACTTTTTCTTTCATAAAAGTAGCTCTTGGTGATGATTCTAATAATTAACTTATACCCTTTAAGCTTATATCTCTTAATAAGAATTCATAAATGAATACTGTATTATAAATAATCAATGAACAAAGCACAATAGAAAATCTTAATCATATTCAAGTCTGTAAATCAGATACAGACTCATCCTCATTTGCATTCCACTTAATAAACATAGATATTTTGGCACTATGCTGATATGGCTAGCCATTATAAATGCCCATGAAGGTCTCCTACTTGCATACTATATATATATATTACTCATACATGTCTTATTGTTTCTTGGTTCGTTTGGCATTTTCCCCCCCTTTTCTTGAATACACAGCTTGCTTTCTTTTTGCTCTATTATTTTGCTGGGTAGGTGGCTCAGCCATTACAGGAGGTGCTTCATTTGGAAAAACTTCAGGGACTTTGTCATAGCTGATTCTCTTGCGTGCTTTGCGTTTTGCTTTGATGTTGGTTTGCCAGTATTCTGAATTTTTTTGGTATATTTTCTGGGCTTTCTCTCCCTTATGCTTCAAAGCATTGATTCTGAACTCAGCACGCAGGATTTCAGCGGGGTCATCAGTGTGATTGCTCTTTCTTTGTATTATTTTCCGAGCATCATCATTGTTTTTTTCCACACCTGCAAGTTTATGTATCAGCATTATATTACTTGTGCTTAAAAATTTAATGTAGTTATGTTTCAGTTAATTGTACCTTGGCCACTGAACTGTTTTATATTTTTGTGCAACTTCACCATTTGTGGGATGTAGTATGCTGCTGCATGCATATAGCATGTCACACGTTCTCTGGCATATCCAATCCTTTTATGCCCCACTTCAGCAAAGGTGTCAATCCATTTTTTCATCTAGAAAGAAATTTCCTTTAGCATTAGGATAGCAGACAAATTTTAAATCTTGTAATTTGCAAATTACCTTTTGACGGTATTCATCAATGTTAGTTGGTTCAAAGGAAGAAATGAAGTCAAAGTACATATTGGCAAATTCCTATAAAAAATACAGCAAATAACTTTATATCATATTTTGTTAGCTTCAATTGTTTGGATTAAACTTTGATTTAAATTGAAATTTGAATTAACATGGGTACCTTCCACAATTCTACTACTGTTTTTGCAGTATCCTGTTGTATTACAGTCTCCAATTTGCTGGGAAGATCTTTCATAAGTTTCTTCCTGTCATCCCCCATTAAACTTGTCCAATCCCAAGTACCCGATCCTTTTCCATCTGTATTTCTTTTTTCCCAGACTGAGAAAGAAACCCCACAGCTATTGATGGTATTGATGAGCTTGTCAAGATGGATTTTTTGCTTTCCACTCACATGGCTGAGAAAACTCTCCTTATCATCCCACTGCATTGCATCTTCAATAAGGTTACCAATTAAAATATCTGTTATGCGGAGCATTAAATGTAGTTCATCCAATATTATGTGATCCAGTGGGATATTAAGGAGAGGTGGAAATGCACAACAGTAGTTTTCTCCCTTTGATTTGCAGGCACATTCATGCAGTTCCTCCAGTGTTCTCTTGAGAGGTGCCTCATTGTAGTAGTTGTCTGGCTTGGTCATGTCACCCCTTAAGAAAACAATAATTATTATTTATCTTTTTTAAAGTTTTTTTTTTTTTTAATCAGCATGTGGATACATTTACTTGTCGTTATCCTAACAACAATGAATAAAATATGAAAGGCAAGCTAGGGTACTTAAGCATATACCTGTCTTTCTTAAAAACTTTGCACCACAAACAAGCATAGTTGGAATTAGCTGCAGTGAGGCCCATAACCAGCAGCAGGAACTGAAAAGATAAACGACTTACGCAGATAAGGAAATACAACTTTTTATGCTTAATACCTAGTCCATAAATATAACATTTTATTGCATGGAATATGACTGTATATATGAAGTGTACCTTGTAATCACCTCCAAGAAACATCTCTATCTCTAATTGTTTGTTATCCACAGTTATGTAGCCATCCTTTATTATATCATTGACCTCATCAAAAATGTCCTTAAAGCTGCTTTCTATAGTTTCTCTGCTTTCAGGGCCATTTACTACAGCTATGGTGTGAGTACCTATGAGATAATTTGAAATTGTTTAATCAAATTCCTATGAAAAACACTTTAGTTCATCTTATAAATTGTACAAATCTAGTAATATTTACCTTTTGATGATAATAGATCATCTGTACTCTGAAGAATTGAAAAGCTGAGCAATATAAAATTACTCGCCCTACTCATTCTGGCACCATCACCACTCAATTTAACTTTCACCTTCTCACCTTCTTGAATCACATTGGACTTTCTCTGTAAAGACAATAATTTACTGATGTAAGTAAATTAGAAACCTTCTAAAGAGAGCATTACAAGTACGGCCTCCACAATCTGAAAATAAAAACGACACAAATATGTACATACCATTTGTTGAACTTGATCAGTTAGTAATTGTTTGAAATGATGCTGTGCACCTGGGGCCTTGCCTGGGGTAGAAGTAATTATGCAGTTCTTGTTGAGTTCACTTCTACATTGTTTAATCAAGTAGGACTTGGGCAATCCATCTATGGTCATGGACAATTCATGTAACAATTCATCTCCAACCCCAAATTTATCAAGGAGGTAGAGAATACTCTCGACCCTGGCTTTATCATCCTCATTCAGTTTAGAGAACTGTGTTTGTGGTGAAGACTGATCATTCATATTAGGGGAGCTGGAAGTTGATGAAGTTTCAGAGCTAGAGGGTGGTGTAGCAGGTAAAGTTTTGTCCTGTGTCAATGATGTATTTGGGGAAGCAGAGGAAACTAGTGGTTCTGTAGGAGATGAGCTGTTGAATTCAATATTGTATGTCTTGGAGCTGTCTGGATCCTTCAACTTTAGGCAGTCAAGCTCGAGCCCAAAAAGACTACTGAAATACAGAGCCTTTTGAGCTCTTGATTTTAATTCCTTTAATTTCTTATTTTGGGCTTGAGTCGACTTAAGCTTAGGAATAGCTGTGCCCCTGACTTGACAATACTGGTCTTTTTCAAGTTGCCTTATATATTTTTTCATTTTTTTCATTTTCCTCTTGGCAGATATTGAGAACTTCTTTTTCCTTGACCATTTCCATGAAAAGTTCCTGTTTTTTCTTTTCAATGTCAGAATATTTTTCTTTTAATTCCTCTATTTGGCTCTCTGCTATCTGCAATTTTTGTTCGAGGTCGCTGAGTTTTGATTTCCATTCTTCCACTGTTATAATATCATTTTTCAAAATTGCAATTTTTTTCCAGCTTTCCAAAAATTGTTTTCTCTTTTTCAGATTTCCCATTTTGTTGAGGACTTTCCTTTTGTTTTCAGAATCAATAGCAATCCTTGAAAACTGTTTTTCTAGTCGAACACTTTCCTTATTTAGTCGAAAAGCATCTCCAGGAATGGTTAAATTTATGAGTTCGATGTACTTCAGACTCTGAGAAGAACAAACCATGGTTCGTCTCCATGCAGCAAGGGCCTCCATTCTTATTTTTAACCAGAAAACTACATCATTGCCGCTTTCGCGTTGCTCCAAGATATAGTGGAGCTTTGTGTTGGGGCATTCAGTGAGAGAAATCAACTCTTTTCCTTTATATACATCAGACATTTCAAAAAATTTCCCGAAGTTATTACAAACACAATAATTTTGGCACACTAAGATTCGCGGTTTTTTTTTAAACTGCAAAGTCAGATGGGTAAACTAGGGTTCAGTCTCTCTAGGCTTTATTTTGAACGCCTAGCACAATTTATTCAAGATGGCTGCTTCGAAAAAGAAGATAGCAAGTAGTTTTCCTCGCTTTTCACATCAACTAAAGCACTTTCTATGGATGATATTGCACTTGTGTAGACGTCATTTGTGCCATAGTTTAAATCTTAAAAACCGAGCCTGTATCGAGAGGAATTTATCAAAATATTTTGCTGAGCAATGGTCTGTTATTTCAACTCGTGAAATACATATGCGGCAAGGTTAGTACGCACATATAGGGATAGAAAATTTAAATGTAGTGCAGGTATATTCATCGCTTCCACTAAGTGACACCCTATACATGGCGTCAAAAACTGTTGGTTTACAAAATTCGTAAAACCGAACCGAAAATACTATGTTAAGTCCCATAAGTAGCTTCTAAATAAACTTTACGTTTATGAGAACTTATCCAGATACACGGTAGCTTGTGTAAATACATATATTTTAATTCACGAAGAGATTCATAATTATTCGCCATACATTTTCTACAAGGAGGGAGTGAAATCCAAGCCGAAAAAATTCTAAGTGCCACGCTCCAACTGCGCATGTCGATTCGAGTTTTCTGGCGATAAGAACTAGGGATCCCAGTAAATATCACCATTTATTTCTGTGTAGGGGTAATGTGGATGCTAAGCACTGGCTACTTATGACTACTTTTTTCCTTATTTTATTGAGTGTTTCAATTGTCTTGAAAGTGTTTCTTCCTTTATTTCTATTTTTTGATGGAAAGACCATAAGATTTTTGAGGGTAGGGGGGTGGGGTTGGGCAATTTATTTTGTGCAGGATTTTTTTTATGCCTCATGGCTGTCCAGGAATTTTGTTTGAACATAATTTAGATTTTTTTTAGACTTGTCTTATGCACGATTTTTTCTTTCACTCCGTTTAAAGCTGTGCTTTTTGGGGGGATTTTCTATCGGAACCTATACAGAATTCAAGCCTGGAAAATACTCGTCAGATTCAAATAAGGAACCCTATTTCAAAATGAAGTCACGGTTTGTTTACATATTTAGCGGTTGGTTTACATATTTAGCGTAATGTTTAGTTGTTCTTGGCTTCACCAGCTCATAAACCAAATTTCATTGTCATTTGAGATGTGTTGATGCATGCCATGCCATCCCCCTCTAGCGACCATGATCCCTAGCGTTAAAACAATAGCTTGTTTTGATCATAGTTAAAGGGGGACTAGTACGAAAATTGGTCAATTTTAAAAGCCAATTTCTTCAACCCAGGTGGTGATATATAACCTGATTTTTCTTATTTCACGGAAATTTCGTCGATTTAGAAAGAAAACGGTTAAATTTTCGACTTAAAACTCATGAAAAATCGCTGGTCGCCATTGCTTCATTGTCGCCTGCCGAGCCCGCAAGTTTTCGTCAGCGGTTTCTTCTTGTGACGTCACTTACTCAACAAGCGTCTTGTAAACTAGTAAAATTAAGTAGGTAACATGGCGGATGAGACCTATTCTTCGAGTTCTTCCAACGTTTCTGAGAGTTCTGGCTCAGACCTAGAAGAATTATTTACTTCCACTGGTGCTGAAGACTTTGAGCCGGTGGCTACTCAAGAAGAAAGCCTGCAATATCAACGTGAAGTAGCCGAAGAAGAAGAGCAACTTACTATGTTGAACAAACGCTTTGAAGAAGAGGTGGAAGTTCGCTCATGGTATGTCAGAAAGTTTCCATATTGTAGATAGCAATTTATAGTATTCTACATTCTCAAAACTTACTAACTTAGTTTCTATTGCCATTGTAGGTGCAAGTGTAATCGTTGTTCCTTGGACCTCGTCACAAAGCCAGAGGAGTGTTTTTGCTGCGCCGATATTGACCAATGCCAGGAAAAACTGAATCAGTTGGTCGAAGAAGGTCCTGGAGAGCCTCCTTCGTGTATCACCGCTCACCCTGGTTTTAGTCCTGGCTGCCTCGATGAGTGGGTACTGGAAATCGCTGCTGTAGGGTTGAGAACGCGCAAGAATCAGCGTTATACTTCCTTTTATGAACAAGGACGTGCTACTAAGTCTCAGTAAGTGCTAATCAAGTCAATTCTGTGTTTATTTATTTATGATTTCGTACACGTCTCCGGTAATCGATTGATTTACTCTTTAATGCTTAAAAAAATATAATATTCACATAGGTTTCTGAGATCCGTATCATATCGGCAGTTCACCCGACTGGTTTGGGAATATCTTGGAAATTCAAAGCGGCTTCCCCTACCATGCTGTGCGTACAGCGCTATTAGAGCTCGATTTCCCTCTGAAGATGGAGAATATAAAGGCTTCCAAGAAGAAGATGAAGAGGAACAGAACGATTCAGAGGTATAGTATGATAACTATTGCTTACAACATAGTAAAAACTAAGAATAAACTTCAGAGAGTAAACTACTAGTCAGTTTGGCACTGTCCTCTCTTATGTCCCTTTCTGGGGGCTCCACATGTTCGGCACGTAGGCGCTTTCTTTTATTTGATCCCCTGGCTGATCCTTGCTGTAATTCTTGTTCTAAAGAAAAACAAAATTGTTGTGATTCTATCAATTTTGTTCCCTCAATAAGAAACTAGTGCCTAGAGTAGCTATAAATACCTGTACATGTAGGTGGTACTATTGTAATTTCCATTGACTTTCTCTTCTTATGCTTGGTGATAGCATCCGAATGTGACTCTTTATCCAAGGCAGAGCACACTGGTTCAGGAATACTTTCTTTAAGCTCTATTTCAACCTGCTTCAGGTCATTTCGTGGTGTTTCCACTAGCGTTTTATAAATGTCACAGACATAATCTGTAAAATCAAGTGATATTTGCTTTATTTGGCTGAATATCAATTATGTATGGGGGATCTGAATTATGTTTTGTTTGTACACTGGATAGACTTCACATTCTTCTCTGTCTGATAGTGATATAGTGAAGCATGAGATTTTACACTATATTGGGAAACAATTCACCTCCCACCGCTGGCATACATAATGAATACAGCCTTAGCAGTGAAAAAGGTGCAGCATATATAGGCAATTATTTCCATAAGAAATAGTTCAAATATGTCTGAGTGAATTGAACATACCATAATTCTGTGGTGTTTTCGCTTCCTTTACTGTGGCTTCCCCATACTTATGCTTTGCATAATGCACTCGTAGGCGAGGTTCCCCATGGTCATCAATTTTTGACTCTCGATTCAAATTATAATTGAAATGAAGTGCTGCTAAAATGGTTCTGTTATGCAAACAGAGCTTGAGTTAGTACAATAATGATGGTATGATAATGATATGAGTTATTACTTTCTTATTATTGTCACTAACTAAATTAATGTTTTCTTTTCTTTTTCTAAGGACATGACAGATGAAGACTAGGATGAGCTCTACTTGTTAATTAAAGTATTTACTATGTGATGTTTTATAGCTTGTGTATCATTTCTCAGTATGTTTCATGTATGTACTATATTATTTTACTTGTTGGATGTTTTTTTGTTAAAACACCATTACAAGCTAACTATTGTGTATTACACATATTTGTTGTTCCTACCTGCTAAGCATTCCAAGATAAGAGAAGGCTAGCATTTTTGGTGCAAAATGGTTTATTACAGAATGATAGCCTTCTAGGCAACTTGTCTGTCCATTTGATGACGTTTTCTTGATCGCTTTAATTAGAGCAGTCTTACTTAATGCCTCTACTAGTTTTTCATATGCCTCTGAACCTGAAATAGGTATAAACTTAAAATTATTTCTTGAAATAACTTTTAAAGAATAACAATGAATAGCAATATTTTCATTACCTCTGGTCATCCAAACTTTTTCTTGAATGACTGGACCATGATGGCAGGCATTAAATAATTTATTTGGAAGTTCCTTGTGTTTATTAACCACATGGCAGAAAAAAGCTTGAAACTTTGCAAGTTTCACTTCACCTAGTAGTTCCTTCGTAGAAATAACTGACCAGTAGAAATGCCTTACGCATGCTTTTGACCATCGTCCAATTATCTCACATGTTTTTTCCTTGCTTAACTTGTTGAGTATCTTCTGAATTTCTATAAAATAAAGAAAATATTAACTGAAAACATGGCATTGCATGTGGATAACTTTTAACATTCCAGTTTATATTTATTTTGGCTTTCCCAGATTACAGTGCCTTAATATGGGTTTATCCAACCATTCTGTGTGTGAAAAAACCTACTTAATAAATTTATTTACTTACTTTTTGCTACATGCCATAAATCAAAGAAATGGTTTATCACAGGTTTCCCAACCTCTCTACACTTTTTTGGGCATTCCTCTCTCATCCACTTTGCAATCGATTTATGGCGATCAGAAATGAATGACTTGATTATCAAACCAGTTGTTAACAAGTAAGCAAAGGCTCTTTGGTGACCAAGAAATTCCATTGCAGTACTGCTACCGGCTTCATTGGACTGAAAATATATAATTAATTTAAAAACAAATTAATTTAAGAGAAAACTTTAATGTGCATTTAAAATTCTAAATAGTACCTGGACAAGGATTACATCAATAATAAGACCAATAGTACAGCAGAAGATTGAATAAGTACAGAACTTGGCAGAGTGACCCATGCTGTCATGTCTTCCATCCCCAGCCAATTCAACTTCTTTTCCTGCAAGCTTATCTATAATGTTTTGCTTGTAAGACCGCCAGAATGTAACAATCGTAGGTATTAGTAAACGACGCTGATGGTAGTAGTAAGTGGCCTCATGGAATGCCAACACATTCATATGTTTAAACACCAGAAGTATTTTCCTTATAGAGGCACCAGCACACAATACTGCAAGGCTGAGTAATAGGTTGCCAGCTGGAAACTTCCCAAGTAGTTTTGGTTGGCTTCCCCATGAAAATACTTGGTTGCAATTTTCACATTTGGCTGTCACAGCAATATATGTCCCAGACTGGTTGATCTCAACCTTTTGCTTGGAGCTTAAGCAAGACCGACAAACCTGGAACAGGATTAGAAGTCTTGACAAGAACACTATTGCTTTTGGCTCTTCACGGGGATTCTTGCCATCAGTATCCAACCTGGTTAAAATAAGTATTTTCAGATGTCAATGGTACAAGGTACTATAATATTTTGTTAGCTCATTTGACATTGTGAATAAAAACAAGCATACCTAAAGTTAACATTTTGTTCTTTAGTTTCATCATCATCTGCCAATTCTAAATACTTTTTTTCATTTTCTTCGGGATTGACCATTTCCTCATCTTCCAATTGGGGCTGCTCTTCTCCCTCGACTCCCATGCCATTTATTTGGTCTTCATGCTCTGGATCGAGTTCCCAGTCTACATCGGCCCTTTCTTCATTGTCGTTGGCAGTATTATCGAAGTCATAGTAATATGTCTGAGTACCTAGAATCAATATACTTTTATTACTGAAACAGTGAATGATATTATTTAATTTTTAATTTGATAACAGCATCCTTACTTGTAGTGATCATTTGCCCTTTTTTTACTTTCTCTCCTAAAGCACCAAGTAGCTCTTCTTCTTTTTTTTCCATCCTGCGGATTTTTGTTTGCAAGCTTTTCACCTTTCTCTTGGAGAGTTTTAGCTTTTCTTCGATTTCTCCATACTTTGCAGCTTGATCCTGATAAATTTACAATTTGAAAATTTTGAATAAAAGACTGTGACTTGCTTGAATGCAAATGAAAAAAGTGTTTCTTTGAACTAAATGTTTGTTGTATAAGGTTACACTGTCACTAGTTCTGCAGGCCCCTGACTAATAATTGGCCCTAGAATACCCTTTGAAAAATCCTTACACATTAACGCCAATTATACTTACTTTTTCCAGGGTTTGTTCTTGGAAATCTTCGTTGCAGGTGGAAGTACCTGGGATTTCCACTTTCACAGATGATTCCACAGTATCCATTACTAAGATATTAACACTGTCACCAGACTCGTCGATAACCTCGTCATTTTCCGAAACATTTATCTGAATCATCGTATTTTCAGTCGTATCTCCAGTCGCATTATCAATCGTATTTGAATCATCGTTCGTCGACTTGTTGATTGCCATGTCTCGTATTATCTGTGGAAAAGATACATGGCCTTTTTAGATGATGATTATTCGACATCGGCCGGCTATATATTTTACGGTAGTAGGATGGGTTTTTTCGCTTTACATAATTGTTTATCCATACCCGTTCATATAGTGTTTTTGAGATTACTTACTATTTCAATGTAATTCAAGCAAATCAGAACATATCTTATTTGATAGATTTTCGCACACTACTGCCCAGCTGATATTCATAACAGAGTTGAAATAAATGACTTTTGTTGCGGTAAACACAACATAAACGCCAAATTGTTCTAAAGCATTTTTTCTAATTTACGGATTTCAGGAAATTAAAGTTAAAGAGTGTAAATCTTGGTTTGTAATCTATTGATTGAAATATTACGACTCATTGATCAATAAACAATGCATGATGTTGGCGCAATCTGGTCGCTTTAATATGTCGGCGCGCCGCGAAATTTTCACGCAGATGAATATAAAGGTTATTAAAAAGCAAGCAAGAGTACTGCTGATCCTAGAAAGTTATGATAGTAATTGCAATTTTGAATTCTCACCACTACCTACCTAAAATCTTAAGAGTATTATAATTTTTTTGGCTAAAGCGTAGAGAAGTTTGTGCTACTCACCTGTCGGCGGCTTCTATCACTGATAAGTTCGTCCTGACTGTTGATTTCGGGCTTCCAAAGAGTTGGTACAGATCCCGGCTTTAGTATTCTCTTTGAGCCTTCAAAATGCACTGCTCTTTCAAAGCAGCTATCCTCAAATTGCTCAGAGCACACAGTGAAACGATTTTCAGGCTCGAAGTTAATGCGGTGCGTCGTGACAAAACGCTTCCACTTCGCGCGTTCCAGCTTGTTAATCGGCGAAGAATGCACTGAAATGCCATTTTTTGGATCAGATTTATTACTGCATCCCTGAACCACACAACGATTAGATGGCATTCTTAATAGTTTTTAATTTTTGAGGAAATAAATACAGATAAAGCTCCGAATTACCGGCGCGCTACCCGTACTTCACATGTATTTCCTTAGCAAATTTCTCACGTTGGTTTGTTTGGGTTGAGTAAGTGACGTCATATCCGCTCGACCCAGACTCCCCCGAGAGAACAGAGAAGCGACAACTGATTAATGGCGGCCACGAAGAAAAACGAAAATTTAACGGACTTCTTGCGGGAATATGTTAAAAAAATACTCAGGAAATATTTATGTAAGTAATATTGATCATAAGAGCGACTTTTTGAAGAGTTTTGAAAATTTGACCAATTTTCGTGCTAGTCCCCCTTTAACTATGTTTTGATGAGACGTCATTATGAAATAGAGCATGTAAGATTGAACATGAATAAATTAAGAAAAACATGTCACTGATAAAATACAAAGTTGACGTGATTAAAATATTTTTCATCAGTAATGGTTGAAACTTTTCAGTACATATTCAGTTACTTACTTAGCTTATAAACTAAGTATAGGTCCCTATTAATTAATATTCATGTGAAGGCAAATAGAACCCAAAAATGAGGACTGTTTTAAAGCATCAAAAATCAAAGCTACAAACGGCAATCAATATCTATATCAAAACAACCTTACTGACTAACCTCGACGCTGTGCAAAAGAAGACCCCTTAAAGAAGATGACACGAACTGTAAACCATGGTTAAGAACTTGGAATTGGATGATATCAAATGATTTTGAGGAAGTATTATTTCTCGCATTCAAGTGACGCGAAGGAGAGTGACGCGACGAAGCGCATCGAATTAAACATAAAATATTTAAATCAGTAAGACTGCTGAAAATATCTTATAATACACAGGGAACCCGAGACAAATAATTGCGCGGTGGGGGGAGGGGGTGGGGGTAAATTATTATCCATTTATTGTTTAGGTGTAATATTTAGTCTGATAAACACACCAAGCGAAAAATAAAGTAAAAATCAAATGAATGCTTCTTTATTATGGAAACTTCATTTTCAATTTGCGAAGTGCACGGTTCTGTTGTTTCTAATGTACAAGTGCTAGCGGATTGTAAAACACTAGTGGGAATTGACCAAATAAGGTTACTTCTTTTTCAGGGGGGGAGGGGGTAATACAATTCCAAATTCAATTTATATATTGTTTATTGTTAGAGTGTACGCACTAAACCCGTGAAACAAATACTAACTTTTAGTACTAAATGGTGATAAATAAACAATAGAAAACAAAGGATTCTTTATGAAAAAGTACTAATTAGTACTAATTAATGTTCACTGATTTAGTGCGTGCACTCTATCATGATTATATACCGTATTTACTCGTTTAAGCGCCCACCACCCCCCCCCCCCCCCCCCCCCCGCCCGAATAAGCGCCGCTTTTATCCATACAAAAACCTTTGTTATTTTATTATTTTAAAACGGTCGTATTCACTTTGTATTAAATCTATTGGTTACACATTATGTATATGGGTCCAGAAACATTCTTTTCTCTTTACTGTCTTCTTACGTCATGATACACCAGGACGGTTACTTGTTTAATAGGTAAACATGTAAATACGGTAATAAAAGATTAAACTGTGCTAGAAACGTCCTTTGTGAGTATATTGTTTTAGGTGAGCCAGAAGGGATTACTTGTTTAATAGGTAAACATGTAAATACGGTAATAAAAGATTAAACTGTGCTAGAAACGTCCTTTGTGAGTATATTGTTTTAGGTGAGCCAGTAGGGATTTATTAGATATTGTAACCACTCCGCTGGATTAGACGTAGCTAACTCAAGGCTACGAATCATCATCTACAGATTGTTTTTTTTAAATGAATTTTTTGGTTTGCTGGCGTAGTTTTCTCAACTAGTTTTTTATTTCACTCTCACTTGTTTGTGAAAACCTAGTTTCTTTGTTTTCCTATGCTTTTTTTTCTCTTTGTTTTTACGTATTTATATCTATTAACTGGATGGATATCACTTCGAACGGGGTGTCGTGTGATATCGGTCCTGCACGTGACACATTTGAACCAATGACAGCGCTCGAAAATATATTTATCGTTGGGTTTTGCTGATAATCAAAAGTTGCTGGAGATTTGGCAGGAACCTTTTACAACAAAATGCACTTGTTCCAAATCTGTGATTTTCGATAGTCCTAGTTTGGTCTAGTGAAACTAATATAAACGAAAGGACGACGCAAGGCTACAAGAACTCGTCAGCAAGTGCATTGACATCACACTTGCAGAGTACATCATACAAATCTCCAATTGTAAGTCTTCTTTTGCGACAAACTTCTTCTAATATACTCTCTGCGGCGTTCTTCTTGTCTTCATGAAACCCAAAATGGCAGCGACGAATGCCGAGGTGATCGGCCATTTTCTTCCACAAGTCATTGCCTTGGAAAAATAACATTTAACACGTGACATATTATTATAACATTCTGTAAAGAACAAACTAAATATGAATATAAATGCACAAAATGTAGGACTGTATCACTTAGTAAGACTCGAATGGCTTTCCTTCACGTCACGAAGAGTCGAAATTAAGTGATAATAGAAGAAATGGTCAAACTTCTTTGTAGAAGAATCCCTTTCACAGTTACCTGCGCCATCTTGAAAGGTAGCCGTGAGCTTGAAATGATATGATAAAGACATTTTCCTAACACCTGGAACAATTATTCACATGTCTTCATATTACAATCTCACCGACCGTCTCGCCTCGATGCTAAGGCACGGCTACCTTTCAACAAGATGGAGCAGGGAACAGTGAAGGAGCGACTATTGCATAATAGTATAATATTCTTCTAAGCATCTCAGTAAGACTGCGTAATTTTAATTATCACAAACTTTTGGTTGTCTGAAGGCTTGCCAAAATAATGTGCGACTCATGCATGAAAATACAGTTCCATCAGATGCTTAGCTTATGTTTATTTGAAATAGTTTCTTACCGCACAAAGATCGAGTAAGGTCTTCTAGTTTGCCGATCATGTCTCCCACTAGTACATTTTCATTTGTAAGTGTCCCTGTGTTTAAACATTAGAACCAATCTTGGAATTAGATTTTAGATTTCTCCGTGAAATACCCATAAAATATATCCTTTAACTTAATACCAGCTACAGTGTACGTAAAACATTCCCAAAATACACTGAAATACCAACCTCGGAATGGCTAATTTGTATAGGAAATGACATGTTGTCTGAAATTGAAAAACATTACGCCACAGGCAGATGGGTTTATTCTTGCTGCGCATGGTAACGACTAAGAACATACTTAAAGACCCATTGTCACTTACCGTGATGCATCACAGTTTGTTTACATTTTGAATCGTGTTACCACTGAAAAAACAATTCTAACCTTTTGAATAAACTCTTAAAAGAATGTAAAAGAATGATTATTGTGCCTTAGTGCTATGTCGGAAAAGGATTTAATATGAAGTTATTATTCAATATATGAATCTTTGAATTTCATGGACCACGAAATTCATCTGTGACCGCGGTGCATCACGGTAAGTGTCAATGGGTCTTCAATTGTATATAAGGTAACTCAAATGAAAATCCTCATTTTCAAGGGAGTAAAATGAAAAGAAAAAAAAGATATGTATGAAGAATCTTTCGAGAATTAAATCCTAGAAGCCTTTTCTCTTACCTGTCATGCCACTGGGCAATATCTTTCTAAGTTCCTTAATTATGTCTACTCTTCTCTCTTTTTTGAGGTAGATACACATCGTTCGACAGCTCTTTACAGTTTCTTCAGGAGGATCTTGGAATGACGATTTGTCAAGCTTTAGGAGGGCAGCCAATTGCTTGGCAAAGCTCTCGGCATCGATATTTCGCATGAGTGACGATTTCGTACCACAAACAGTGACTAATTCCTGGTTTGTGTTACCTTGCAAAATATACAAGCAAACAAAAACGTAAAAAGACAAAGAGAAACATGGAAGATCTATCAAAGGGGGTCTAAGTATATGTAATAGAATTAAGAAATAATTGGACGAGGAAAATTCCGAGGACTGACAAAATTGGATAAGGCCGTAGGCCGAGTCCAATTTGTGAGTCAGAGGAATTTTTCGAGTCTAATTATTTCTTGATTGGGGAGCATGAAATCTCATTACCTATTAATTATATAGCTGCCTAATTAATCCCATATCAACAAGACCTGTCCAATTAAAAAAATTATTGGACAGTTTCCTATATGGGATTAATGAGAAGCTGTATAATTATATATCACGCAAAAGCTTCAGTGAAAAATCTCAAAAACAGTGGATATCCCTAGCATTGCATTACAGTTAACAATTGGTCTAAAGTCATTGTAACAGAAATCAGGAAAAAGTAAAAAGTTACCTCAAATTGTAGCGTAAATGTGAGACGCATGAGTCTATACTTGTTATTGCAGTTGAAGTATTCGATCCTTAGCTATGGACATTAATTATTGACTAACACTGGAAGACGCATGAAATGCGTGCCTACTTTTATCCATTCTCTGATAGTCATACGAAATCCTTTTATTTTGTTTCACAGAAACCTGCATAGACTGAACCATGACTTACCTCCGGGCATCGAAATGTTGTCTGATAGATTCAAAGCTTCCATAAGACTGAAAAGTACTGGGTCATTTGGCTATGAAATTCAAAAAAATATTTACAATCATATATTATTTGCCTTATTTATCAGTAATTTAATTATAAAATAATGAATTGCAGAATTAATATTAACAATAAGCAGAAGTTATTATACTGCTAGTTGTGTATTACTGGTGATGGTGGTGGTGAAGGTGGTGGTGATGGTGATTGCGATGGTGATGGTGATGGTGATGGTGATGGTGATGGTGATGGTGATGGTGATGGTGAAGGTGATGGTGATGGTGGTGGTGGTGATGGTGGTGGTGGTGGTGGTGGTGATGGTGATGGTGGTGGTGAAGGTGGTGGTGTTGGTGATGGCGATGGTGATGGTGTTATAACTTACATCTTCTGTTGTTTTGGGAAACCAATGACGATAAGATTCCTCCTTAATAGATGTTTTGCTATTTGTTGGGTCATTGTAACAACGAGGTAGCTCTTTTTCAGGGATGAAATGTGTGCACGTGTCACGCATGCAGGCGTTGACTTTGTGGCAGCTACAAGGTCTTGATGACTGGCAGCAAATTGGACAACATATACCAAACTCAAAGCCCATAGTCATCATCCAAGGACAGTGTGTTCTCATATCATTCAAGGTGTTGTTAATGAAATCTTTAATCAACTGGCAGAAGTCCATAATCAGGTCTGAATCGTGATCAAGATCATTGCCGGTAGAAAAAGGTGTGACACCAACAGTAATGGTTCTCATGTCAGATGTGACGAGCAAGTCCAAGGAGCCATTTTCCCCGCCAACATCATAAAATCTAAAAATATATGAAAAAAACAACAAAAATCAAGGTGGAATATTTAATATATTGCTGCAGCAAAACGAGGTAAGTTTAGGTACATGCATACCTGCAAAAATTGTGGAAGAATTTTGGGAGTGGTGATCCTGGCCGTTTCTTGTTGCAAAACTCAGCGATCGCTACCAACATCCTCGGAAAGATACCAAGAGGAAGGTGTGCTTTCGTAAATTTAATTACTAGTGGAATCGTTAACTGTTGGTCAGCTAGTAACTCGTTACAACTTTCTGCAGCGCTGTTTACCAGCATAGCTGGAACAAGAAATACTTCAGATCCATCCAAACATTTCCATTTGCACAACAAAGAAAACTTTTCCATGACTGTAAGTAAAACATCAATCGTGTTGTGCTCGTCTGCCACATCACTCCAAAGGTGTTCTACGAGTGTTCGCTCTAAAATCCCTTTATTTTCGAGCTTTCTCCAACAGGCTTCAAAACCCGGTTGCCATTTTAAGAAAGGCTGGACTGTGATAACTTTGACAAACATGTCAAGCAACCACTGTGTATCGGTGATGATCATGTTCGTATCTTCAAAATAGATGATGACTTTTAAGTCGTGCAGATAGTTTAAAAGAGTGTCAAGCTCATCCGACTCCAGATCAACTTGGCATTTATTGGCAATATTCTTGGCATCTTCAAGAGTTATGTATCTTTTATGCTCCAATTTTGAAAGCTCCTTTTCAAACTTTAGCCAACGGATTGGAATGTCTTCCCCTATTTGTGGAAGGTTTTCAGCTGTTACTCGAATATCATCCCTTAGTTTTTTGACAAATTTGTTTTCTGTTTTTTCACTGCTTCCCGATACGGTATTGTCAACAGGATATATAGCATGTACCAAATGCTCTCCCGATGGATTTTCCTCTCTTTTCAAGTGGGCAAGGATCGTTTGAGAAACCTCTTCTGAATTTTGCATTTCAAAAGGTTCATCTGCATGCGTACAGACCAAAAATACTGGCGGAAATTTCCTCGGAAGATTAAATCCTGGAATCGGTGGTTCTTTTTGAGGCTTATAGTCTTTTGTAGTTGCATTTGATGCCACAAAAGATAACCAAAACTCCAAATGATCCATGTTGGTCATTGGACAATTATCATCGATTTTACGCGGTTGCAAAGAACCACGTTTTACCACAGGTTGTGCTAGATCGTGAACATCATTTTTCAAACTGTGCACCAATATATAGATTCCCTTTGGAGAAAGGAACACTGGATGAATAGCCTGATAGACGGGTTGCCCAGCGAAATCCATTGTCATCAAATGAATGCACTCATCATCATCCATAGCCTTTAAGTTCTGTAACATGTAGGTTGCCTTTTCTACGACTTCTTGAGGCATTTGGTTTTCAGAGGCATTTTCAGGCGTTTCTTGTTCTTCTTGACTCGTTATTTCAATAGCTTCAAATTGAAGAGGGCTCTCTCTATTTTGTTCTTTTGTATCCTCACCTAAATCGCCGGACGGCCTTCCCTCGACGGTAAGAATATCTACGTTTTGATGTAAATTTTCTTCATTAGTTGGTAAGCTCAGATTCTCATCATCTTCCTCTTGGGTCGATGATTCTTCGTCACTTGTTGATGCTGTCAAGTTCTCGGCTATAACTTTGGCAGCGCAATCAGTGAACGCGTTTTCTGTTGTTTCGTCTTCTTTCCAAACTTCTTCTTCTGCCTTGGAAATAGAGCGATGTAGTTTGACACCTTCGGTACTATCTTCGTTAGGATCGAACTCCTCACCTTCAGAAAATCAAATAAAACCAACAAATGAGCAAATGAGAATAATTTTGATTACAATATGAAAATATGCCTAATTTGATTTTTGATTTTTTTTTTTTTTTCAATTTAGCATGAGGTTGAGACAAGATTGTAATGAAAAATATAGTTTTTTGTGGTTTTTATCTGTATGTACTTTTAAAGTGGACCAGGACCAGGACCAGGACCAGGACCAGGACCAGGACCAGGACCAGGACCAGGACCAGGACCAGGACCAGGACCAGGACCAGGACCAGGACCAAGACCAGGACCAGGACCAGGACCAGGACCAGGACCAGGACCAGGACCAGGAATCTATGATAATATATGGTAATCTTTGACAACTATACAGTTCATTTACTACCTGAATTGTTTTAAATAATGTAGGACTAGTGTAGGACTAATGTAAGCATCACTTTGTGAAAGGCGTAAGTAAAGGACTGACTTACGCTTGAGAGATCTTAAAAGACTCGTTTTCCCTGCACGCGACTGACCAACCAGCATTACTGGAACAAGGAGGTTTTTGGTTTTGCCACTGTCCAGTGCCATTTGATAAGCTCTCTGCGCTCTTGGACCCCGTGCAAGAATCTCAGGTGGTGCTGCAGTAGACAGATGGAAGATGAAAAGACACTGGTCATGTATTACTTTCATCTTACCTTAACTTTTTGATTTTTGATTTTAACAACTAGTAAAGTAATTATTTTAACGGGAAATTCTCCACCCCCGATGAAAAACGCAAAAACAATAACCTAAAACAAACAATTAAATATCAGCAATAAAAGTGGTAATTACTAAAACACTTACTTGTATTTTCAACCATTAGGGCCCTAAGATAAAACAACCCAATAATATTACGATATGATCAAAATAAAATATTACGTTTATGTGCTTTGAGGGATGCGGATAACGGATGCGGTTAACAGATGCGGATAACGGATGCGTTTATTCCATATATAAAATACCTTTCCATACGTACCCAAGAATACATGTTCAACATAATGTATATACTAGGATATAGTTCTAAGCGGCATGAAGGCTGTTCTCCCATCAGTACGAGCGAGCACACTATAAAAACATCCCTCACCCCATTATTCCACTAAACCCATAAATAAGGAATTTTCATTTGCAATAAGGGATCGACGAAGGTACCCAACAACTCAGCAAACACTCTGTCTATGAAAATGAAATGTCATTGGTTGGGAGTCATACCTTGAGAGACTTCTGGCACAAGCCATAAATCGTGGAATCTTGTCGACGATCTCCTGTGGATCCCACGAATTGCTTTTGAATTGGTTTTCCCATTCATGATAAAAGAGGTGGATATCAACCTACAACAAAAATGGGCAAACAAAAAACTCAAAACATTAAGTCAGGCACTGTGTAATTCTTGAAAAGTCCATTCATCAAAGAAGCCACTGTTCAAAACTGAATTGGGCGTTGACGAGGACAAAGAGAACGACAACAGGAATGAGGAGTAGGAGAAGAAATATCTGAGGTAGAAGAGAAACTGAAGAAGAGGAAGATGAAAGAGAAGAGATTTTAAATAGTACCATTCAAACTTTATGAAAAGAAAAAACAAAACAAAACAAAAACAAAAAAACAACAACAACAAACAGATAAACTTACCACGTTTGGTGTGTCTTTGTAATCGCCTTTTTTAATGTCGCGAGGACTCTCATAGCAGATTATTACGTCAAACTGCTCATCATCGTCTGATGTTACGGTATATATTTTTCGTTCAGACATGCGTGAGTAGTGCAGATCAAAGTCTTCTGGTACGTCATTTTGAGGGAGGTCCACTTTACCATCTGGGTTAATAATCACGTTTTCATAGACGTAATTGTATAAAATGTCAACCTCCTCGCGCAGTTCCTCATCTTCTGGGCATGAAGTAAGATCTATTAGAATACACATACACAAAAAAACGATTCATCAGTCTAACAGACAGTCGCAGGATCAGTCAGTCGGTCAGTCAATTGAATAAAGGCAGATTTCGGTGCGGCGCGTGCTTCTTTAGTCGATTTACTTCGGAGGGCTTTTGGGTAGGCCCTAATTGATTTTGACTTACTTGCTTCAGTAGTTAAACGAAAATCCGGTCCCAATGGCTCGATAATGTCCACCACAGCTCGTTTCGCAGTAGACTCGCAGATATAAAAATAAGGAAAGGAATCCGAGCACTTCAGAACATTTTTAACTTCCACAGGACTCGGGGCATTTTCAAAGGACAACTGAGAATCATGTTGTTTAACATCAACGAAAACCTAAGAAAAAAGATATATAATATAAGTTTTATTGTATAATGTCATATCAATTAAAAGGATTGCTAGCTTTAGTAATGACTGGTAGAAAAAACTGTAAAGCGGGCTAGCGCTTTTCACCATCACATGATGGCAGCCATGACAGGAGGCACATTAATAGAGTCTTTCTCCCCCGGGAAACTGAATTCCTTCTCATGTAAATCAGATTTGACCAGATTCAATCGTTCCTGCCTCCCGTCATGGCTGCCATCACGTGATATACGGTGGAATATAAAGGGAATTAAACCATATATACCCCATGCCATTCTCTACTCTTTCACTTCACTCCTTACATCGAGGACAACTTCGAACTACATATAGGTCAGTTTATCGAAATCGTAATATACTGCTGTTTTTCTTCATGCTATACTCATCAGTTTACTTAGGGCTACCCGGCTCCCGCGCCCCATTATGAGCACCCTTTGATGCTATTTTTAAAACCATTCATTTGAATGTTTGTTTTTCTGCACGCGCATGCTGCGCGCACTTTACACTGATTGCTCATGTTACTTTGTATTTTTCACAAAAAAAAAAAAAAGATAAATAAATAAAATAAAATAAAAACGATGGCAAATTTGATCCTAAAAATAGCATCAAACGGTGCCAACGATGATTACAAGCATAAATAGCAGAGATTCCTTCTCTTAGTTCATTTTCTCTTGAGGGTAAGGCTGAGCAACTTTTAATTTTTTAACTCTCATCTTCTTTTATTGAGCCTTCAAATTTTTCACAACAACCGACGATCCTAAACAAAAGGTCCCTCGTTTTTTCTCTAAAAATCTCACAGAATTCATGTAAATGAAGGTTAATAAAACAGATCACTGAAGCATGTTTAAGAAAATGGGTAAAGGGCGCTTGCTAGCTTTAAAGATTATATGACAATTCATATGTATTTGGAATTTCTTTTACGTATACCTTAATTCGTATTTCTCTACAGGACGGAGTAAGATATGTAAACTCATAACGATGAAAGGCTAAGTAAGGACTCGTTTTGGATTGTGAGGACAGCCATCTCTCTAGTTGACTGAAAGATGTCTCCTCGTCTTGGTTTTGTATGTAACCGAAGAACTTTTGCTGCCATTTTGTAACTTCTGAAGTAACTTCTTGCGAACAGAACCTTCTGGGCATCAAATGGTTCTTCAATTCTTCAGGGTTATACACCTTGACTTCTTCGTCTAAAATAAGTAAATTCGATCAATGAGACCTGGAATAGGCCATTTTTGATAGCTTTTCTTAGGTCGATTACACCTATCCGGTTTGAGAAAACTGTTTTTTTTTTTTTGTATTTCAGACCAACCACGTTATATTCCCTTGAGCATCAGCCTTTTGCAACAACAGGTCACGTGACCTGTCACAATGAATACCAGAAATGGAAAGTACACCTTGATATTAGTAAAAAGGCGAAGTTTCAGCTTCTAATACTGAATATAGGAGAAATGACATTGAATATAGAATCGAATATTTCTTAAGGTTTTGTATAGAAAAATGTGCTGGATGGCATAGCTTGCAATGCAGCATATTTCCCCATACAAATCCGTATAAAATATTCGATACGATTTAATATGTTTAAAAATGTTATTTCTCCTGTGTTACATGTTATACGCTGAAACTTTGTCTTCTTACTAATGTCGGGGTGTTCTTTCCATTTTTGGTTCATTTTGACACAACGTCTCTTTTAAAGGAGGGTAGGGTCACGTGACATGTTGTTGCAAAAGGCCTATTGAATTGGAGCAGTGTTATCCCTCCTTCCCCCGATCGTAGGTGTATCATGACCTACCTGGCTGAATGTTTGTTAAGTAAATGTGACCAAAGTGACACCAGATCTTACTGGCACGATTTGTTTCCTTATTTTGTCGTAAAATCTGGGATATTTGATCTGAGAGGAAGCTGTAGTCTGCATTCCCCCCCTAAAAATAACATATTAACATTTAGCTTTGTCAGCAATGGCAGCAGCAACAACAGCGACATCAACAGCAACTGCGCTAGCAGCAACACTAGCAACGAACACTTACAGCACTAGCAACAACCACAAGATCAACAACAGCAGAAGCAACAGCAAAAGCAAAGCCATATAGCAGCAGCAGTAACAAAAACTACAATAACCACAGCAACAGCAAAAGTAACAGAATAGCAGCAACAACAACAACAGCAGCAGCACTTATGACAGCATTACAATCGAAAAGATTATTCATCCTGGATATAAATCAAAGATTATACTTCTTCATTTGTCTCACGATTGTGGCAATTGAGAGGACCGTGACTGCGTACGTCGACTGCTACTGCTAGTCTTCATCAGGCAATGGTATAGACTGGAAGAAGATCTATTTATATACCGTCAGTCTTGGCTCCCCTGAAGATCGCGCCGGGGCTGTTATTGGTCCGGGTGATGGGCTTGACGGAGTGCTTTCGAATGGTCGGTATATATCCAAGCGAAACGTCGCTGTCCTCCCAACTGCCACAAAAGTCGCACAATCTTGTACAATTCGGAATTTATAGATACTCGTGATATTTTGAACTTTCTCAAATTAGACTTGCCTAAAGGTTCCTCCAATTTTGAAGACTTTCAAAACATCACTCTTTCCTATGAATTCCGATTGTACTCGAGGCTGTGTTATTTCCTTTACAAACTCACCATATCGCCAGACGAGTTTTTTAAAACAAGTTCGAATAATCTTTTCTTGGTATTACGATCATCTCTCTTTTCAACCAGTTTTAGTGCAAATTTACCACTTTCGGAGTCAATAACTGGGAATCTTAAAGTCTCTAAGCCACGATTTCTAAGAATACCAGTATTCTGAAATTGGACAAGTTAAAACCATATATATCATTGCTGGCTTTCACTTAGCTGTAAAAAGTTTTTTGAATCTCAATTTCTGCTCCACATGGGGGTCAGACACTGACCACCATGTGCTGTCAGCCAGAAAGATTCTATTGAAAACTAGCGATACAGCTGATGAACATTTCAATCAAGTGAAAGCCAGCAATGATAATTACACTTGTCTGGTCATACAATTATTTTTCAATTACGAAATTACTGACGAATTTCCACTACAGTTTTTCGTGGTATGTTCTCTTATTTACCACGATTTTCGTCATTTAGCCCTCAAAACATTGTGGACTCAAGAGTCGGATCTGGGACCACAAAACACACTGTTTCTCTTGGTCCCAGTCAACATGTATTAATGATTATAATTTAGTATTACTTACAACAGTTTGCTTGATGAATAGTTTTGCTGAATACTGGTTTTCTCTTGTTCCTCGTATAATGAAGTATGTTTGGTCGTCCTCATGTCTTTTAGTTTTTATGTAGGTATTCGTTTGTTCCATAATCCTGTTTTTCGTTTGGCCGTTTTTACCAATTGCATATCCAACCATTTCCTCTGGAACAGTAAACCATATTTCTTCATCAAGATCTTCATCACCCTCTGAATTGCTGCGTTCCTTGAAAATAAACACAGTAATAATAATAATAAATAAATAAAATAAAATAAACAGTCAATTTCATGTAATTTCAAATATTTGTATCACAAGAAATGTCACGTGATACTTGTTACATTCGCTATAAAGGCGGTGGCTACTAATAGGTCCTTTGCAGCTAAGCAATCACGTGCTGATTAATTGACTGAGAGCAAATGAATGAACATTTTGATTCCCATGGGTTAAATATACTGGAGAGCAAATAAACTTTCTACAACCTGTTTCGAGAGATCGTAATAAAACTACATTTCGTAACACACTAGATACACATCTTTTCATTCAGTTCTTTACAAGTAGCTAAAAAGAATCACCAATTTTTAAAATATAAAAACAAAAGTTTTGCATTCCAGTACAGACACGTGACCGTTAACTGCAAAGGGCCTATTGAAAATCACTTATTTTCTAAAATGACTATGTGAATTGTTTTAACCTATCAAAGAGTTTTTAAATTCTGGATATTAATTAGTTGTTATAAGAAGTCATGGGATAGAATACTTAATTCACAACGCAGAAACAGTATATATTAATAAAACAATAATAATATCCGATGAGATGTATAACTGCAAAAAAAATGACTATGTATATATCCTGATGCAATATAGTTAACAAAACAAAAAAAAAAACAAAAAACAAAACAAACAAACAAAAAAACAAAAAACAAAAAAAAAGATATGCTCTACTTGTACCCAAAAAGCATCTAATATATATAATACTGGTGAATCAAATATTAATAAATCATATTGATTTATATATATACACTTATTTTAATAAAGTTAGTCACTAAAAAGCCTAGAAAGCTGAGATCATACTGAGGATCATGGGAATGTTTTAATATCAAAGTAAAGCTTTTGATACGATTTGCAGCTTTAGGATGCTCAGAAGAGGTGAGACTGTAACTGATAAAAGATCTAAAATCCCTCAATAGTTATTAAAGCAGTTGAAACATGTAAAATGTATCTATCCATAATCCTTGCAGGTCTCAGCTTTGTAGCTTTTCAGGTGACTTACTTTGTTGAAATAAGTGTATTAATGCTTTTTTTATCTAATTTATATATCTTCCATTTCTTCTTTATTGGATAAAAATGGTTTGAAAAATATTGTTATTAGATCTATGCATCAATGGACACAGATTTGTTAAGTGCTTTTATTAAGATTTATTACATTCATTTATTTATTGGCATTAGTACTATTATATATCCAAACACAAAGCGCTTTTGACGCTCTATAATATCTAAAGCATGAAATACTGGTTGGGTTACCTGTGGGGGTCGATGCATCATAATGAGGGAAATTTCCCTTATTAGTCGATGTGTGTTTATGCTTCGATTCTTGAATAAAATCAAAAATAACCACTCTTATTTACATCTTAACAACATATTACTTTTGATCCACATACATTAAGATTAAAGGAAGAGACAATGTTTCCAGTGGAGATCATAATATAGCAAATTTCAATATAACGCGAACTCGTCAGTTGCGATTTAACAGTTGCAATTTCTTTTTTTTTTTTTTTTTTTACTGCCGCCAATCAAAAATATAATAGTCGCAGACTGATTTCTTTTAATGAACGGCAGCGGGGAAAAAATTAAAACATGTACAAATTTCAATGTACAGCTTACGACTCGGCCGAGTTCGCATCATTTTAACTGCTATAAGAATAGGGTTAAGAAATCAACCGGTGAAATCAACAAGCTTCCTTCAGTTGTCAAAGATGATCACAAAGCTTGTTGATTTCGCCAGTGGATTTCTTTACCATATTGGTTAAACCTCTCTAATAGATCTGGAATTGTAACATTGTCTGCATAAAATAAGATGTTTATAATATCTAAGCTGCCCATACCTTAAGGAAGAATCTAGCATCTTAAATCCGTCGCCTGAAGTCAACAGATCGTGAAGAAGGAAGTATTTCTAAGGTGAAAATGCTAACAAATCGACTGCCTTGAAACTTCTAAATTACTGCATCACCCCATTGGATGATTTAGAAGTAAAGTTTCCATATTTGTAGGGAAATCAAAGTTCTTTTGGGTAGCGATTTCACCCAAAAAAAGCAAAAAAGAAACGAAACAGGCAAGCTAAAATGACTGCTCAAGAAACGAAGCCATGAACCGAGTCAATTAGGGGATACCCCTGGAAAAAAAAAAAAAAAACAATGGGAGAGGAGGGTTGGGGAAGACAAAACAAAGGTATCCCATGATGACTTTTGATTAATAGTATTTTTCCACAAAAAGTTCCTTTAAATTACCTTTCAAAGTCAATTAGTTTTTTTTTCTAAACAGGTGCGGGAGAGGAGGGTTTGGGAAGACAAAACACAGGTACCCCATGACGACTTTTTAGAACAAGTAATAAAAAACACAGGTACCCCATGACGACTTTTGAGAACAAGTATTCCTATACATTACATCAAGGGCACTAGGACTAGCCCCCGGGGCTCTATATGGAACTTAAGGTGGATTTGATTAACCATATTTACTCTGGACGGTTGAATATTACTGACGTAAGGAGCATCGCGCGGTCGCGTTGTTGTTGGTATAGTACAAACAGAGTCAAGTACGGAACGGCCGGTAAAGAAGTAACGCTCATAGGATATTCAAACCGTTTGACCTTTGGAAGAAAACGTCTGCATTACAACAGCGGACGAAGGAACACGGACGCAAGATAAGTAAACAAGTATAACGTTAGTTTAATTCAAATAATCAAAAGATCAAAAGGAAAAAAAAAAAAAACTATAGAAATCCAACCACATTCGGTGTCCTAGTGCCCTTGATTACATTTTATTTACCGGCTAAGGAATGATAGAAAAAATTTAAAGTTTAACACAAGACTCACCTCAAGTTTATCAACTTTTCTGGTCTTCGCTTATCTTCAAGTGATTGATTGATCTCTGCAGCAATATATTGAGCAATATATATCTCCTATTTTCCAATCTTCTCTTAACTGGAAAATAACTCTTCATATTGCAACTCCTGATTGGAATATTCTCGAGCCATTATAGATTTTTTTTTTAAATTTGAATTTACTGTTTGAATGCATGTGTGATGGGCAAAGCATGGTGAACTGGCGTTAGTGTTTAAGGTCTTACTTGCATAAGCCCTGTCCCAAAACTAAAATTAACCATAGTTGAAATAGCGGGTCGCAATGCAACGATTATAGGTATAAGCTATTTAGAAAAAGTAGAGATAACTAGCTAAAAACTATCGTGAGCTGCGTCGGTGTTTCTAATGAAACAGTAATGATGAAAAGGTAAATTATACACCGTGAAAAATTGAAAAACCTTACTGACGTTTCGGACGCTAGTCCTTTGTCGGAGTAAAAGAGCAAAAAAGGAAGAAAAAGAAAAAAAGTAGTTTATATGCTCAAGTTTTTCAAATCGAATTATTATATTATCAGCAGTAAACACGTTTGAATGCTAATTAGGTAAGCTAGATAGGGCGTAATTTCGTAACCTACCAGCATGACAGGACTAATAATGTAAACAATCACTTAAAACCAATTATTAATGTTCTCAAGATGCAGTTTAAATACTTAGAATGTTTGAAATGTCCTAAGATGTGATTAATTTAAATGTTCTTGCAATGTTCACTGTGCAGCTTAATACCGCTTTCTGAATTCTAAGTAATACATCTTTGTATCTTGCTCCAAAGATATTCTTCATCTCAGGCTCCATCTCTTTAGACCATCCTCCAAGAGGCGTCCAAAATGAGGTTCACTTGCAAGATCGTGTATCCTGTGTGTTGTTTTGTGAGCTCAAGTCTAAGTGCTCCATACTTCTTCGTCTTCTCTTTGTCTTTCTTTTCTCGGTTGTTAACCCACGGACAGCTCATTTCCACCATGAGTACTTTCTTGTTATTGTGGTCGATGAAACGCGCGTCCACACGGTTACATCGTACATACATGTGGTCAGCATATACAGGTACATCCCAGTATGCTTCAGCGTCAGTTGATTTGTAGAGTGGTTTGGGTTTGACATCAGAAAACCATGGGGGTGTACTATCAGCCAGTTTGAGATCTCTTAGCATCTCAAAGAAAAACACTTTCAAGGCAGCGTTGTGTCTATCCTTTTATTATTATTATTATTATTATTATTATTATTATTATTATTATTATTATTATTATCATTATTATTGAAACATCAAATTTACGTACAACAAAACAATGCCTTGATGATAAGTTCACCTAACGTATCTTCACGATGGCGTGACCGAACATTTTCATTGGCCGAGCAATGATTTCGCGCGCTCTGATTGGTTCGAAAGAAGTAATGGAATCATTATCGTGTGCGACGGTGACAGCCTTCACAGTCCTACGAAATCTTTTCCAAATTAGGAACAAAAGTTGAAAGAAAATACTTGAAGAAAAGTCAACAGAATATTTCGTAGTATAGTCACAACATTTTAATGGTAGGGAATATCGCGGGCGCAGAAAACCCTAGTCCGAGCTGGACCCTGTTTTATCGATGCTCGCGCGGCGGAGACGAACCGAGTAGCGGAAATAAACTGCTAACAATTGTAACGATAAGACTTTATTCAGTTTTCTTCGTTCGTATTTCGCGCGGTATTTTTTTTTTTTTTTTTTTTTTTTCTTTTCTTTTTGAGATATAAGTTAATCATACAGTTAATGAAAAAGTGGATTCCACTCCGGACTAACAAAACCTAGTGTCAAAAGATTCACAATTTAAAACAGTAAAGAATAGACAACTTCAACAATACAAACACTTTGAATTTCATTTTGACCGTCATTGGACAAGAAAGTTAGTGAATATTCTAGTTTCGAATTATTTATTGCTCAAGGTCCAATGTAGTCTCTTCAGCAGCCGTTCTTAGTGTCGGTACGAAACGCTTCCCTAGCTAATTTCGAACCGACTCTACTAGAACGAATGCCGAGGAGACTACATTGGACCTTGAGCAATGTGGAATTCCAAACTAGAATATTCGCTAACTTTCTTGCGAAAGAAAAGAAAACAAAAGGATGTTTTTAAGTAAGGCGTAACTATATCTTTGTTTAAGTGTCTATTTGTTCTAGCAATTTCGCATTAATTGGGGACACTTTTCACTCACACACGCTACCAATACATTCAATATTCTATGCACACAATGCTCAACTCACATGTTGATTTTTATCATAGGATCGAATAAGTGACGTTTACTTATATCATTCTATTTTTTTGCTTCGTCAACAAAGCAAGAAACACAGAACACTATTGAAAGCGTGTGTGTCTGTGTGGTGTGTTAGGGACGTGGCTGGGCTGGCGGTTTTGAAAAAATAACAGGCAGGTGGGAGTAAAAGTAGAAACAAGGGGAGGGGGGAGAGTCTGACAATGGAAGACATTTCAAATGTGTATGTGATGATATCATGTATGAGTCAACAAGTACGAAATGGAAGATAACCATAGTATTGTTATGGGACGACCGCTCTCGGTATGAGCTTCGAGATCGATCTTTAATCTGCTTTGTGTTGAACTGTTTACATGAGCTGTATTTGTAATAATTCTATGACAGGTGTCAGTCTCGAATCAATATCGTCGAATAATGATTGGCTAAAGAATAAGTAAATTCCTAAGTGCGATATTCTAAGATAATACAAGTGAAAATCTTGAAATTAAACATAGCTTAAACTAAAGTTAACATACGAATATATTGTAAATGTATAGAAAAGGCTACAAGGAATATTTCTATCATAAGATTTAAAAGAATAGTGCTAAAATAACTGAGCAAAGGGGTAAAAAGTGTGTAGCGCGTAACCAGAGGTACACATGCATGGGAGGAGCTAAGAGGTTTACTTGTGAATTCAATGCATACCATTATCTACAAACTTGTGCGTGATGGTAGCCGTGCTGAAATCTTATATCGATACTTTTATATAGCTAATTAATCATTATCTTGTTTTCATACGATAAGTAATGGTAATTAGAAAGCTGATGTCTTCCTTCGTCTGTAAAACATTCATTTTCTCATAACAGTATTCAGTACGATTAAACTGGCTTGCTTGGGAGGGATGGAGTTCGGCTTGCTTTTGAAGAATAGTAAAAATAAACTTTTATTTCACCGAATCAAAATCATCATTCAATTCCACATATTTTGATTACTAAATTCAATAAAATAATACTCTTTTTATATACGAATATTGAATGACGAAATACAGAAGGTTCTCCAAATGTATCCTGCAGCTTAAACGAATTCAGCTGTTGGGTTTCTAATTTTCATTACCAGGAAAACGTTATTTTTCCCGCCTTGTTTATCCGACTTCTTTTCTCCTGTAATGAAATGATATTTTAATATTTTTTCGTTTTTATTTTTCAAAGAATTTAACGCTTTCAATGTACTTCAAGGACACAACGAAGTAAGAAATTACACTTAAAATTACTGTTCGAAAAACTGAAACAAATAACTGATAATAATAACAAATATAATCAGCGAAACAAATAAAGATTTCCAAAATTTTTTTTTTTTTTTCCCCACTCTGTACGCTGAGAACTAAGTCGATACAATATATAGCGTACTCAAACTTTCAAACTGAACTACTTTGCACCAGAGGAAAAAATTCATATAACAAACATTCTCAAACGACTTTGTAGCCTTTTTTGCGCTTATTTTGTACAGTTATTGTGAAATCGAGTGCTAACTCGATGACCATTATCATATGTTTACGGATCGCGCCTGGCTTCTGTTTAAACAGTCACAATTGTTTCATCAAATAAAAAAAAAGATGCATTTTAAAAATGTATGATTTGTTTCTTTGGAAACGTTGCGTAATAAGGGTTTGCAGGAGCGCGAGGTATCTCTAAGATATTAACTAACTTCTGCCATAATTCAATTCAGCATTTTTTCTAAAAATTATCAGAATCGAACTCTTGTCTGATTTCAAGGCCCCTACTCCACGGACAAAAAATGTGAATACAAACTTTAAGAAAACATGTCAAGACATGTAAAGCGCAATAATTCTCACATATTGATTGGTTAATGCCACATGGTGAGTGACTTACACTTGCAATTACACAAGTAAGTTATTTAGCGAGCTCTCTTGGGTGTTAGCCAATCACTATGACATATTATGCGAATGTACGTAACTAATAACCTTTGAGCGTTAATGAAATCATCTGAATTTAAACGTTTTCATTCTTTGGTAGTTAATGAAATATTAAATCTATACATCTGTCGGAATTGTACTAGAGTATTCTATATTTAACCATCGTTCAACCACAAATTCAGACATATCTTCAGTGTCTTTCTTACAGACCAGCCTTACAGTAAAATCAAATCCAATAAGGTATGTTGATTGGAATCAGTGAATCTAGTTGTGGTTCTTAGAGTAAAAATTTTGATATCTTATTTTAGCCCACATACGTTAGCGAATCAGGTTCTTTTATGGAGACTGCAGTGTTTTAGTGTTTGAAAAAATTTAAAAGTTTTTGGACGAAAAAGTTAGTCATGTTCTGGCTCTTGGATACTTACCTTCTCGAGTTTATTTTTCCCTCATACGTTGATGAACTAGTTTCTTTTATGGAGACTGCTTTAGTAAGAGGGGGAAAGTTTTTCAACAAATAATTGCATTTAAACCTAGTTTTTGTAAAGGTTCGCAATTGAATTCTAAGTTAATTTTTTTGTATTCGGGAAAAGTAAACGTTATTTTTCAAAACCTTAGCAAGAAATTTTGAGGCGAGGATTGATTCCAAACGATTTTTTGAAAATATGCTGTACTGGAAGACAAAGCAATCTTCGATTTAAAAAATGCACCGATCATCTTTACTTCGAAACACAGAATTGTTTCTTTATTTGACGAACTTTAAAATTAACTTTCTTATTAAATTATATCGTGGTGAAAAAAAAGAGTTGCTGATGTTGACAATGTCTTCCAAAAATGAGTTTTTACGAAAACCAAACAAAGATTTGATCAAACATTTACTTTATCTTTCGCGAAAATAGAAAACTTAAAAAAGTTGTGTGAGTAAATCGTATATTGAAATTTCCTTGATGAATTTTTAATAGGTTCACAGTCGCTAACACAATGAAGGCAACGCTAGTGTTGGTCTTTGTATTGTTCCTTCTCAAGCACAAAGTCACCTACGCTACGATGTGGCAGACTCAAGAATACTCAGAACTGAACGTGTACTTACAAGGATTCACTCTTGAATCGTCCAAGGTAAAAACAATCTTTGCATGTTACAGAAAGTGTGAGGACAACATACATTGTGCAAGCATCAACATGAACCTGACGAACAAGACATGTGAACTGAAGTACTCTACCAAGACTAGACACCCAGAGAAGATTGTTATATAGTCAACAAAACACCATCTACATGGAGATACGAGATGCTCTCGGGTTTTCTCCTCGTAACCCAATATTATCCTGTAAATGGTTCAAGAATCTTGACAACCAGGTAAACTCAGGTGTTTACTGGATGAAGTTCAATGAGCCATCCTCTGCGCCATTCCAAGTGTTCTGTGACATGACCACCGATGGAGGAGGCTGGTCCCTTGTCTACAGCTATACATTCTCCGACTTCGATAACTTCAATACAGACGACAATGTAATTACTCCAGTACCGAATTGGCCTCTCTATATGTCACCAGCCAATGAGTGGTCACCAATATCAACGACAACCCCGCTCAATGAGTCTTCCTACTCTGCCATGGATTTTGGAATGTGGAAGAAGATTGGTCGCGAAATTCTTCTCAAGTGCAATATCACTAACTGGGTAGCCTGTGTAGAAGGAACCGGACGTCTTGTGGACTGGGTGGCAGGAAGTCTGACGTGTAGAGTTGTCAAGGCCATTACACCAACATGCACGACTATTGCTCCAGATAGTTTTGAATTTTGGGGCTGTGGTCCAGCGTTTAAGAATAGTGCCTCAAATAGTTACCAGTTTGTACTTGATGCACAATTAAAGCTTCACCAATGTTATCCTATGCATGATCCTTGTGCTCAGAATTCAGCAAATCATCTCAAAAATGTAACCAGCCCTGGATGTGCCTTGTACCTTCGCTAGTCGTGATGCTGGTCGATTGGAATCAAAATACCATGAATTATATGTCACATGGATGGAACATGGGAAGCGTATAAAACTAGTTTATTGTACTTTCTAATTCAAGAGGAACCAGGTACCATAAGGACACTTTCAATCGAAAGAAATCGCTTTGGTTTTACATACGTGACCAATTGTAGTGAAAGTTTTCCCTAAAGCCTTTACAAATTATACGGTTATGGGAAAAAAGTCTGGGACTCCTGAACGCTTACGACAAGTTCAAGAATGCAATGGGAATTTCTGGAATACCTTATGGCAGTTTTTACAGAGAACACACACACACACACCAAACAAACAAATAAACGCCTAAATATTTTCTCTGCCAAAATATTCTTTATCTGTACCCTGCTGAAAATAAAGATTGCTTTCACATGACGAACATGACAAAATCAATATGCAACTGCCTTTTTGCTTAAAGGTTTATAGGCCGATCTGTGGGCCTTGTTGAGCTTTTTGTGGTTTGTGGCCAGAAATATATGAAATATATAGAACGCTAGTGAGCTCAGACACCACGCTCTAACTACTTCAAAATCCTACTCGCGTGTAAATTTCTTTATATAATACCATATAAAGAGGACAAATTACTTCCAAATTGAAAGGTGAAATATCACGCATAATTTGTAATTTCATATGTGAAATTTCTCTGTTGCCATGGCTATCTTGAAAATGTCTCTTAAAACAGCCCCATAATGCACTTCAATGCCAACTCGACTCAGTTTTTTCCTTATCCTCAGAATGGCTAATAAGAAACAAGTAAAAACAACCAGAAAAAATAGAAAGTTTGAAGCTTAAAAGTGAATTTTGAGCATTTTTTCGTGCGTCAATACACTGTCAGTAACACTAAACCTCTTCACACTCTGAATGTTGATATTAACTCAGAATGAGCTGCTAGTCAGTATTTCACTGATAAACCAAGCGGCTATATGACTGTTTTCTATTGGTTACCTCCTAAATCTTAAATACTTGATATTTAGATCTTATTAACCGAGCTTGGCCGGTCTGTACGGGATAATCTTGACCGAGGTCGGAATGTACAGACCGAGCGCAGCCGTAAGATTATTATGCGATCGGACCAGTTAATACCGGAGAATCTAGACCAGTCCGCGATGCGATCTATCCAATCAGATTGCTCGATTTGCTAGTGTCCAGGCTCTAAGATTCACGGTCATATAATAATGTTCTTTATGAAATAAATTAGATAGTATACGCACGTTCTGATTGGCTGATAGCAATGTTTGCATTAGGCTATGCAAAAATGGTTGTGACGTCAGAGGTTTGGATGGTTCTCGAAAATTGTCAAAACGTTTCTTTTTTACTTATTTTGTAGTTTTTAAACTTAACTTTGAGATGAAAAAACGTCGTAACAAATAATACATTAAAAGTCATAAACCTCTGAAGCATTGATGAAAAACGGAGGAAAATCCTTGCAAAACTTAGTAAGTAAATTCAGACTACAGTTTGCACTTCGACGTGGATTACAAAGACAGGAATATACGCTAATAAAATAATAAATTTTACTTTACTTAACACAAAAACAATTGTGTTCATTTTAAAAAAGCTATAGACCTTTTGTCTGTGTTTGGATAGGCTGATAGCAACGCTCGGGGGTTAATAGATTTCTCGAAAGTTATTCAAACCCTAGCCCTCGACTCCGTCTCGAATTCTCCCAACCTCCCCTCGTGTTGCTATCAGGCTATGCAAACACAGAAAAAGTTTTCTATTGCTCATAGCTATATGGGGACTGATTTTATGATACAATAAATATTTTCTCGGTAAGAATTGAACGAACTTCTAATGAGGTGTATGGTAATTAAGACGATTTTGGAAACTGGAGAACAATAATGGCCAAGAAATAATAATGATAATAAATAATAACTTCTTAGCTTTTTAGTTTGAAAGTTAGAGGGTTATTGTCCGAATTTCTAATGTAATTTTCTTTACTTTGATGAATATATCCTTTTGAAAGTCATAGTTGACTGTTTCTTTAAACTTATGATAGGCTAAATTAGGTCATTGAGCGCAAAGTTAATATACTTGAAGCCGGTTTTAACTTCAAGATCTTAAGGAGGCTGGACCCCTTCACGCTTGACCGCTACCTTCCACGTTTGGAGCGCTTAAAAAAAGATACAGAGTAAAACTAAATGAGCAATGATTTTCGTGAGCAAATAACTCCGAAATATCATATAATATAATGTTTTGAAGTAGACTTTGCACTATATTTAAATAATCTCAAATATCTCACAATTAGCTAGATATATTTTTTCAAAAATCCCTGCAAATGGAGGCATCTAGTATATAATTATGTGATACGAAGCATTTTAGTGTTGAACGCTCTGCAAAGCTAAAATTGTTTTCTAAACGAAAACAAATATTTCATCATAATCATCTCATTAAAAATTGCATCAAACATTAATTCAATCTTTGTGTGACTTATGTGCAAAAAAGATTTGCAGTCGGATAAAACACGTTTATGCACTAGCGTTCCAAACGTGGAAGGTAGCGGTCAAGCTTGAGGGGGTCCAGCCACCTTAAGGTAAATATATATAGCTTATTATTTATTCATTCTGTATTTTACAATAACTTACAAATTTCTCGCGCGCCGATTGGTTATTTTTTATCATTAATAAAAGGGACAGACAGATAAAGCTGACGTCAACGAGCGCGCGCTCTTTCCGTTGGTTGTTTTGATCGCTAAAAATGAGAAGTTTTTATCGTTTTTGTTATTGTAAAAAACAAATTGACATCAGATTTTTATGTGTCTGTCCTCTTATTGACAATAAATTTCGCCATCACATTGTCAAAGTAGTATGCGGATCCACACTACTTTGACAATGTGATGACGCAATTTATTGTCAATAAGAGGACAGACACATAAAAATCTGATGTCAATTGGTTAAACTGACGATGACAGAAGACTCTGTCGAAACCTGTCTAAATTTTTTTTTAAAAAAGTGATCTTCATCAAAATTCTAGTGAGTCTGCTAATTTCCAGACCAAGATCTAAAGAGTTTAAGAAATAACGATCTAATGTACAGGCCATAAAAAATATCGCACTTAATAAACTAGTGTTTCGTGTGTTACCAGTTTTTCAAATTACCTCAAAACCGAATAAAAATACCCGACCCGCAACCTCACAATGTCATTACTTATTCCATGTCTCGAAATTCTAATAAACATCGCACTTTTTAAAGCAATTATTAACAAAAAATAACCAAGTTGTGTTGTTTCATGTGTTATTACCCAAGTAATGATACTGACGTCAACCAACAGGTGATTCTTCGGCTTTTTGTTCAAAGTTGTGAAGCAAATGTTTGTTAAGGAAATTTCTAAAATTTTGAAAAAATAATAATAACGATTTCATTTATACGCTTAATATTTAAATTTTCAGAGGACCATTTTTACCGGTCCATTTTTCTGGTTTACTAGATGTTAACACATTGGTATATATTCTTCTTTTATATCAAAATTTAACGAGGTTTACAGTCACAACGGCATCTTATAACTTAATAAATATTAATATTATTTTGCAGTTACTCGTAAACTATAAAATGTCATGCCCTAATTACATACAGAAATGGAACCCCTTTTGGGAATATCAATCAAGTTGAGGCTAAATCCTAATGCTTCAGGAAAATCCCAACTGATTTGAAGGTTGGGTTATTCCAGATTTTAACTAGGAACTACCACCTTACTCTCCAAACTTTTCATAAACAAAATTTTTGAGTTGAGTTTTTTTCAAAATTTTCTAAGTCACCTTGTCAGTCACTAATTGGCGGTTCATTGACGTATCAGATTCGTTCCCTGAGTAATATTGATATCATATAAATAGCATCCGCAGAGTTTTCTAATAAATAATCTTAATCATGGTTTTAAAAATTCCTATTGGGTTTCTTCCTATCTATTTTAATCAGGTGGGATATATTCATAAGTATAAACTAGAGCTACACTCATCATCTCAATTCATTGAATAATTTGCTGTTGAAGACTGAAGATGCCATCCATCGACAATCTCCTTTTTTGCAGTCTTTAAAGGTACATCTTAAATATTAATGCACTTAGATCTCTCTTCTTTATTTTTCCTCACATTTTTCTTCTTTTCCTTGTAATTTAAATAGTTTCCAAAAGTTGAAAAGGAAAAGCAATATTTAGCTGTATTTAGGAAATAAATTGTTCGGGTCATTTCGTCAAAATTTTACACAATCTTCCCGTTCCTCGGGTGTCAAAGTTCTTCTCATGTCTCTCATTCTTGTCCCTGTCCTTTTTTTATGTTCTTGACCTTGCCTACGCGTCTTTTCTTTGAAATCTTCTTTTTCCCCTTCTTTCTCGATCTCATTATCTTAGGTAAAACACTTGTTTTGCTACCAGTTTTTATTATTGAATTTCAAACCCTTCTTTTAAGGAGAAACCATTTCAAAACCATTACGAGCATGATAAAATAAACATTCATAAACTATTTCAATGACCCTCTAGAAAAAATTTTTATCATTTGAAAAACGCTTTCATTAGACGGTTTTTGCTGCGACCAAAATGACTGCGAGTTCGAGAAGCGGCACAGCTTTTAAACGGGAGTTCATGGATGACATTTTCAGCTGTGACCTGATTTAGTAAATTTTGAAATGACGGAGGTAAAAATTCTAAACTAGAGCTCACGGAAGAGCCCCCTTTATGGAGAGTGATGGTTCTAAATGAAAAATAAAAAAGAACGATTTAAGGTGGCCGGCTACTTTGGTAAATAATAAACAGAGAACTGAAAAAAGAACTTTTTTAACCTAAAAATTAATGCTGATTTCAAAAATGCAAAGAAAAATGGGGAGTCCCGAGCTTGTTTTTGAGATAATCACTCCGGAATGACATGCGTTTGTACAATTTTGGAAGAAAAATAGCGAAAATCAAGCCTTGTATATTAAAAAAAAATCTTAAAACCGAAACTAATGAAGAAACATTGAGTAATATTCTCCGAACACGTAACTTACAATATATTTATAAAATACTGATAAAAGTTGTTTTAATAAACTATTGTAGACAATGGATATAAATATACATATGTATATACATTATACGATTTTATTGAAGAGCCACACACGGTATAGTGAATTTGCTGACATTTTACTCCACATTTCGGAATCTAAAGGTACGAGTGAGGTTTGGAAAATTTTCAAAACTGGACGAGCCTTTAGGCGAGTTTAATTTGAGAACTTTCAAAACATCACGAGTATCTATAAATTCCGAATTGTACGAGAAGATCGTGCGATTTTTTGTGTACTGGATACACGCAACAAAATTGAGCAACTTAGTTGGGACTGTATGCAGAGACCAATTGGGCATTTAATTGTACTCCTCTTGTCCAATCAGAATCGAGTAATTTTGTTGAGTGAATTATAAGTTGGTAAAGCTAACTAATTATCTAAAATGCACGAGAAAGGGGAACAAGAAGTAGAAGAAGTGGAAGAAGGAGAAGAAGGAGAAGAAGGAGAAGAAGGAGAAGAAGGAGAAGAAGGAGAAGAAGAGAAGAAGGAGAAGAAGTAGAAGATGCGGAGAAGAAGGAGAAGAAGTAGAGATAGAAGAGGAAGGGATAAGGGAAGATAAGCTAGCCGGGTGAACGCTAATCGCTCCTGCAGCGAGCCCAGCTCCTGCCGTGTCATCCCGCCGCACGTCGCTCTGCTCCGGTGGCCTCATGTCGCCGCGTTTCCGGGACCCCGACGCCCCGTCTCATTGGCGCTTGGTGCCGTCTGGCGAACCTCTCCTTTGGGGGTCCCTCCGCGCACGGCGACGCGGGAGAAGAGAAGAAGGAGGAGAGGAATAAAAAAAAGAAAGTTTTCGTTGCCAAAAATAGCTGAAGAAATAATTGCAATTCATGAAGCTAACAATAAAGGAATAATTTGCGTTTTAACGTACTTGAAAAAAAAACAACAAAAAAACCAAAACTCAGAGTTAAATGAATAATTCTTGTTGTTGAAGTTTATTACCGCTGTTAATTTTTAACAGGCGCAGAGCCGCCAACATAATGAAATCAACGGTGGTGTTTGTCTTTATACTGTTCCTTCTCAAGCACAAAGTCACCTACGCTACGATGTGGCCGACCAAACAATACTCAGAAAAAGATGTGTACTTGCAAGGATTCACTCTTGAATCGTCCAAGGTGGAAACAATCTTTGAATGTTATAGAAAGTGTGAGGACAACATACATTGTGCAAGCATCAACATGAACCTGACGAACAAGACATGTGAACTGAAGTACTCTACCAAGACTAGACACCCAGAGAAGATTGTTAGCCAACAAAACACCATCTACATGGAGATACGAGAGCATAAAGAGCCAGGGTCGGGACCTGATAATCCTATCACATCCTGCAAAACCCTGAAGCAGAGTGACAGCCAGGCTGAGTCAGGTGTTTACTGGATGAAGTTCAATGAGACATCCTCTGAGCCATTCCAAGTGTTCTGTGACATGACCACCGATGGAGGAGGCTGGACCCTTGTCTACAGCTATACATTCTCTGACTTCGATAACTTCAATACAGACGACAACGTAATTACTCCAGTACCGAATTGGCCTCTCAATATGTCACCAGCTAATGAATGGTCACCAATATCAACGACAACCCCGCTCAATGAGTCTTCCTACTCTGCCATGGATTTTGGAATGTGGAAGAAGATTGGTCGCGAGATTCTTCTCAAGTGCAATATCACTAACTGGGTAGCCTGTGTAGAAGGAAGCGGACGTCTTGTGGACTGGGTGACAGGAAGTCTTACGTGTAGAGTTGTCAAGGCCATTACACCAACATGCACGACTATTGCTCCAGACAGTTTTGAGTTTTGGAGCTGTGGTCCAGCGTTTAGGAACAGTGCCTCAAATAATTACCAGTTTATATTGGACGCATATCTTAAGCTTCACCAATGTCATCCTATGCATGATCCTTGTGCTCTGAGTTCAGAAAATCATCTCAAAAATGTATCCAGCCCTGCCTGTGCCTTGCACCTTCGTTAATCCGGAAATGGATGGATCGGAGAGAAAATCCCATTTATGACAAAGAGAGGAAACAATGCAAGATTCTTAAACTGTTTTATCACACTATCTTGTAGATCAGTTTCAGTTTATAAGAAATTAGAGGAAATCAAATGGACACCAAGATAAAGATATTCGTTATCGTACAAAAGTAGAAGAATGGTGCACTCTGACACCATTCGCTCACACAAGAGCTAGAGTTCCTTTCAAGAATGGGCCACGACACCTAGCTTTCAAATATTTATTATATATCTTAGCACAACCTCTGGCCATAACTGTTTGATCCCAAACAAGTCCACTTCACAATAAGAAATGCATTTCTAAATTTAGGCTGGCAAATTGAACATTATTTCTGAGAAATCGAGCTTTAGTCTTAAAAAATAATGCTTGAGCTGCAAAATACCGTCGACACAGAACCCTGTGCTTGCTGTTTTGACCTCATTTAGTGATGCTAAATTTGAATGCATGATAAACAATTTGATGCCTTTGCCACATCCTTAATCATGTACAAATCTTTATATAGAGCTTCAAAGTATGACGTCAGTCGTGTGGGAAAACGAAAACTGGGTCCAAACAAGAAGTAGTTCTATAAAGATTTTTCTTTCTTTTTCTTCATCGCTGCATTTTATTTATTTATTTATTTTTTTTTCAAAGTTTTTTTTTTTCTTCAGATGGAGTTTAAATCACTGGGAACAATTTTCGCTTTATTTTAAAGATTTTTGTCAGCAGTTGGACCCGGAAATACGTCACAACTTAACCTCTCTATAGGTCAAACGCATGAGAGATATGGATGTGCTAATGAAACTGAATCTATGACATGACGTTTATAACCACTTTAGGTAAAAACGCAAATACTTTGCAAAGGCTTAAGAAATTTTAGTCTATTGACTTTTTATTTTAACAATTTTTCCTTTGGGTCTAACAAGCAGAAATTGTGTAATAATCTTTCCCTTTATTTGCTCATTTCTTTATTTTGTTCTGCTTTCGCTTTTTAACAGTTTAAAATTCAATTTTTGCAATAAATATTAAATTACAAAATTGCTAATAAAACTAAAATACACGAATTGATGTTGGTGTTCTGATGCCTCTAGCCATTCCTTAGATACACAATTCATGGACATTCATAGATATTTTGAGGTATCCCAAAAGCTTGTCTTATCATCTCAAAATAGGTTTTACCTAATTAACAATAGTCTCCCTCGCATCCGTTTTTAGTGTCGGTCGTCACGCAATGTCTTTTATTAAATATGATTCATCTCTTTAAAATATGAATCACAGATTGATTGACTCCCTGCTTTAAACCAAGTGATTGTTATAAACATAGTGGTTTGTGTTCAATTCTTGGCGTTTATAGGGTTTTGATGATTAAAAAATTTTTTTAAAAAATTAATCTAAATTTTATCGATACCCTGAAACATCCTCTGACAATAAATTGTTTTGTATTATTTTCATTTATCGACATATATCCTTTTTTCGGGCATTTTCATGTTGAGCAAACTGAAATCTCTTACTATCAATTTAACATTATAAAATTGGGCCTAAAATGTAAAGACTCGAATGCCAAACAAAAGAGAATTAATATTTTCGAGTAACGAATAGCTTATTAAGTGGTTGAGGTCATCCAAATATCTCTCAGTGAAAACGCTTACGAAGTGTATGCAGGAACTTGTGATAATTTTGATTGTTAAAACTGGTGAGGCGGTGATTGGTCAAAACAAGGTCACGCCATTTCACGTCACCCCAATGTAATAGGTTTATCCCAATTTCTTGTTGGCTCCTTTTTGATGTAAGGCTTGGTAACCCTTCAAAGTGGGATGACCATGATTGGTCAACACAAGGCCAGGTAATTTGACGTCACCCATCTTACTAGGTTCATTGCAATTTCTTTCTACCTCATTCTAATGTGAGGCTTGGTAACCCATCAAAGTGGGATGACCATGATTGGTCAACACAAGGCCACGTAATTTGAAGTCACCCATCTTACTAGGTTCATTGCAATTTCTTTCTACCTCATTCTAATGTGAGGCTTGGTAACCCATCAAAGTGGAAGGAGCCGTGATTGGGTAAACACAAGGCCACGTCATTTGACGTTAACCATCTTACTAGTTCCATTGCAATTACTTTCTGCCTCATTCCTCATGTGAGGCTTGGTAATCCTTCAAGGTAAACGGACCCACATTTTTGTTTGGGGGGAGGAGAGGGACGGGAGAAAAATATTATTCACTCAGTTATAAGGAACTGAGATATTAAATTCAGTACCCCCAACAACATTATGAAGGAATGAATCAATATTCTTGGCCAAGATAGCTTGCCCTGGTTTTTCTTATCAACCAAATGTACCAGACAAGGTAAGGTGAAAATGTAGGCCAAGCCACTGATAGAACCAACGTATCTGAAAAATATGTACTGGATGAGAATTTGGGTATTGATGTTATCATTACTTGGTCAAAATGTTTCTAAAATGGATGCAACGGACCTTCCATGGGGATAATGGTGATGATGATGACGCTAGTGGTAATCTTGATGACGATGACGATGAGGGTGGTGTTTATGAAGACGATAATGCTTGATGATAATGGTGGTGATAATGATGGTGGTGATGATGATAACGATGATAACGATGATGATGATAACGACGATGATGATGACGACGACGATGATGAGAGTGGTGTTGGTGTTGGTGATGTTGATGATGACGATGATGATGATGATAATGGTGGTATTACAGTCAAACAAGCTCACGCGTTGACCCCTAGAGTCGATTAATGATTTGAATTTTCGAATTTTGATTTCATTATTCAGTTGAAATTTACAACGTCGAAAACGAAGATATGAAAATTCCAATCAACTTTAAATTCAATATACGACATTTGGATTGGTTTATCAGTGCTAACACAGCCGGAAGACCAAGAAAACATGGCGGTCAGAAATAGTCTTGGCCGTGTTTATGTGCCGGGAAAGCCTTAACCTGATATTATTCGACAGGAAATTGTTCATCTCAGCAATAGCGGATTGTCCAATAAAGCAATTTCGTGACAACTGAAAATTTCTACAAAATTTATCCTCCAAGTAATTGAGGCATGGAAATTACAAAACCTAGTGTGTATGCTTATGAAATAAGAGTGCGACCTCTGCTCGAAGGTATCTGTAATTTAGATGATTTACCTTCTTTATCACGAGTCGAATAATGAACTGAATTTTCATTTGAATATTGCAATATTGCATTATTCCGGTTCGTACGTATAAAAGGAATAATTGACTAATGATTTCATTAATCGAATCTAGGGGTCAACGCGTGAGCTTGTTTGACTGTAATGGTAGTGATGATAGTGATGATGTTGGTGGTGTTGATGATGATGATAATGGTGGTGATAATGATGATGGTGTTGATGGTTACGATAGTGATGACGATGATGATGGTGATGATGATGGTGATGATTGCGAGTATGGCAATGATAGGTCGAGGATGGTTGTGATGATGATTTTTATAATGGTGATGCCTACAATGATATGAAAGTGCTAGTTATGGTTTTTTTTACCTTCACCTTCGCCAAAAGGCAATTATTCGCAAAGCATTCACCTAAGCCTTCACGAAACAGCCCCTTGATAAAAAAAGCCAAGTCTGCCTCACCTTATGATTGTACCAACGTGAGGATATAAACAGGCGAATGCCACACAAGCACTGATGATCAATATGTTAAGTGCCAACACATGCCACGGTCTAAGGGTAAAGAATAGAAGATGAATAATCTAATTAACACATGAACATAGTTCTACCCAAGGGAACTGTGGTATTCAATCACTCGACCCAATCTCGTACCCAGAGCCTGTGTTTCTTCTGGCCAGCGGCGAAGAACGAGGGCTCTGGTATAATCCATTTTTTGAGACCAGAATTTCTTGGACTTCCGGTATAAGCGTGCTTGCATTCAAAGACTTGCCAAAACAAAAACAAAAATATATATTTATGTATGTTCCCGATTTCTAATTTTTATTTTGATCGGAATTAAGGACAGAACTTTGTTTGAAAGCATTATATTTCACTTCCGGAAAATTGCGCATGCGCCAAAAATGGATTATGCCAGAGCCCTCGTTTTTCTTCCCAGGTCAGAAGAAACGCAGTCTCTGGGTACGAGATCGTCACTCGACCCAGGATTTTATAATGAAGCACGCATGGCATACGCTGCTAATACGCCGCCTCTAACTGTTGTGTTCATCGGCACTACTTCTATTATCTTTCATCATGGGTGTGTGAGTGTAGTTGTTCTACAGCTCGTCTGGGGAAGGGGGAAGAGATGGGTGCGCATTCCAATACCCCTCCCCTAGATCCGTCCCTGAGATTAAAGCCTAGAAAAGTTATGATTGTCTCGAGATTAGTTTGACATCTTACCCAGGATATGATTTACCAAAGAAATAAAGCATAAATTGAACCCTGACGATGTAGGTGAGCAGAGGAAAGACGGTAATTAACTGAAAGAATAGACCAATACGAGCACCGAATGCCATGCCATCATCTGGCTGCATGTTGTCTAGAAACACCTGGATGATAAAAAAGAAAAAGAAAGAAAAAATAGGAATCAACCCTGAGCATCGTGTTTACCACTATCCGCTAACCTGTAACTGCTAGGAATCAGGCCCCGAAAAACGCCCGCAAACACCGAGAAACACTCGGCATCAATGAAATTTAATATGGCCACTCTTCCAGCAACAACTTTGTTATGAAACCTTGATAAATGTCGAAAGTTTGAAGGAAAACGCCTGACGTCGAACTGGGGTTTGCAGGGCTAGCAAGAACGTGCTAGAACGTCTCTGTGTACGCCGTGGCACTGTTTTTTTAATGGAAAAGGATAAATGGAGCAAACAAGCAGTATGCAATTCCTTACCTGTGAAATACAAGACTTTTCTAATGGAAAAGCAGCGTAAAATACAGCTCCGACAAAGATATATGTAAACGCGACCAGGAAATACGCGATGCTCAGGTCACGTGACTGCAATTAAATTAAGAACCAAGAATCAGTGTCTTGTGTGGCTTAACTATTCCAAATATGGACCATTAAAAATGGGTTCACGTGGAATTCGAAAGGAATGGAAGGTTTTGACTGAGTTCATCGCTAATCACAACCGCAAGAACAGCAGACGAGACGAACTAAAAGCATGAAAAGCCTCCTCTGGCAGCCGCAATACAGTCCATGAATGTATGACCCCGGAGCACAGCTCTAACCAGTTTGAATTAGTCAGGGTTGATTTGAGGATACAAGAGCCGGATACCCTTGGAGTCAGAAAGAGAACCAAACAATTCATCTCACAAGGGGCGACTGGAAGTCGTTCCTGGAGAGCAGAAGTGAGAGGCGAGTTTTAAGGGGGCTCGTACTAGAAATTTCAGTTACAATTATTTTAGACTTAAATGGATTTAAAATTGATTTCATATCCAGGAGTTGAGCATGAAGGACAGGAGCCAAGGGCAATAGGCAAATTATCCTATAACAAAATTGCTGGAAAATTCCTTTAAAATCACTTTGCAATCATCTAAAAGAGCAGAGCTTTGTGGCTTATCATTTTATGCGCCTACGCAGTACAACATTGGCCATTTCCGAAAATTCGCGGAAAGTGGTAACGATTAGGACGCGCGCTGAATGCTAAAAAGATGTATTTTTCATTAAACAGATTTTAGTTTTTGAATCAAGTCATAATTACTTTGGTTTTCCGTCTGTTTTGCAAGAACAATTGCTAAGGTTTCCGTCATATTGAAAAAAAATGGCGTCCCCTAAACCAGCCCCATGATTCAGCGCGCGCCCTACTCGTTACCAGTTTTCCGCACTATTTTAGAAAGGCCAATAGCTGAGTCACTTGTTCCTCTTTATTACTTACATTGACACTAGAGAAAAACGTTTGCGCATGCGTGCATTTCAGCACGTTTTCTAAGAATTTTGAGTGAGAAAAAAATGCTTGTTTTCTCCGAGTTTACAAAAACGTTCGCGAGTATACTTTAGTCAGACCAAGATACTGTATTAACAAACACAATATGAAAGAATCAGCCTTAAGTTTCAAGCATGGACACTAAGTTTTAACATTTTGTGAAGCCCAATTTATCAGGCATGTTTGAAAGTCAAATTTACATATGTTTTGACTAATTTGCATACGGATTCAGAGCATGCGCATACGTTTTTTACTCGCGTCACTTACATTATTTTCTGGATTTTTTTGGGTTCGCATAATTGATAACACACAATTATGAATGAAATACGCCAAGGTTAGAGTTCCAACAAGAGCTGGAAACTGAAGCTTGAATTCTGGAGGAAAAAGAACTCGGTTAGTTCAGTTGGTAAGAGCGTCGGTCTATCGTTCGGGAGGTCTCGACAGGACCAACACTCAGGGTCTTAAAATAACCGAGGAGAAGATGCTGCCTTTGTAATAGGACGTTTGCACGATGGCGTCACGGACCTCTACTACCAGACTCCCTTGTACACTTTCTTTTGTTTTGTTAATTATCACCAATTGTCTTACTTTTTTCATGAGGGAACAAATTTAAAAAAGAAAGATTATCATATGACCCGTATCTGCTCGGGCGCGCGCTCTTAAAAAAACCTTCGGGAAAATGGCGTGAGCAGGGCCGTACGAATCCGGACCGAGCGCAGTACTGCATCACCTCGAGTCAAATATTTTCCCGTACGGCCCTCCCACCCAGCCAATAAGTACATAAAATTCAAGAAAGCATTAAGGTAGTGGGAGTAAAATGACGCTTTCATACAAACTTCATATTACATCTACAAATGGTTAGACTTTCAAGTGGTTCGGATGACCACGTTATGGCGGTCCCGTCCATAATTAACTAGAGACGTTAAAAGACGAGTTTATCAGTTGAATTACTGTCAAGTGCCATCCTCTATAAACAAAGTTATTTTTAAAGTTAAAATGAAGAAAAATAGGTGTAAAAATAAGAGAAAACCCATAACGCAAAAACACTTGAACTGTGAAATAGAATCAAACTAGTTACTAACAAATAGTCGCTATTTACTTGATAGATATTAATAGTCGTTATCACTGAGCCAGAACAGTTTATGACACAACAATGAATACACAAGGAACTCACACAAAGGAATACACAAGAGACCATCAATTCTAAATGTTTTTTATCCAGTTTCATAATGAATTTTTGAGTCCTAATTACTCTGATAAATTTGCTTGAAATAAAACTGGATAAAAACATATTTGTATTGGTCTCTTGTGTATTCCTTGTTGTGTCATAAACTGTTCTGGCTCAGTGATAACGGCTATTAGTATCTAAATAGCGACTATTTGTTAGTAACTAGTTTGATTCTATTTCACAGTTCAAGTGTTTTTGCTCTATCGCAAAATTAGTTTTACCTGGTATTTTATCGTGTCCTGAGAAGTCCATATGTATCCCCCAGATACTTGCTTTGACGGCCACAAATATGATAATGTACATCACGGCCAGCGTACCTTGAAAAAACACCATAAAAATAGTTAACAGACCAGCAGGCCAGGTGCTTTGGAATCTAGGCGCGCAATGCATTGTCACAGCGAACATTTCCAAGCATTTATTTATTATCTTTTGTCAACACGAAATATTCTCCATCCACGATAAATTATGCTATTTCTAGCAGATATTTGATGATTGAGTTTTATTTTCTTTATTTTCGAGTAAAAGCTGTCGTTTTATGGAACCGAAAACCTAGAACTGGGGAATATTGAGCTGCGGACAAAATGTTCGCTGATTGGCTAACTCGCTCTGGCTGAGAGAAGTGAATTCAAATCACCTGGAAGCAAGCAAAGAGCTCCGCAGATCAACCCAAGCAAAAACCATCCAACTTTTCTCATTCATTATTTTTGTACACTGACATCTACCAACAGTTTTAAACAACTGCAAAAACGAATAGCTTAGATTTATATGAGAACATGCGTAATAGGTAAATTACGAGCCTATGAAACGACTGAAAAAGAAAGCCAATGAGCCTTTCACAACTTCAAGTCACATAAAAATGAGCCAGCTCAACTAGAAACCCTGGACAGCTGCTTCGGCCTGTATTGGGCCTATCTAGTCTCCACGGTTTCTAGTTGAGCTGGCTCATTTTTTACGTGACTTGAAGTTGTGAAAGGCCCATTGGCCCTCTTCTTCAGTCGTTTCATACAAGGCTCGTAATTTACCTATTGCGCATGTTCTTATATGATTTCCGAGCCCATCCCACATGGCTTACCGCCTCATCTCTCATAGCTTTATATGCATGAGCTTAGAAAGTTGTTTTCTACTTACAAAAACTTTCTAGGAGTTTAAGGAATAGCACGAGCCTTGCTCGCAGTATTATACAAAGAGATATACGTACATTTTCCAGGGTTCACGCTACATCTCAAACTCAAAATTCAAGGATTTTAAGGGCTTTTCAAGGTCCAAAATAACGATTTTCAAGGATCATTTTTTTCCTGAATTCTTTCTTAACGATTTATAGAGACAAAAACACATTACTTGAATGACTTCATTTCAAAGATTACTTTAAAAGTTTTGAAGCTCAGCACATGAGTTACCAACGCCTTGCCATTGGAGCTAGAATCGAAATACGTTACAATTTCGAAGAGTATTCCAGAAGTATCCAGCAACTGTGCTTTTTCAAGGGTTTTTCAAGTGCACTTAAAATGTGTTTTCATTTCCAGGGCTTTTCAAGGATTTCAAGGAGTAGCACGAACCCTGTTGTCGTACATGTTGCAACCAATCATATACTAGCTTACCAAGTGAATTGAACTTAGTGAAAAACGTAGGAGACTTGATGCTACACAGCGGAAGTAGGAGAACGATCAAGAAGAATGGGATGGTCTTTTGCATGTCCCAGTACTTATAAAAACCCGTCTGGTCTGAAGATGTTGGTGTGGAATTAGGGCCTTTTGGACACAACACTGGAACTAATAAAAGCAAAACTTAAGATTTATGAACCCTGAAACATCTGGGATGACTTAAGCAAGGGTATACCTAACCCACAGATGGAACCCTGAATAAACAACCTCTGGGCTGATCTAAGTCAAGGCACGGCTTACTTACAGGTCGAGCCCTGAAAAAAATTTTCAGTTGATCTAAGTCAGGTAATGGCTAGCTCACAGAATGAACCCTGAAACAACCATTGGGTAACAGCGCCCCCGCAATGATCCTGTAACCAAATAACGGATAAAGATCTCGGAGGAATGCGTTACTTTAATATTAATGGTTACAGGATTGCGGCAGTAAAGGCTTGTTTACACAGCGTTTATGCGGTGACGCAACGTTTCATCCGATAAAGGCACAGGCAACCCAGACGAAAGCATTAATAACAACTTTATTTAATGAGGGTGGCACTAAATAGTGTACTACACTAATAAACTTGTGGCCCTCAACATAAAACTCCTAATATTTACAAATTTAAAAATATAAAATATATGTAATAACAACTATCAACATGAAATTATAAGAAAAATTGACTATAGTATAATAAAGCAATACATCAAGATTAAAATGAACTATATATAGATTTAACTGTGAAGCTCAGCGACACCACGCTCACGCGGACGACGCAGCGACGCAGCTGAAAGTAAATAATATACTTCAGCAACGTCGAAACGCCGCCCCATAAACACGACGCCGCCAAACTTCACAGCCAAATTAAACAGGAATCTATATTATAAATGTAAAAGGGTAAAATCGAAATGGAATAAAATGAAAAGAAAATTAGGGGGAAAAAAAATAATAATAATAAAAGGAAACTATAGATAAAAATGTGGAAAAAAAGTCTGCTCTTCGAGAAATTTCCGGCGAAGAGCGCGTTTAAACAATTGAACTGATACTGTTGCATTGAATTTATCTTATTTAGAAAGCTTACCTTCAGTAACGTTTGATGTGTTCCTCGAATAAGCGTGTATTGAATGATCTGTGGAGAAACAAATTCAATTTCTATTTTTTCTTTTTTGTTTCCATTCTTTTCTTTTCTTTTCCTTTCCATCCCTTTCTCTCTTCCAATCTTTTCTCTTCTATTTTTTTCCCTCTCCTCTCCTCCCCGGTGCTCTGCTCTGCTCTCCTTTGCTTATCTTGCATACCGTGTATAAATTTTCCACTGTTGAATAAGAAGGTTGACATCAAAACCCAGAAGACAATGGCAGCTCCACCAATAGCAGCTATGGAAAATACTGTTGCACCCAACTCTCCATAGTGACCAAAGTGCTTTTTACAGATATCAGCAAACTCCACCATTTCGCCTCGCTGAACTGTTAAATGAAATGATGTAAAGAAAAACCTTGGATCAAATTTATATCAAAAAGTAATATTTCATCCCCTGCATCTATCATTCACTCCTTCCTTCCCTCCCTCCCTCCTTCCTACCCTCCCTCCTTCCCTCCCTCCCTCCTTCCCTACATCCCTCCTTCCCTCCCTCCTTCGTTCCCTCCCTCCCTCCTTCGTTCCCTCCCTCCCTCTTTTCCTACATCCCTCCTTCCTTCCCCCCTCCTTCCTTCCTCGTTTCCCTCCATCCTTCTTTGCTTCCTCCCTTCTCTGCTTCTTTCCTTGCATCTTAAGTTTGCTCGTTCCTCCCTCCCTCCTTTTGCTGCTTCCTTTCTTCATAGATCATAAGTAGCATTATGTTTCTCAGTTTTCTTCATGAAATTTTCTATTTTTCCTTAGTTTTCATATCTGGCCATAGTCTCCTTAGCCCTATATAAGCACTGATAGTACAGGGATCATATGCTCTTGGTATTCTTACCATATGGTTCGGATGCTTTGAGGATCAGATATGAGGTGTAGAGACAGAGTGCTGCGACCACCAACATTATACCAACCCCAAGACCAAATCCTGCCTGAAAAGAATAATTCTTTTATTTATTTATATTTTATCTAAATCCGTTTGCCGCAATAGAAGGGATAGAGTCCCAGGGCTAAGCCCTAATTGCATGTCAATATTCAGTTTTTCATGAGTTATCTATAATTTTTAAAATATAATAATACTTTATTTTATTTCTATAGTTTTTGGCATGCATCATACATCAAAACAAATCAACCAAGCTTCCACAAAATGTCAGATATTTTAAATTTCAAATTGTTTGTTAAACATCTTATTCTTCTATATTTTTTCTTTGTTTTTTTTACTTTAAAATTGTCTTTCTTCCTTTTCTTTCCTCCTTTTTTTCTTATTCATTTATTCCCCTTTCAAATTCCCCTCTTTCTTTCCTTCCTTCCTTCCATACTTTCCTTCATTGTTTTCTTTTTATTCATTCACTTGCTGTTTTTCCTTCCCTTCCTTATTATATTTCATTTATTTACTTCCTCTTCTTTCTTTCCAGAATTTTCTTTTTCTCTTTCTTTCTTTCTTTCTTTCCTTCCTTCTTTCCTCGTTTCTTTCCTTCCTTCGTCCTTTCTTTCTTTCTTTCCTTCCTTCCTTCCTTCCTCCCTCCCTCCATAGCTTCTATTGTTATCTCATGTTTATTTATAATACTATTATTTTCCTACCTGGCTGAGAGCCCATGGCATGCTTAATATTGATGTTCCCATCATTGTGTTCCATATTGAAAATCTATCCAGAAAATAAAGAAATTAGAAACATCAGTATTCAACTGAAAATGCACTGACTGCAAATAAGAACTTGTTGTCCAGACTATTTACAGGATCCTAAGAACTCACATTGTTATGAGACTACTCTGTTTAGACTCTCGTTTACCAGGAATTAATAAGAAAAGCTCAATCGGCAGCATATGGTCGGGTATAATCTGAGAAATTAGAGAGAAATTATATAAAACATTTGAAATATGTGATACAACCATATCAATTCCCCTATGGACGTTTTCTGGAACCACACAATATACCCTCCTCAGACCCCACCCCACCCCTTGGAAATTCCAATCCCCTTCTAACAGGGAGGTACATGTATGGATATTTTCTGGAACTACATGATATACCCTCCTCAGACCCTCCCTACCGCTTGCAAATTCCAATCCCCCTCCATGGGGAAAGTATGGTTATTTTCTGGTACCACACAATATACCCTTCTCAGACCCTTTCCTCCCCCCCCCCCCACTGGGAGATTCTAATGCCCTTTAAGGGTTATTATCCAAAACTTCACAATCAATTACAGAATAAAACAAAAGACTATTATACCAGCATCTAACCTTAGCAAATATTATCCCTACTAACCATAAGATTACTGTGTCCAGATAATCTTGATATAAATTTATATAGCAAATATTATCCTAGTCTCCCTCGCATCCGTTTTTTATGTGGGTAGTCACTCACGGGGAGGGAGCATTGCGTGACGACCGACACTAAAAACAGATGCGAGGGAGACTAATATTATCCCTACTACATGTAACCATAAGATTACTGTGGTCCAGACAATCTTGATATATAATTATATAGCAAATATTATCCCTTCTAACCATAAGATTACTGTGTCCAGACAATCTTGATATATAATCATATAGCAAATATTATCCCTACTAACCATAAGATTACTGTGTCCAGACAATTTTGATATATATTTATAACGATGAAATGTCGCTGATCGGTGAACATCTTCAGGCCTCCCATGCAAGTTTTGCATGGAATTGTGAGTGAAAGGTTGGCGTCCTAATGATCTAGAGGAATTTATACTTTGTTGACTCGAGGTACTTGATTCTTTCTTATTGCTAAAATGGAAGGGAACATAATATATTTATATTTTACGTCAATAATGATTGGTCAGTCTAATTCTGAGCTATTAATTAGCCTAGTGGTTAATTCATTGGTGTGCACGTTATGTCATAGACCCCCTGCATGTGAAGTCAAAGCAGCTCCATCTGGGGGACAAAACAAAAGAATTCCAATCTCCTGAGAATAAGCCAAATCATAGTTTAAGAATTGTTTCCAGTGTGCATGCAATTTTATCCCGAATTTCTCGCCTTCTTTCGTTTAATCCTTTTTTTGTTAGAACTAAAACGAAAGAAGGTGAAAAATTTGGGGAAAAATTGCATGCACACTGGAAATGATTTTTGAATTACAATTTTTTATTTGGCTTATTGAACCTATTGTCTTATCCCCCAGACTGAGCTGCATTCCAAAGCACTGCAAGGGGTCATAGTGGCAATGTTGGTTGATGATAACAAAGCATTTCTCATTTATTTAGCTTCTCTTGTTGTAGATCAACCAACATAGTGGCTGTTTCATTATCATTTATTCATATCTGGAGGGGTTTCGAGTCAAGTGATTGACACCACAAGAATAGTGAAAACCTTGGATTCAACACAACACATAAATGAAAATAAAAAGTCAGTGTCAATCCATGTACTGTTTCATTCCAGAGAGCTCTTTTTTAAATAATTTTAACACAATTTTTCTACAAATGCAAACACTTTTACTCTCTAGCAATAAGTTTTTTTTACCCCAGGTTCTTGGAATCCTTTCCTCGGCATAAAACTCGAACCATGAACTAAACCTTGTATAGAACATTGAATTTACTGGAAGGTCTTATCATTTCAGTTTGTGTAATATATGCAAGTGTAATACTGATTCCCCACAGCAATGCAGTGATAATGTTGAAGCAAGGGAACTTCTCATGACATTTATAAAAATATTTATCTTTATTATATAATTACCAATGAAATATCTATTTTTCTCTATTTCGAAAAATTGATATCTTCACACGTGAAAATAACATGTTATTTTCACGTGTGAAAATAACACCATTGCGATGGCTATTCAAAAATACACGGAAAGAATTGCCTGAAAAAGCCAAAACATACTTCATTGATAATTATATAATAAACAGAATATTACATGGGCGCTTGGAGATACGCAATTTATCTTCTCGTGTTGAAAATCTCTCACTCGTTCGCTGCGCTCACTTGTGAGAGATCTTTTCAACACTCGAAGATAAATTTCGTATCTCCGCGCGCCCATGTAATATCCTCTATTTATTTTTTAAATGGACAGAGTTGAATATTCTATTAGCATGTATTTTATTGTCCTTCCCAAAGGATACATTAGGATAAAAGAAAAACTTAAGTGACTCAAAACTCTAGAGAATTGTTAAGATTTCATTTTATGCTTGGTTTAGCTTGCTGTGCTGTTTGTCGTTTGCTGTTTCGAAATAAAAAACTCTGCTTTAAGTTACAATATAGAGTTTAAAGTTATGACTAGTGCACTATTACGCAGCTTCAAGGAACTATAATGCAATACGTGAAGTAGCTAAAGGATATAAGCTTATAATATCTTAGAGTTACTTATAAAAAATTATGTGGTTAATAAATAATTATTAAGCAAGAAGTTTTAGCTAAAATTTTCAAAATAACCAAAAGTAACCTCAATTTCAGATTATTATCTTTTTATCTGGCGTGAAAAATTTGAAAGGGTTATAGAATTAAGAAGATCAATAGAAATTACAGAACAGGGAGAAGATCTGTGACGTTAAGTCAATCCAAATCTCGTGATGATTGTTATCAAGTGTCATGTATATATTGATGTTCTATTAAATAAAGTCTTGGGTGAAAAAATATCCACCATTTTGTCCGTTCGTCGTAATACGAGAATAAATACCTTGGTTCTTGGCTGTTGTTGTGTTGTGGACCATGTACAGATAGTAATGGGGTTTTTTCGTCCATCTCTGTGTTTATTGATGGGTTAATATTTAGTGTCTGGTTAGGTTTTTTGTTTGAAAGAGAATGAGCTGCTGCTTGTTGATCCATGATGAATAAATTGAAGTGGACTGGGTTGACACAGGGAGCCCATGAAAGGGACCCAAATAATGTAGCTCGTACCAAGGATTCTTTATTCATTATTTTTTAAAATATATATATTTATATATTATTCTATTTTATTTTTTGTATCTTTTAAGGTACATGGCTAGAGTTTGATTATAAGCAAAAAAGACATTTATAAGGTCGATTATATCTATTCGGGTATCTTAATTGAAAATTATTTCAATAACGGACTCGGTAGCTATGATTTCAGGCCACCCATCCAAGTACTAATCACACTCAAGCGTACTTGACTTAGTGTCTTGAGAGCCCAAGTTTTTTTCCACAGGGCCACCAGTTAACGAAATTAGCACAATAATAGCCATGAAAACAAAGAACCAGAAAGACTAGATTATTCTCCGCTCCAAATCAACGTGCCAGTGCGTGGCAGGTTGTGCAAGGGATTAGTCGATATGGTCTGGGGGCCGCCTGGTCTCTCCCCTGATGCTTCGGCTAGATCCGTACACCCAAGGGCAGAGGGTGCACTTAATCGCCGTCAGGTCCGAAGTCCATACGACGCCCCAGCGTAGGTCTCGGGGGTATGGCATGAAAGCACTAGTTAAGCGATCTTCATCTGAAAAAGTCGAGATGTGCTTTCATGGTTTAAAAGCTGTCTGGGAGCAGTTCACTGCAGTTGAGCTTTTATTAAACTTGGATTCTCAGTCTTATACTCTGTGCACTAAATTAATTTCATCCTCGTTAAAATAAATGTTAAAGCGGAGCACCATACTTACGCAAAATTGTTAAACCATCAAACTGACTTTTCATGGCCTGAAAAAGTTACTTCCGTCCATCCATCCCTCCGTACGATACCTCCTATCTAATTAATAAGGTCCTTTTACTGGATGTGATCTAATTCATGAGATCCTTTCACTGGATGTGATCTAATTCACGAGGTCCTTTCACTGGATGTGATCTAATTCATGAGATCCTTTCACTGGATGTGATCTAATTCACGAGGTCCTTTCACTGGATGTGATCTAATTCACGAGGTCCTTTCACTGGATGTGATCTAATTCACGAGGTCCTTTCACTGGATGTGATCTAATTCACGAGGTCCTTTCACTGGATGTGATCTAATTCACGAGGTCCTTTCACTGGATGTGATCTAATTCATGATGTCCTTTCACTGGATGTGATCTAATTCACGAGGTCCTTTCACTGGATGTGATCTAATTCACGAGGTCCTTTCACTGGATGTGATCTAATTCATGAGGTCCTTTCACTGGATGTGATCTAATTCATGAGGTCCTTTCACTAGATGTGATCTAATTCACGAGGTCCTTTCACTCGGCTGGATGTGATCTAATTCATGAGGTCCTTTCACTGGATGTGATCTAATTCACGAGGTCCTTTCACTGGATGTGATCTAATTCATGATGTCCTTTCACTGGATGTGATCTAATTCACGAGGTCCTTTCACTGGATGTGATCTAATTCACGAGGTCCTTTCACTGGATGTGATCTAATTCATGAGGTCCTTTCACTGGATGTGATCTAATTCATGAGGTCCTTTCACTAGATGTGATCTAATTCACGAGGTCCTTTCACTCGGCTGGATGTGATCTAATTCATGAGGTCCTTTCACTGGATGTGATCTAATTCACGAGGTCCTTTCACTGGATGTGATCTAATTCACGAGGTCCTTTCACTGGATGTGATCTAATTCATGATGTCCTTTCACTGGATGTGATCTAGTTCACGAGGTCCTTTCACTGGATGTGATCTAATTCACGAGGTCCTTTCACTGGATGTGATCTAATTCATGAGATCCTTTCACTGGATGTGATCTAATTCACGAGGTCCTTTCACTGGATGTGATCTAATTCATGATGTCCTTTCACTGGATGTGATCTAATTCACGAGGTCCTTTCACTGGATGTGATCTAATTCACGAGGTCCTTTCACTGGATGTGATCTAATTCATGATGTCCTTTCACTGGATGTGATCTAATTCACGAGGTCCTTTCACTGGATGTGATCTAATTCACGAGGTCCTTTCACTGGATGTGATCTAATTCACGAGGTCCTTTCACTGGATGTGATCTAATTCATGAGGTCCTTTCACTGGATGTGATCTAATTCACGAGGTCCTTTCACTGGATGTGATCTAATTCATGAGGTCCTTTCACTGGATGTGATCTAATTCACGAGGTCCTTTCACTGGATGTGATCTAATTCATGATGTCCTTTCACTGGATGTGATCTAATTCACGAGGTCCTTTCGCTGGATGTGATCTAGTTCACGAGGTCCTTTCACTGGATGTGATCTAATTCACGAGGTCCTTTCACTGGATGTGATCTAATTCACGAGGTCCTTTCACTGGATGTGATCTAGTTCACGAGGTCCTTTCACTGGATGTGATCTAATTCACGAGGTCCTTTCACTGGATGTGATCCAATTCATGATGTCCTTTCTGGATGTGATCTGATTTATGAGGTCCTTTCACTGGACGTGATCTGATTCACAACTGTGTGTCGTAATTTCGGTAAGAAATTGTATCAGTTTATCTCATGTCCTTTTAATCTTAAATAATTATGTAATGTTTAGTAAATCTTCGTACAGTTCACCGCATACATAATTTTTATGTTGCTAGTCGATCGATCTCCGGCGGAGAAATGGAGCTCTCTTGCATGTTAAACCAAGTACACAGTGTACACGAACGTATCAAATAATCTTTACAAAGCACTGAGCACGCTTGCTTTTTGAGGGATCATAATTAATGCCAGGCCTAGCGAATTCAGACTTGGTTAAAGTTCATTTCAGTTTGAATATTTCATGAATCCATGCCGTAGGCTAAGACTAAAATTGCCCAGGCTGTTTTTTACTAAAAGAAACAAATTATACTACAGTAATTCCTGTTCATTTAATTAAACGACTTATTGGCCAGTCAATGCGCATAAAATCATGAATTTAAATTGTTTAAAACTGATGTTAACGTGAAAATAAAACTCTGTGAAAATGAAAGTTTCCGGCAACAACAGAGGAACGTTCTTTGACAAACACTTGAGTTCTTGTTTACTTTGATGACTGCAGTGATGATGTCCGTGGGTGGTGAGGGAAGATAGAAGACGTAGTGAATGAGGTTGAAGCAACAGTCAGGTCATCATTAATTAGTGGCAGAGAAGAACTACATGTTTGACCTTCTTTGATAAACACTTGATGTCTTGTTTATTGTGATGACTGAAGTGATGATGTCCGTGGGTGAATTAGAGGGAAGATGGAAGACGTAGTCAAATGAAGCCAGTGAAGCAACCCTTATGTCAGAATTAATTAGTGGCAGAAGAGCTTCATCTTTGACTAACCTCGTTGACAAAGGCTTTAATTCTTGTGACTTATTTAGATGACTGCAATTATGATGTTTGTAGATGGTGAATGAAGAACTAATACCTAGTGAAAGAAGATGAAGCAACTGAGTCATATCTGTATTAAGAAATCACTTACCAAAACATCGTGATTATGGAGAAAGTTGTACATACCACTTTCTTGATTGATACCAGCGGTTATTAAATTAAAATAAACGACGTCAGATAATTATTGAAAGCATCATTATCACCACCACCTTCGACAACAATATAGCCAAGAACATCATTGTTTCGTTATGCGCGAAAAGCATGAATTTAATAATAGATTCCTTTCTGCACGCACGCACGAGTAGCTTGCCTCGGATTAAGTCGCATTTGTATATAAGTAAGTGACGCTAATTTAAATTCAGTTCGTCGAGTTTCAGAGCAAGCTACCGGGTAAGTCAGATCGCTTAAACTTTATATATATTTTTCTACACAAGTAACGCTTTATTTTGCTTCGCATTTTTTAGATTTCGAACCAACTCGTATATAACTCGCGAAGAGAATTAGTTCTGAAACCGTAGCTTGTAACATTTCGTCAATAAACGAAACATTCGAAATCCGAGCTCACCAAGACGACTGGAACATGGCCGATGACGTTAAGAACCAAAGACGAGCAGCTAAAGGCAAGTTTACCAGAAAATTAAACGAAGTAAAGAAGGCTATCGACGAAGATTGTGGAGTAGAAATAGTCAAGAGAAATTACGACGAATTGGTTGAAACCTGGAAGACCGTTGAGTTAAAGCACGATGTTTATACCACATTCCTGACTGATGAAGAGGTAGAAGCCGGTGACACATGGATTCTGGAATTGCAAGATTTGTTCAGCGACGCTATGAAACGCCAGAATCAATACGAGAAGAAGAAAACGTCTACCGATAATGAAGCCAAGGAACAAGAAGAAAAGAAGCAAGCGGTTCTTAGAGAAGAAGAGAAATTTCAACGAATGTTAGATCAAGCGTATGTGAGAAGGAGTAGTGCCAAAGCAGTCTTTGGACAAGCTATAAATATTGTGAAATATTCGTCGCTTGCAGCCCTCAAGGTAGCCAAGAAAGAATTAGATGAAGCCTTTGCCGACTGCAAGAAAGCAAACAACGAGTATCTCAGCCTGCTACCCAGAGAAAGTGCCACTCTAGAAATCACGTGGATAGTCGCTATACAGAATATGTACAGTCAAGCTGCTGAGGAAGTTGAAACAAAGTTGACAGAAGAACTAAGTATTCAGGAGACAGCAAAGATGAATAATCTACGGTTGGAAAAAATAAAGATGCCGAGATTCGAAGGAGAATTAAGAGAATATCCGAGATTTAAAGCAGATTTCCAGAAACAAGTTATGACAAGTTTATCAACAGAAACCGCTCCATATACGCTAAGATCCTGTCTTGGCAAAGAACCTTTGGGCGTGGTTAAAAGCGTGGATGATGACATCCACCAAATATGGAAACGCCTAGACGAGAAATATGGTGACCCATCGAAAATCGCTGATGCTATCATAGATACCATACGCAAGGTAAGACCGATAAGAGATGGAGAGAGTAAGCGATTGATCGAATTTATTGATGTCGTGGAAGATGGCTTCAGAGACCTTAAGAGACTTGACCTTGAAGTCGAAATGACAACTACTAGTTCTGTTAGTATAATCGAGAAAAAACTGCCTGTCAGTGTGAGAAAAGAATGGGCTAAGATGGTGACGGATGATGACAGTAAAGTTGAAAGAGTTAACAAGTTCCCTAGTTTGTTGCAGTTTTTACTAAACCAGAAGAGAGCGATAGAATACGACGCAGCTGAATTACGTACAAGCAACACTTCATACAAATCAGCAGCCCATCATGTAGTAGCTAAAGAACAAGATACTCGCCAACCAGGAGAGAGACAACAGCGTTATTCTGATGGAAAGATTTCCCAGAAGTGCTTGTTACATGACAACGCGGATCACTGGACAGATGAATGTCGTATTTACTTATTTAAGCCGTACGGCGAGAAGAAAGATCTAATAAAGACGAAAAAAGCATGCTGGTCATGTCTTAAGCCAGGACACTTGTTCCGAGACTGCAAGAGAAAAAAGAACTGTGGAGAAAGTGGTTGTACCAGACGACATCACAAGACACTTCACAATCCTGAAGAAAGTCAGAACAGTACTGAGGAACCTGTAAGTAACCAACACAGCAAAACACAAGATGAAGAGACATCAAAAGGTAAACGTGCCACGTCCTGTGACAGCTTAGCAGAAGAAACTTGCCTCCTACTTTTTCAAAAAATTCCAACACCTAAAGGAGACGTAAATGTCATGTGGGACAGTGGAGCATCATTATGTTTCATTACCAACGCCAAAGCTGAAGAACAAAGATTGCCAAGCAAGAACGCGCAATTGACTATCATCAAAGTTGGGGGTAAGACGGAGACGATCGACTCTAAAAGGTACAAACTTCATCTGATAGACAAGCAAAGATGTGTGGTAGAGATAGATGCATTCGGGATAGACAGAATCACATCGGACATCCATAGCATCGACGTCGAAGGAGCAGTACATTTATTCAAAGATATCAAGAGAGATGACATAGCAAGGCCTGAAGGATCTGTAGATGTTCTAATTGGTTACGAGTATGCTGCATTTCATCCAGAACCAGAGCAAAAGGTGGAACATTTGATGTTACTGAAAAACAGATTTGGACGATGTCTTGGAGGTAGACACCCACTTCTCAAGGAAGTAAAGAGACGCGTAGCCAACACGTACTTGGAGGAGTTCATCATGTTAGTCAGGTAAAGCCCAAAGTAGACTTAGAAGATTTCTACAAGATCGAGAATCTTGGGATCGAGTGTACTCCTCGTTGTGGCGGCTGTAAATGTGGAAAATGCCCTCCTGGATCGAAGGACTATACGCTAAAAGAAGAACGAGAACTGAAGTTAATTGAACAAAACTTGAAATTCAACAATGAAGAAAACACATGGACCGCAGATTACCCTTGGATAAGAAATCCAGCTGAATTACCAGATAACAGGAAAGCAGCAATGGGATTGTTGATGTCTACAGAGAAAAGATTAGTCAAGAATCCAGAACATGCTAAAGTCTATCAAGAGCAAATAGATGATATGATAAACAGAAATGTCGCCAGAAAGCTCACTGCAGAAGAGATGAGACATTACAAAGGACCAGTCCACTACATTTCGCATCACGAGGTTCTTCGTCCAGATTCCAAGTCCACCCCTGTACGAATAGTATTTAACAGTAGCGCTAACTACATGGGTCATGTTTTGAATGAGTATTGGGCCAAGGGACCTGACCTGCTTAATAATTTGCTTGGAGTTCTCGTCAGATTTAGAGAAAATGAAACAGCAATTACTGGAGACATCAAGAAAATGTACCACACAGTCAAGATTGGCATCAAAGATCAGAACACTCATCGATTCTTGTGGAGAAATATGGAGAAGGATAGAGAACCCGACACCTACGTTATTCAGAGAGTATCGTTTGGAGACAAACCCGCTGGTACAATAGCTACTGTAGCCTTGAGAAAAACCGCAGAGATGTCATCAACAGAGTATCCTCAAGCAGCAAAGACCATCACAAGCAATACCTATATGGATGACATCATTGACAGCGTCAAAAGCAAGGAAGAGGCTAAATCTCTAACAACAGACATAGAGACTCTCTTGAGGAAAGGAGGATTTCAAGTCAAGTATTGGACGTTCTCACGTGAATCTAATCAAGGTGACGATAAACCGCTTTTACAAGACGAAAGAAATTCAAGTTCAGAGAAAGTTCTTGGTGTGGTATGGAGTCCCGTCAAAGACCAGTTCTACTTTAAAGTGCGTCTAAATTTCTCCCCGAAGAAGAAGAAGTTAAGAACAGAACCCGATTTGAGTGTCAAGCAGATTCCTGAAAGAGTTCCAGAGCCGTTGACAAAGAGAATGATTTTGTCACAAGTTAACGGGATCTATGATCCCCTGGGACTTGCTGGTCCGTTTACTGTGAAAGCAAAGATGCAGATGAGAAGGCTATGGCTGAATGATCCAAAACTTGATTGGGATGATCCTATTCCAGATATGTTCCAAAGTGAATGGTTGCAAATCTTCAAGCACCTTTTTGGTATGGAGAAAATATCGTTCAACAGATGTATCAAGCCAAGTAATGCTGTTGGTGATCCTTCCCTAGTCATTTTCAGCGATGGATCTCAAGAAGCTTATGGTGCATGTGCCTACGCCAGATGGGAAATGCCAGAAAATACGTTTGAGAGTAATCTAATCATGTCGAAGAATCGCCTGACCCCAGTAAAGAATATGTCAATTGATAGAATTGAATTGTGTGGAGCAGTTCTAAACAAGTGTCTAAAGGTCTTCATAGAGAAAGAATCAAGATACAACTTTGTGAAATTCTACCATCTTGTGGATTCGCAAATTGTGCAAGCTATGGTCCAGAAAGAATCATACGGATTCAATACGTTCGCTGGCACGCGCATAGGTGAAATTCAAGAAAAGACAAATCCCTCTGATTGGTATTGGATTGACGGAGAACTGAACATCGCAGACTGGTTAACACGTGGCAAGAAACCTGATGAACTAGATGTTGACAGTGCCTGGCAAAAGGGACCAGAATTCTTGGAGTTACCAGTAAGTGAATGGCCAATAACCCAGAAACCCACAAGCATAATTCTCCCAGAGACAGTTCAACCTGTTATGATGGCACAAAACATCCAATCAGATACGTTAGAAGTAAGAATCAATATCGAGTGATTCTCATCCTACATCAGATTGCTGAGAGTGACAGCAAGAGTACTGGCTATGTATCAAAAGGACGCAAGTCCAAAAAGCAAACCTAGTTTCACGAATGCCACAAAACCTCTATCTTCTGAAGAGATCGAGAAAGCTGAACTGTTTTGGATAAGAAACGCACAAGTACAACTGAAACAGAACATGAACAACAAGAGCTCAAAACGCCTTTGTCCTACAACCAACAAGGATCATGGTATGATAACAGTTGGCGGACGAGTAGATAAATGGATGCAAATGAGCTACAATCAAAATGAAGTCATTCTCCTACCCTATGATCATCGTTTTTCTCGTCTTTATGTAACGTACGTACATAATCAAGGACATTATGGCGTCGCGACTACTGTTGCCAAAGTCAGAGCACGATTTTGGATTATTAGTGCTCACAAGATGGCCAAGTCAATAAAGTTTCACTGCGTTACTTGCAAGAAATTGGAAAAGAAGACTGAGGAGCAAGTGATGAGCAAACTTCCAGTAGAAAGGTTAAAGCCTGCACCAGCCTGGAGTTCCATTGGCATCGATCTATTTGGACCCTTTAGCATCCGCGATGAAGTAAAGAAAAGATCCACTGGAAAAGCTTATGGAGTAATCTTCAATTGTCTCGGGTCAAGAGCGGTACACGTGGATGTCTCGCCAGATTATAGTGCCCAGAAGTTCTTGATGGTACTAAGACGTTTTGTTGCCCTGAGAGGTTATCCCAAGCAAATTATCTCAGATAATGGAACACAGCTCGTAGCTGCAAATGAAGAACTAAAGAGCGTGACTCAATCCTGGGACTGGGACAAGCTAGCAGAATTTGGAGCCACCGAAGGAATGCAATGGAAATTTACTCCAGCTGATGCACCATGGTATAACGGTATATCAGAAGCTCTAATAAAGTCGGTCAAGAAAGCATTGACAGTTGCCATTGGAAACAACATTATGACATTTTCAGAGTTGCAGACAGTTTGTTATGAAGCTGCGAATTTGGTAAATGAAAGACCGATCGGAAGACTCCCAACACAACCAGATGATGGCAAGTACTTGTGTCCAAATGAGCTTCTTTTAGGAAGATCGACCTCAAGAATTCCAAGTGGACCATTTAAAGAGACAGCCAATCCAAGATACCGCTTCGAATTTGTTCAAAGTATCGTGAATGCATTTTGGAAAAAATGGACTCAGAATTTCTTCCCAAGTCTGCTCGTTAGACAGAAGTGGCATACCGCCAGACGAGATGTCAAGGTTGGAGATATAGTGATGATACAAGACTCAAACTTGGTGAGAGGAAACTGGAAGCTTGGAAAGGTATCCAAGGCTGAATCAGATCAAGATGGAAAAGTTCGACGAGTGCAAGTACAGTACAAAGTACCCAAGCAAGGGGAGCCGCGGAAAACCTACCAAGGAAGAAACTACACCACTGTAGAGAGAGCAGTCCAAAAATTGGTAGTTCTGATTCCTGTAGAAGAAACTGAATAATGAAGAAAAGAAGGACACTAGAAAGACCTAGTTTGAACTTTAGATAAGAATTATTTATTGAATATGCATCTTGTTTAGTTAGAATTAAGTGTTTTTCCAAGAATTAAGGTTACGATAAGATTCTTTATTTAGGCCGGGGGGGAGTGTTTCGTTATGCGCGAAAAGCATGAATTTAATAATAGATTCCTTTCTGCACGCACGCACGAGTAGCTTGCCTCGGATTAAGTCGCATTTGTATATAAGTAAGTGACGCTAATTTAAATTCAGTTCGTCGAGTTTCAGAGCAAGCTACCGGGTAAGTCAGATCGCTTAAACTTTATATATATTTTTCTACACAAGTAACGCTTTATTTTGCTTCGCATTTTTTAGATTTCGAACCAACTCGTATATAACTCGCGAAGAGAATTAGTTCTGAAACCGTAGCTTGTAACATTTCGTCAATAAACGAAACAATCATCATCATCATCATCATTACCATCCTCATCAGCAGCATCACATGTCATATCATTATCACCATTGTCATCATCGTTATTGCGGGCGACAAGAGGAGCACGCAAGCATAATATTGACGAGAAAACGCCAAGGGGCCTGGGCCCGCGGAATACGAGAGACTAGACAGCTTTTCTGAGTTTTCGACTTCCAACTGAAATGCAAAGAATGCGAGGAATGCAGACTTACGAGATTAGGCCAGTCCTCAAACAGATTTCACGCGTATACGTGAGGGAATTCGATCCCCAGGGATAACCTTCCTTAAGGCAAACCAAATCACTAGCTAAATACTCACTTGCATCTGCCTCTCCATATATTAATAGCTACTCAAGCCTCTCAAATGAATTAAGAATATCTTCCACCAATGTTCTACACCCGCACTTCCTAACCTGAGGTTACCCCTAGTCATTAACATCATTATCAACAGAAATAGCAGCATCATAAATCTCCGTTGATTTCAAACTCATCTGTTTATCAGAATATTTTGTTAATAATTATTGAAAATATATATATACACCTAATTGAAAAAACGTAGTCGAGTTCGAGAAGGTCATATCATCGAAGCTAAGACCGAAAAGGATTTTGGGAACTCCGAAATGTGTATTATATTTGCATATAGACATGTAAAAATGCACAGTAGAGCAAAGTCAGTCGACCTAGATTACCAACATGCCAAAGCCAAATGCATAAAATGTGCACAGGAAGGGAAAACTGCAATACGCATGAAATTAGCATAACTGTTTGTCTTCCCATGCTCCCCTTCGGTCTTAGCTTTGATGATATAACCTTTTTTTGCACCCGAAAACGTTTTTTCAATTAGGTGTATATATTCCTAAACTTGAAGACCCATTGCCACTTACCGTGATGCATCACAGTTTGTTTACATTTTGAATCGTGTCATCACTGAAAAAACAATTCTAACCTTTTGAATAAACTCTTAAAAGAATGTAAAAGAATAATTATTGTGCCTTAGTGCTATTTCGGAAAAGGATTTAATGTGAAGTTATTATTCAATATATGAATCTTTGAATTTCATGGACCACGAAATTCATCTGTGACCGCGGTGCATCATGGGTCTTTAATTTGTGCTTGCTTCACCATAACAACTAATATAATATAAATTTAAGTAATTCTTATTTTTTAAATCATCTCATTAATCATATTTAATTTATCCGCATCAAGAATGTTTTCAAAAAAAGATATACTAATCATATTTATTTTTAGAATCCATGCACGTACGCGCTCAAACCAATTATTTTAATTTATTTTATAACAAACTTTGCTTACAAGATACAAGACTTCTGTTTTACTTTTAATATCCTGGTTACTTTGGCAGCCACTATTAAATGGTTTTCTTTATCTGATAATGAAGGTTTGAACCAAAATGATTGAAATTAAGAAACTTCATGCCAAAACTTTTTATCAAAGTTAAGTTTCCCCCAAATTACCTAGAAACTTGAGAAATCTGAGAGCACAATAATATCTACCGCCATACTAACTTTAATTATCGACTTTTTAAAAACCTTTTTATTCATTAGGAATTACCTCGAATATATGATAAAACCATTAGCTGAAAATGTCGAATGAGTGAGTCGCTTTGCTTGAAGTCTTAAACTCTCAACGCTACATTTTAATACTCCATTCACAACAAAGCTTAAACATGTTTTAAAGTGGTTTAACTAAACAGGTTTGGAAACTATCTACGAACACTGCACAATATTTGGTGAAATAATGCATGTAAACTATCCTTTGTCTTGCTGTGACAATATTCTAGAAAGTTTCATTATATTGTAGGTTTCTAGTTTCTCTTTTTTATCTCCTAATGAAAACACAGTTTAACTAAACACGTTTAGGTGTGAATGGGTTTAAGACTTATAATTGAACCTTATAAATTTATCTTTTTTTCTAGAGGAAAAAAATGCATGTTTTCTTTCTGAAGCAGACGTTTTTTCCGGTTTCAACTTTCGAATTATTAATTAGCGATCATTAAAGAAATCATCGAAAAATTAATCAGAAAATGAAATCTTAGAACAGATTTATCGAAAATAAACATGTCCAAATATGGTAATAAAAATGATGCGAAAGCACATGACTTGAAACCTACCAATAGGAGGAGTTTCAAGAGAAAACAGCTGAAAGTGAAGATGGTCTTATAATTTAGATCGAGGAAGTTATTATTTAATCTTATGAAAGTCAGTAAACAACCTGTCAAAAAGTGTATGTAGAATCGTGCTTCCTCAAAAAATATTATTTTCAACAGTTCAGCCTCAGAACTGTACATGTGTTACGCTTTACCGGTGAGTTTACCGGGATTTCTAACTTAAAGGTTGCAGGAAAGTTCAAGACTAGAGTGTTTTAACACTATATTTTAGCTGTTGGAAAAACGATACACATCCGATCCGTTTTAATAAGCTAACGGTGAACTAACGGTTTGAAGAGATTCCGTGACAACTGCTGTTTGGTGTTTTTGGTAACTGGATTAAAGTTTGTAAGTATGAAATCAAATGATAGCGGCTTATAAACTCTCGATAACTATACATATTTATCGACCGTATTTCCCCTGACTTTATATCGCTCCTTTTTCCTCCTTTTTCCTTTCTTTTTCTCTCTCTTTTTTTTTTATTTTATTTTTTTATTTTTTTTTTGTTTTTTGTTTTTGTTTTGTTTTGTTTTTGTTTTTTTTGTTTTGTTTCTTTTTAATATTTCCTTTTTTTCTTCTTTGAATTCGCTCTCGAGATTCCCAGTTTTCTCACTTGTATTTTTAAAACTTTTCGTTCTCCGCCCTGATTTTCGTTTAGTTTTTCTCCTTTTTCGCATATTCACTGGTATATTTTTTTCCTAGTCATGTTATTCATTTCATTTTAATAAATAATACAATCAATTCTTCAAGTTTTCATTTGTTTTCTTTCTTTCATTCTTTGTTTTCTTCTCTCTCTCTCTTTCTCTTTCTACGTGTCTTTCTTTATTCACTTGATCGTATTCTTGATCGCGATCCTTTCTCCATCTCCCGAATCTCTTTTCGGTTACAAACAAATTCATAACTTAATATAAACGCATTCGTAATGAGATCTCGTTTGGATTATAAAGAAATCAAAGACGCTAGCACAAATCGGAAACGAAAGTAATAAAATGAATTATACCACACGAAGCGACAATAATAAGGAACAGCCTAAGTTTTCACCTAGGATTATTAGTATTCAATAACCAGTTTTTTAATCGATAGCATTTTTTAATCAATGATCATGTGGAAGTTTAGTTATAGAATTTAAGCAATCGTATTAAGATAAACCTTATTTAAATTACATGTTGCTTTTAGAGAAGTAACGCTACTAATATACAACAGGTGAAGAAGGTTTTGAACGGGTTTAATTCGGAACGAAAAGACGTTGCCAGACTTTGCTAAGCTTCTATTTGAAATTATTTCTATTATATGTATTTTACAATAGAATGCATTTTTTACCATCGCTATTTTGGACAAAAAATTTTGGCTAGTAGAAATTCAGTTCACACCTCGTTTATATTAATTATCGGCGTTTGTTGCAAATTATACGATAATAGAGTAAACAAATATATTAAAAAATGGACTTTTAGAAAGTGTCAACTGACAGGTTTTAGTTTCGTAACTAATATGCCGGTAGTATAGGGCTTTTAAGTTGTGACGTATTTCCGGGTCCAATCACGCAAAAGGGTTCGCTAAGATTTTGCAATAACTTATTCCCATGATTTATTCTCTATCTTCAACATTTAGATCTGATATGACAAGAAAATCCTGCTACGAAGAAAAAAATACAGAAAAATGTCTGTAGAAGTGATTATTAATTTGGATCAGCAGGAAGTCGTTATTCGTTCGAATTACGTCACACTTAACAGCTCTATTATCAAACCATTAGAACGTCATATGAAAAATATGTAGTTTGCTTTATCGCAACCCAGTAATCACGTGCTGAATAAAAAATCACTGAGAGCAATAAATGAACATGGGTGAAATATACTGGTGAGCAAACAAAATTTCTACAACCTGTTTCTAGAGATCATAATAAAGCTGCATTTGGTAACACACTGGTTACACAGCGTTTCATTCAGTTCTTTACAAGTAGCTAAAAAGAATCCCCAATTTAAATAAAAAAATTTTGCCCTCCAGTACAGACACATCACCGTTAACTTCAAAGGGCCTTAGTTATTATGTCACACTTAACAGCTCTATTATCAATTATCAAATCATTGCTCTGTCATTAGAATGCCACATGAAATATTTTGTTTTAATGCAAAAGAATCATGGTCGTGTGAGAGAGGAACAAATATTAACAAGAACAATTGAATCTGGTTTATCCTGATTTACATGAGAACGACTTCAGTTTCCCTGGGGAAAAGAATCTTTTTCGTGCCTCTGTCATGGCTGCCATCAGGTGCTTATGCAAAAACCTATATTCCATTATCTATCAACTGATGATTTTCACGGCGGCCATGTTGGAGGAAATTAACAGAAGAATTGTCAATGAACTCTTTTGTTATATCCTCCAAGCATGGCCGCCGTGTCTTTAGTTATCTAATTCTCTTAGGAATGGTTGAAAACCATCAATATACCGCCCAATCAGTACATTTTTTTTCAGACGTAGATTGAAGACATGTACAATCGAGATCTCTCGCAGTCTGTATTCCTTGGAGGAATTGCTTGTCTTTCATTCACTGGGAACTTTGTCTTCGTAGTTCTGATCATCACCAACAGAGCGCTGCTCAAGAATGCCTACAATACCATGGTACTTAGTTTAGCGTTCACAGATATGCTCACAGGTAACGGTGACCAAAGTATATATCATGGATGACCTGGCCAGTTTTTACAATGAATCGGTGGATAATATGTATGTGAAGTGTGTTGGAATTTATATTCACACACGGGTACAGCTATTAATAGACCCTTTAGCTTGGGTGTAATGCTTCCTTCCTTCCTTCCTTCCTTCCTTCCTTCCTTCCTTCCTTCCTTCCTTCCTTCCTTCCTTCTTTCCTTCCTTCCCTCCATCATCATCATCATCAGGTTTTCCCTCTCGCACCTTCCTTGGCCTTAGGTCACAACTGCTCCAGGAAACGTCCTCTGAGCAGATGTTTGAACTTGGTTTTGTCCATCATCATTTTCTGGATTGCATTGGATCTATCTGGAGGAGATCCTCAAATATCTTCTAAACTCTTGAGGTGGTCCTTTTATCAAGGACCTGTTTCTGGAGGGCGTCACTCTCCATGCGACAAACATGGGCCATGTATTTAAGATGTTCGACATGGCAATAATCCTGGATGAAACTGGATTTTGTTATCCAACCATTCATCCTTCCTTCTTTCCTTCCCTCCACCTTTCCTTCCCTCCACCCTCCGGCTTTATTTCTTCCGTCATTCATTCCTCCGTAAAAATCAACATGTGAGTTAAGCGTTGTTGTTCATAGAATATCAAATGTAGTGGTAGTGTATGTGAGTGAAAAGAGTCCCCAATTAGTGCGAAAGCACTAGAGACTAGACACTTAAAATAAAGATATTTATTTGTTTATTATTTATTATTTATTTTATTTTATTTCCCTTCGTCCCTACGAGTCTCCGTCCCTCCATTCAATCCCTCCCTCCTCCCTGCCTTTCCACTCTCATTTATTCTTCATCTCCTTAATCTTTCAGGAATAATAATTATCATGATACCATCATATGTCATTAGAGAACATTACATCCTACCATCCCCAGGACCAGGTGCAACTATCTTCTGTTACGTTATCCAGAACCAATTCATGGCCTTCACATTAGGAATTGTTTCCCTCTACACTGTCACCTTGCTAGGGATCGAACGATGGTTTGCAGTCTTCCGACCCCTGCAGTACAAAAAAACGTTCCATTCTTCTAAAGTTCGGATATACTTATCTGTAGTCTGGTGTCTGTCCTTCGCAGCCAATAGCACGCACCTCATTGAGACCAAATACGAGAAGCCCTTGAACGATTCGGGTCCACCCAGCTGCACCTTTTCGTCATGGGCATCGGAAATGACTCGGGAATTCATCGGAATTGTGGAATTTGTGATCAAATTTGTTTGCCCGGTTTTGACAATGTTTGTGACATACACCTATCTGTACATATTTATAAAGAAATCAGCTTCGTGTATCGTCAGCAATCGAAGTCAAATAGCGTTACGTCGGATCACAGTAATGGCGGCGGTCACCGCTGTTGTCATGATCATCTGCTGGTTACCAAACCAAGTCTACTATTTATGCTACAAATTCAACGTCGTCAAACTCAACACAGACTGGCACAAATTTACGGTCATTCTCTGCATGTTTAACTCGTGTGTCAACCCTTGTATTTTTTTACTTAGCAACAAAGTATACCGACACAAGCTGAGGTCTATGGTATGTCAATTTGCGCAATGGACAGGTTGTTTTTGGCATGGAAACGAGAAAGCTAACATCCCGCCTGGTATCAACGTTCCTGTTGCTATCTGCACAAAGTACGTCAAGCTCAAGGACGATGGACGTGAACCTCCTGCTATTGATTACGTCATCAAATTATCAAGCAGTGATTTGCGCATGCGCGTGGGAGATGAAAACTCGGCAGGGAGATTTAGTCATTTGAATTCGCAGTTGAATTTTCATTCATTATAAATTACGTTGGATAATTCATGAATTTTGAAATATTTTAGTCTTTTGTGCGTGATGGATTGTAATAGAGCGCATGTAATAGTGCAGTTTTCGTATGACATGTGAAAAGTTCACGGCACGAACACGGTCGTGACACAGGAAGGGATACGCCAGACAAATCACATTGCACAAGAATTTACTCTCCATCCAATCAAATATCCGGAACACGGCATAAACGGAGCGGACACGGTCACGCCAAGATCACGTCACTTTAAGACCAATCATATTGCGCGTGAAAAAAATCAGCCAATTAAAAATCTTAGGAAGTATCACGGTCACGGCACGTCACGCTTACGGCACTGAGCTTTTTACAGTCATATGAAAACTGCTCTATATCCGTGAAATACACTAAATATCACTAAACACATCTATTTCTTTTGTTTTCGATTGTTTCATTAGTGCTATTTTGTACTAATTAGTTCCAGGTGATCTCGGAAAGCGCGCAATGCATGATTCTCTGACTTGAATAACAATCAAACTAACATGACCGCGCGCCTAGAGTCCTGGACGAAACATTGGCGTGAAGGACGCCATTTTGTTTTGAGTTGGATTTGAATATGTATTCTCTTGAAATGTAGTAGCGAAATATTTGTGAAAAAAAGTCATAGCTGCAAATTATATAGTAATGTTTCAAGTTATCTACAAGAAATTTTAAAAATTTACAATAAAAGCTTATTTTAAGTAAGTGTTTATCCGTTTGTAATTCGTATAGCCAACAAAGTTAACGCGGCTACAAAGTTTTTTGTTTCGAAAATGATTGAAAATTTTATAATATGCTCAAATTGCTATTTAGCAGTAACGTATATGTAGGTATATTAATATTTTTAATAACAATAAACCATTTTTTGATTTCAAAATGTGTTGTATTCTCGACTTTCTGGGTAACCAGATAGTAAAAACCCGCTTATTTTGCTGAAGGCTGATCAGACAATGCTGAAAATACCTTGTTTGGTATCGAAAGATAAAATAAAGAAGTAAAAAACAGAAAAAGATAGAAGCTTGAAGACGTTTAAGGTAATTAAACATGTTTTTGTAAGTCAATACATTTTCTGTATACCAAAACTCTTCATGATCTGTACACGCAAAAATAACTTGGAATAAACTGATAATCAGTATTGTACAGATAAAAGCAGGTATAGTATAAATTCAATTAAGAAACCTTTCAATTTGGGACAGTTTTTTGATTGGTTACCATCAAAAGACGCAAGGCATTATGGGGATGTGAAAGTCGAGAATTTACGTGCTATATTATATTCTTTTATGTGTTACGTTCTTGATAATTACCGATCCACACAAGGTCTATTGAGATTGATTCTTTTTCAGCAACTATAGTCATCTATATTGCTGGTTTTCAATCATTCCGAAGAGAATGTAATTACAAAAGACACGGCGGCCATGTTGGATGATATGACAAAAGAGACTAATGACGAATCTTTTGTTAAATTCATCCAACATGGCGGCCGTGAAATGTTCATGAGTTAGCAATGAAATAGCAAACCAAGAATTAAACTTTTGAAGGATTCAAATAATAAATTAGAAGAAAGTTTACTATAAATGAGAGAGAGAGAGAGGAGGAGAGAGAGAAGAAAGAAGAAGGAAGGAAGGAAGAAAGAAGAAAAAAGAAAGAAGAAAGAAAGAAAAGAAGAAAGAAGAAAGGAAGGAAAGAAAGGAAAGAAAGAAAGGAAAGAAAGAAAGGAAGGAAGAAATGAAGAAAGAAAGAAAGAAAGAAAGAGAGAGAGAAAGAAAGAAAGAAGAAAGAAGGAAAGAAAGAAAGTAAAAGAACATCGAAGTATGAAAAAGATAAAATGGTTAAATTTTTTAGCAAAAAATAATTATTACTTTAAATTTTTAAATTATTCAGTTTATTCAGTATTTTTTTATTTATTTATTTGTTTCCTTATTTTTATTATTTCTGATGTTATTTGCGTTCATTCAAATTTTTCTTCGGAAGTGACTACCGACCTTTTGAATAATACAAGGCCTTTCAGTTTTCAAAGATAAATCCTAAATAGCCATTGTTTATACAATTTTCTTCCATCTCGCTTCTACTTTTAATTAGCCTTATTCAAACTTTTCAATTCTGCGGAGATTCAATTTTCGATAATCTGCTAACAAACAAGACGACAAAAAAACTCTTCAACCATCAAAAGATTTTCGCTAGTACCGACGGAAAAAACTGAAAGATCATGAAAGATAGTTAAGGGATGTCTGACGCAAACATCGGTAGCACGTCAGACTTCAGTCATCGGCTTAGGAAGCCAATAGCATTAATCAATCTAAGCTAGCAACCTTGCTTATTGCTTTATTAAACTTGTTTTTAAGCACGTATTTTTATGATTTGATAAGCCTGAAGCGAGATGACGTTTTACCCCCGTCTCTAGACCATAATCCTTTTCACACTGCTTTCGTTATTTAATTATGACTATTATTCTCTAAGGAATCATAAATTTTAATATGAAAGAACTATTATGGTATAGAGTCGGGAGTAAAACGTCATCTCGCTTCAGGCTTATTAGTTGACCAAAAGCCCAGGGATTAACATTGCCAGGCAAGAGTGTGTGTGTCGAGCACTAGCTATTCTGAGGTTGAGTGGAAGACTGCGTCGAGTTGGTATTGCAATGCATTGTGGGACTGTTTTAGTGGACATATTTCCAAGATGGCGGATATTTCGACCATTAAAACAGCCCCAAGATGCACTGCAATGCAAACTTGATCCAGTTTTTTCCCTCAACCTCGGGATGTCCTAGTAAAAGAGCGAGCTTACAAAACCGATAAACTTTGGTTTACCGTAAATCAAATCCACGACGATTTAGTTTCCAACTTGAAACTTTTTTTCTTTAATTAGCAATTATTTAAAGTATTGGATTCATTTATTGTGTCAGTAAAATGTCTGTAGACTTATGAAACTTATTCTCATTGCTATCGCAACACTATGACATCTTTAGTTTAAGTCAGCTACGCAAGCTTATCAATTAAAAATACTGATAAGTGATCTCAGGAAAATTTCAATGTCGAATAGATGCGGCCTAATTAAGCAATGAAGTCTATTCGAAGGACTTCCTGGAGAGATTTACAAAGTGTAATATTCGTGTACACAAGGGAGCGAAATAGGATGTTCTTTTGTCTACATTTTGAAATTCAAGGTAAGGAAACAAAAGGTAGCTTACTAAGAAATATTTGAACTCATTTTTATAAAATTTCGAGAAACATTTTAGTAACAGTTGGTAATCTTTTTTCTATTTTCGATTGGTTAATTTTGAAGAATTTTGCACAGTGTTGGAAGTTCTTAATTGTAGGGATTTAAAATTCAAGTTAAATATAATTCAAGTCGTGAAAAAAAATGACAATTCTTTCATGGCTTTTTTTGAAATACCAAATGGCTGTTCCCGATATTAGGAAAAACGATGAAAATTGATATCGACGATGAACACTGACCATTGTTTGCTGTTCATTCGTAAGAGAATATTTTTTGTATGGGTGTGTGGTTTTAGTGGAAAGAAAAGAAGCCTTCTGAATTCTAAACATGTTGATATTTTTAGGCGTAAAATTAAACTATGAATTAGCTAAAATTTTGATTCTAATGTTGAGTTTACAGCTGGACAAAGGAACACAGCACTTTTGCTGCGTTTCCGCGCGAGAGCAAACTTATTCTGTATACCTTGCGCAACCCTAGCAAGTTCTTCTATTTTCTACTTACGTTCTAATTGAACATGAGTTTTCTCCTTTCGTTCAAAAATTATTTCATGAATTTTGTTTCCGTGGAAAGCTATTGCTAGCATTCCCAAGGGAGTTAATGAATGACAAAGGCATGGCGGCCATTGTGGTGATGTTAATAATGGTGCCGACGTAACGAAAGAATTAAGAAAAAAATTCCCAACACAGAACGTTTTCATGTTACTAAAATTTTATTCCACATTTTGAACTTTATTTCCTGTGAGATTTCGAGTTAGCTTTAATTTCTCCCTTTTTTGTGAAGAATTTTGAGTACAAATATATATTTTATATTTTACAAATATAACTTTTTTTTGGGGGGGGGGGGAGTTGCTAGAAACGACTAGTAAAATATATAAGTCGGCAGCTATTTTCCTCATGACGTCAAAACATTATTTATCTTATCTTAAATAAGTTGGGAGATTTCGGATATCTCTTTGTAAGACCGCATTCTTAAGCTCGCAAGGTGATATTACATTTTTAAAAAAGGTTTATTTCCGACATTCTCAAAAACAATGTCAGTGACAAAAAAGACGAGAAAATGAACGGGCTTGTGTGAACCGATTGAGTATCGTTTAGTCACAGAAGTATATTTTTCTAGCTAAATTCTTTCACGACATTGTGAGACACAAAGAGAAATTGTGATATTCGAAATCTAAAAATAAATTCAAAATATAACACATTTTTTTAGTAACTTGAAATCTCACTTTCCGTGTGGAAAAGTAAGTCCTTAATTACCTACTCACGGAAACGCAATTCATTAAATAATCTTTGAACAAAAGGAGAAACATTCATCGTGTTAAACTGGGAAGAATATGTACTTATTGACTGAGTGGGAGGGCCGTACGGGAAAATATTTGGCTCGAGGTCATGTCGTACGGACCTCGCTGCGCTCGGTCCGTACAAATGACCGAGAGCCAAATATTTTCCCGTACGGCCCGACCTAACTCAGTCAATAAGCATTTTATCATATGACCCTCACGAAAATAAAAATAAATAAGAAAAAGAAAGCGCGCGGATTCGAGCAGGGCCGGACGGGTTTTTCCGGCCCGCTTACGTCAACCCGTCCGGCCCCCATCACGTGACTTTTTCCAATGGTTTTATTAGAGCGCGCGAGCAGGGCCGTACGGGTCATATGATAAGTTATTTTAATGTATGAAATATTAATTAGAACATAGTGGAATTGTAAGTTTTTCCCCTCAAGATATAAGAAACAATTTGCGCTCGGAAAGGCACGAATAATGATGTAAATTTTTCCTTTCTTCTACTTTCTTTAATTTTCTTTTTCTTTCTTCCTTTTTCGTTGCTTTCTTCCTCCTTTTATCTTGTTCTCTCTCTCTGCCTCTCTCTTCTTCAGGCTTTCACACACAACAACTATACATTTCTACAAAATAAAAACATCGTCTTAATGAGCCAGTCAATTCATGAAAAGTGTATAGAGGACTCGTTGTTCATCGTGGTATATACATAATATATATTTTTGGGAAAGAAGTCCATTAAGGTAGCCGACTTCTTCGGTACGTTTGCCATTTGAGCTCAAGATCCACGCTTCCCAAGTTTTGCCTTCAAATTTTTTTAACGAGTGATAAAAGTTTTGAACTTCAACCGGACAAAAAGCCTCAACTCTTGCACAGGACCTATATTTTTCTTTGAATTCCATAAAGCCACACAGGTAAAAAGTAATATTTTGCCAAAAATTTAAACGGAAAGTAACTTTTTTAGTTTATTTTATTTTAGTTTATTTGCTCACAATATAAACATTAACATTCTATAAATTTTGAGACATACAGATGTTGTGACTGGCGAAGAACACAGAACTTTCGTCCCAATTGATATTCCCCCTCCATACAATTTACATACAGTACAAGCATGATTAACATTAAAATTGACGAGGAAAAAAACAATAATAAAAAAATGTCAAAATTTATCAAAATTCAAATTGAAAAGATTTTAAGGTCGTAAGTGATGTTCCATTTTGGAAGCATGCAAAACGGGTAGTCACAAGTTCATTAAATTTGGAAAGGCTCACATCACTCATTCACAGTGTATTGGTAGCAAGTTCCATAATTTGATAGATCTAGTTAGAAATGAGTTAAGGTAATAGTCCTGTTTGAAGAGATTAAGTTCTTGGAAATTGTTTTCGTAGTAGTTTCTTGAGGCAAAATTAGGTTTAGGTACAGGCTGTAGATATTGCTTAAGACAGGAGTTTATTTTATCGTGTTTTAGTTTATGCAGAAGAATAAGGTCAGGTGTCTGTTGTCTATATTTAACTCAGTAATAGAAATTAAAAAGCGAACAAGGGGTATTTCGTTCCCTCAGCCAGAACGAATTATTTGTTGGGAAGTGTGATTGTCAAGGTGAGTGTAGTCTTGAGAAACACTATTGTTGATGGTGACTGACAGTTTGTTGTGAAGTGTAATGGTCCAGGTGAGTGTAGTCTAGAGAAAGACTGTTGTTGGCATGACTGACAGTTTGTTGTGAAGTGTAATGGTCCAGGTGAGTGTAGTCTCGAGAAAGACTGTTGTTGGTGGTGACTGACAGTTTGTTGTGAAGTGTAATGGTCCAGGTGAGTGTAGTCTAGAGAAAGACTGTTGTAGATGGTGACTGACAGTTTGTTGTGAAGTGTAATGGTCCAGGTGAGTGTAGTCTAGAGAAACACTATTGTTGGTGGTGACTGACAGTTTGTTGTGAAGTGTGATCGTCCGGGTGAGTGTAGTCTTGAGAAAGACTGTTGTTGATGGTGACTGACAGTTTGTTGTGAAGTGTAATGGTCCAGGTGAGTGTAGTCTAGAGAAAGACTGTTGTAGATGGTGACTGACAGTTTGTTGTGAAGTGTAATGGTCCAGGTGAGTGTAGTCTAGAGAAACACTATTGTTGGTGGTGACTGACAGTTTGTTGTGAAGTGTGATCGTCCGGGTGAGTGTAGTCTTGAGAAAGACTGTTGTTGGTGGTGACTGACAGTTTGTTGTGAAGTGTAATGGTCCAGGTGAGTGTAGTCTCGAGAAAGACTGTTGTTGGTGGTGACTGACAGTTTGTTGTGAAGTGTGATCGTCCGGGTGAGTGTAGTCTTGAGAAAGACTGTTGTTGATGGTGACTGACAGTTTGTTGTGAAGTGTAATGGTCCAGGTGAGTGTAGTCTTGAGAAAGACTGTTGTTGGTGGTGACTGACAGTTTGTTGTGAAGTGTGATCGTCCGGGTGAGTGTATTCTAGAGAAAGACTGTTGTTGGTGGTGACTGACGTTTCGACAACCTGAGCGGGTGTCATCTTCAGAGTCAAGTGAGTAAACGAGAGACAGTAAGAGACTCTTTCTCTCGTTTTCTCACAGGACTCTGAGGATGACTTTCGCTCAGGTTGTTGTCATTCACAACCAACAACAGTCTTTCTCAAAACTACACTCACCCGGACGAAAACTTAATAACATAAGATTAGATAATTTTCAAATTCATTATTTAACAAACGAGCTCGGGACGCCTCATTTTCTGTTGTTGTTGTTTTTTTGAATCAATTAAGTTACATTCTGTATCAAAAAAGCTTTCTAATAAAATTTTCAAATTACTTTTGCTAATAAGGAAGATAGCAACGTTAAGTAATTTAAATACTTAAATCCAGAAAATATAAAATGTTGTCTAAAAAAAGTCCCTTTGCAAGAATTTGCGAGATAATGAAATAACAAGACTTGTGATTACCACGATTTTAGGTTTGGTTAGAGGAACCAAAGGAAAAAAAATGCTTAAACTGAATTCATGCCGAGATCCTGTTCTATTGTTCGTATGCGTTTATTGATTAAAAAACGCATTTTATTTCAGCTGTCCCACACTAATATTTTAAATCGTAAACAGCCAGAGGCAGCTGTTTAACTTAAAGCGAATACAGTAAGATTCTTTAATTTTTCAATTAAGAATTTAATGGTTTTCTGAAAATTTCTATAAAAGTACATCATACTAAAAGTACGACGAACAAATCAAAAATGAGGCGGGTTACCGACTTGTTTAGTCTTGAGATTATGTGGAAATTCATCCTTTTTGCAGTAAAAATGCGTGATTGCAAACATTGAAAGCCGTTTAAAAAATAACTTATATTTTACTAAAAATGATTGATCGTACTTCTGATGTTGAAAATGAGGAGAAAAAAGTTATTTATTGGCCTGGTCAGTTTGGACTTGAATTAGCTTTCAAGTTACGTGAAGTTGTATTCCAAATATGAAAAAAAAAAAAGTGATTTTATGCAAAATATTTCGAATTTATTCCATTGTCAAATGTTTGTCTAAATTTTTGCTGTTATAAAATTAGGTGTTATAAAATCAAAAAACTAAATAGAAACGAGGGGTCACCAACTTTGTTTCAGAGCTACGAGAGTTTGAACGGAGCGAAAACCTGTTTCTTTGACATTTTTTAAAATCAAAAGCTATCAAAAGATCTCGATAAGCCATAAACTTATGCGTAGGAACGTACTATGCGCGCGAGCAATGAATAATTTTCTGAGCATTATACTTAAGATAAGTGCAAAATGCTATTAGAATAGGGAATCTATAAAAAGGACCCCGTTGGTTTTCTATTCTAAAGTAGTTCCGTCAAATATATAACTAACAGCTATTCCCATGCTCTTATATTAATGATTAGATAATCCTTGTGACTAATTCTATTTAAAATATAATCATCGATGAAACATTCATTTTGATCTCTTTTACTAAAAAGTGATATTTTCACATGTGAACGGATCATTTCATGATCATCTTCACGTGTGAAAATAACATTATTCTAGTAGATATCGATGAAATAACAGGTTTTCTCTAGTTTCGAAAACTTGATATCTTTCACCAGTGGAAGATACCATATCTTTAACACGTGAAGACATCGCTGTTGAATCGGCTTGCTATTTTAATAAAGAATTTTTGAGCTTTTGTTTTATTTAAGATTCATCGATATCTATATAATAAACAGAACATTACATGGCCGCTTGGAGATACGAATTTTATCTTCTCGTGTTCAATTTAGATATCTCACTCGTTCCCTGCGCTCACTCGTGAGATATCAATTGAACACTCGAAGATAAAATTTGTATCTCCGCGCGCCCATGTAATATCCTCCTATTTATTGATAAGAATTCTTAGGAATCGCAATAAATTAAAAAATCCACCAAAATTGTAATTCATCGATAATTATATATTGGAGGTACGGATTTTACCTTTTCGTGCTAGAGTATCAGCTCAAAACCCAAAGATAAAACCCTTATCTCCGCGTGTATGGTCATATAATATCAACAGAGCATAAATAAGGGAGAGAAGCTTCTTAATATTAACGTGCGCGCCATGTAATTTTTTAGTAACCGGCTGCACTTTAAATTTCGCCTTATCCTACTCCCGTTTGTCGTCAACTTGCCAGCCAACGCTCTTCTTTTCATTGTTTTGATCGCTAAAAACAAAATGGAAAGACGAGCGCGCGCAAATTGATGAAGCACGGGAGAAGGGTAAGTCGAAATTTGAACTGCGTGTGTTTCCCTCTCTTATTTATGCTCTCTTGGCAATATCCTATATATCATGATCAGTTGGATGCCTGACATAGATATTTGGCTTCTAAGCTTGAGGTTTGAGTCACTAATTTATCCCTCTAATCTAGCTAAACGCTTTATGTCAATGCCTTCCGTTGACCGCTTTTGTTCATGATTTATAGTACGTATACAAATGACATCCACTGAGGATTTCCCTAAACCAAATCATGCTTATAAGTTACTGTTGTCGTCCCTCAAATTGATATTTCAAACACACAAGAAAGTAAAAACTCGTACATGGTAGCAGGATTTATAGGTATGCTTAGTGCAATAAATATAGATTGGGTGCGCGGAGATACGAAATTTATCTTCGAGCGTTGAGAGATTTTCAACACGAGAAGATAAATTTCGTATCTTCAAGCGCCCATGTAATATTCTGTTTATTATATAATTATGCATAAGATCCACTTAATAAGCTTTTTATTATTATAAAAAGTTTTAATTTATAAACTAATAGCTTAAATACACATGGTAACGATATTTTCACATGTGAAAATAACATGTTTTTTCACATGTGAAAATATCAGTTTTTCGAAAAGGAGAAATATAGGTATTTTATGGATAATTACTGTATATGATAAATATTTATATTATTTTGCTAAATATTCAGTTACTATTAATTTCGCTAAAGAAATTGAGAGATTTTCAACACGAGAAGATAAATTTCGTATCTTCAAGCGCCCATGTAATATTCTGTTTATTATATAATTATGCATAAGATCCACTTAATAAGCTTTTTATTATTATAAAAAGTTTTAATTTATAAACTAATAGCTTAAATACACATGGTAACGATATTTTCACATGTGAAAATAACATGTTTTTTCACATGTGAAAATATCAGTTTTTCGAAAAGGAGAAATATAGGTATTTTATGGATAATTACTGTATATGATAAATATTTATATTATTTTGCTAAATATTCAGTTACTATTAATTTCGCTAAAGAAATAAGCTATAAAGCCTTAAAGTATATTTTTGATTTCTGGCGTTCTTCACAGATCAGTATTGGGACCACTTTAATTTCTCTCACAGAAAGCTTTCCCCAAAAAATACTACTGAAATATATAGATGGCAACAATAGTATTTCAAAAAGTGAAAATTAGTGTAAAAGCAAACAAAATAAAAAGATAATGACGACTGCGCATAAGTATATTTCACGCGTTGCAGGTGTTTATATATTTTTATTAATTTAAGAGAAAAAAAATTCTAACCAAAACAGCGCGACAAAAAATGTTTTAATAAATACTGTAGCTCAAAATATCTTATTGTTTTCTTTTTGAATAGAAAAAAATTGATTGAAGAAAACAAAAGTTCGAAACTAAAGCAAGTTTATAAGTAAATAAATTTCGAATTTTCCAATATTTTTTGTGAATTCATTATCTTTCAAAGACTATACAAAATAAATTGCTAGTATTCATAGAAAAATGGTCAAAGTGTGAAGTTTTCAACAGCATGATAAATATTGTATTTTTTTATCTACGAAGTGTACACTCGCAACTTGATGCAATACCACTTTTGTGTTATTACATTAACGATATATCATACATGTATATTCAGTTGCTTTTTTCTTTATCTTGTGATGTTATTTTCCTTAACACCCTTACTGATATTCATTTATTTATGTATAATCAGTCTATTTAATATAATATAATGACAAGAAATAATTTAAGAAGAGGCTTTCTCACGTATACAATATTTATCGATCAATCAATCAATATAATAATCATTCATTCATTCATCCATGCAATCAATTAATCATAGATTCTTTTAGTCGTCCATTTATTCATCCTACCACGACCTATTCATCTATTTTCGTATTGCTCATTGTCATTTCTTGTCGGTTTTCCACTGCTAATTTCCTTAAGCCTTTTTTTTATTTCTTATTTTGTTTCTTTCCATCCTTTCCCTCTCTCTCTCTAGATTCTTGTTGCTTTATTCTCATTCTTCTTGTTTTTTAATGTCTTGTTTTATAACCGTGAGGACACGCGAACCGTGATCACTTGGAGTTTTTCTTCAGGCAATCAACTCCTGAACTTTCTAACTGTTTCAAACTCTCTAAAATGAAGCATTGAGCTCAAAATACCGTTATCAAATAAATCTTATTATCAGTCGATTGGCTCAGAGGATGATTTACAGTATGCATTAAAAAAGTAAAGAATGAGAAAGTCGTCCTCAGTTTTCATTTTCAGAACAACAGTTCCATTGCACTAACTATTCACAGTCTGATCAGACAAACGAGAGAGTCTTTCTCTTTTTCTTTGTCATCTTCCTCCTCTTTCTTCTTTTCAAGCTTCCACCTAGCTACTAGCTTTCTCATTATTCATCCACTTGTCCTCTCTTTTCTTTTATTTGTCAGTCCCAAACATGTAATTGTTTATCAAACAAATAAAACAGCTTTTTGAATACGCAAAACAACCGTAGTAGTCAAGAAATTATAAATATGACTGCAATATCGAGACATATAGAAGTCTATTCCACATTAGAAACTTAAATTCTGGATGATTTAAACAAGTAAAAATTTTGCTCTTTAATTGGCGAAATACTATTGGAGTTAGAAACGTCCTTTTCAAGCAACTTAGAAAAGAAATTAAACAAATTAACATTATTGGTCAATCTTAATTGGCGGAAGTATTCAATTTTGCTTCATTAGCAGAACCTATAAATGCAGTAACAGATATGAAAGGAAAGAAAAAAGGCATAAATAATTATTAACATTTGACATCCATTTTAAAATTTTTAAAGAAATCGAGCTTCGAGTTTCATTGCTTGCATGTTACGTCATAGCCACCATCTTGGTTGACGCTAACAAAGCATTTCTCATTAGCTTCTCTTGTTAGATCAACTAACGAGGCGGCTGTTTCATTGTTATTCATATCTCGAGTCACATTTCATATGGTTGCATCAACCTTTTTATATATTCTTTTAAAAAAAATCTAAACTTGAAGATCAAGTAAGATAGTTATAAATTCATTCAGTATATAGATTGAGGTTGGTATGGTAACGTCGATAAATTGGTCTCAAGCATTTCAGCAGCTTGTCAACAGGCAACAGATGTTTTAGAGAAAATAAAAATTTTAACGTGAACTAGCTAAACACTTCGAGGAATCGAGAATAGAGGCAAGTATAAGTTCTTTTTCAACAGTTGGTATAGTCAACGATCTTGCTAAACAATTTTCAAAATCTATTTACAAAGTAATTTTAAAATGCTTAACTGTTTCTCTTTATGCGTTTCGAAGACGAAGTTTTATTACTATATCTTAGAAAGACGGATGATAAGAGATTTCCTTCGAATTATAATTTCTGGGGGGGGGATATATATATATATATATATATATAACTTGACATTACTAATTTTAAAGTTGAGTCAAAAATAGGGCGAGGAAGGAAAGGAAATACTAGCATTGCGTTTTATAAAATTTGGGTAATCATTAAAATAAAGGGAAAAAAACATATCTATAAAAATAATAATAAAAGTAAATAAATAACTGATACAATAATACTTAAACTCCATATATATTTTTGTAATTTTTTCTACATTTTAACAATTTTACTGCGTTTTTAAATTCTTGGATATTATATTATTATTTTTTGATCGAGTAAAAATAATAATATACTTGGGGCTAAAAGGCACTTGAAACTTTTTTTTCAAAAACTTCTATTTCGAATTCCGCCATTTTGCTGCTAAAAATATAACAAAATGGTGGAATCGAAAGTTGGACAATGTATAAGTCAGCAAATTATCTAGATTAACTTCTAGGTTATTGAAATTAGCTTGCTATATCTACGTTTTCAATTATTATCTTCTTTTTATTTACGGTGTCTTTAATTTAGGTTTTAAGCTTTAAGTCGGTTTCTGTTGCTGAAGGACTGATGTAGAAATTCGAACTGTGGTGCCGAGCAATAAGAATGGCTCTTGTTAGAATGAGGCCGTGAAAGATGTCAGTTTTCTAATAGGGATCATACTACTAGAAGATTATCAAATTTATGGAATTTTCCAGAATTTTTCCAAGGGGAATTCCAGGAGCAGTACGAACCTGTTTTAATTTTCCGTTTCAAGAAGTAACAGTTTATTGCTCAACCTTTTTTGGAAAATTTATTTCCTTAGATGATTTTCATTTTGAATTCATAAAGATACCGGCTTACTCTTCAAATATGTTTGCCTCGTAGCTTTCCTTTGGAATAGCTTTGTTTTTTATCAGTTTTGTTTTGATTATGCTTCGTAGAAGTAAGTGGAAAAACAAAGTATAAGATACCTTATCATTCAACGAAAATGTCTTATTAAAGGCATGTCACAACTATGAATTTTGCGTAAGTTGCTTATGGTTTGGTTCTGATTGATTATACGTGTGCGAATAAATATTGAAGAGGTTATCATTTTTCATAGAATGACAAGAAAGACATGATATATTAGAGCCACTCATTAAATCCATCTTTTTTTTTTCTATTTAAGATACGGTATCTGCATGGAATCCAAACACGACGGTGCAAATGAGTTCCAACAACACGTCGACTAGTGCTCCACCGAATACCAACCGGGACAACAACACATCCTGTATGGCCATGGCACTCCGGGTTACCTTTGCTATCATAGCATTCCTTGCAGTGTTTGGAAATTTTCTGGTGGTGGTGGTACTCGTGAAGAATAGAATACTAAAACGGCATGCATCGGCTGTGGTTATTTTTTGCCTTGCCGTTTGTGACATGGCAACCGGTAGGTATTCTTGGCTTTCACCTATATACGCCATCAAAAGTTTTCCAGTTCTAATATAAAACAAAACATCAATAGACCGAGAGAGCAACCAAAACTGTATGTCTCAACCCACGTCCTAGTTAAAAGAGGTTTTAGATAGGAAGATCTAATTCATAAATAATTTTTTTGAAAAAATATTGGTCCGCCATCTTTGTTTCCCACTGAGTGACACAACATGGCGGACAAATCACGAAGGATAAAAAAATCATGTTTCTATCGCGATCAATTTTTCAATAACAATAATCATCTTCATAAACATAGCAATCATCTACTAAAAGTTAGAAAACGTATTATTTCAACCAAATTTCCCAATTTCGAATGCTTTGGAAATCCGCGACAGTTTTTGACTCACCCAATACATCTAAAATCAGACATCGATAATAGAGTTCAAACAGTTTATCCGTGAAACACTAATTACTAAATTGTTCAAAATAGTGCTAGTTAAATAAAACAAAACAATAGAATTAGCATAAAATAGTGTAACTTAGTATTACTAATATTTCACGGATATATTGTTTGCACTCTACAAAATAATTTTGGAAAGACTTTTCTCATATCGGCATTAAAAAATATTTGACCGTTTTGTGGAGTGCAGGCCAATACTTTGGATTTTAGCTTTTTTTGGTGACATCACGTCAAACCCAAGAATTGATAATAGGACATTTAACGGCTTACTTTAAGCATAAAATGGCAATAATGCACTGCAGTATTTCGACATTCCAACGGAGTATCTATTAAATAGCGCAATTAGTGTTATTGTATGGTTGCCGTCGTCGTCGTCGTTGCCGTCCTGCAGCTTAAAGTCCCTAATAAAGGTGGGAGAGGGGGAGGGGGGGTGAGTTCGTTTTAACACCATGTACACCCCTCCCCCTTAACACACACAAAGTAAATTGAAAACAAAAACCGAACAAAAGAAACAACATCCAAATTTCAATTTCAACGAACCCTGAACAACTGAAGACCGTCCGAGAAGATTTTCTTCATAAATATTTTATTCTGTTAAATACTTTGTCAACAGGGATTGTCTTAGTATTCACTCCCGCATTTATCATTGGTGATGAGAACATTCCTGTGCCATCAGGCCTCGCAGGCGAGCTCTACTGTCGCCTGGTTACCTCACAGTACTTCGTGTTCACGCTAGGCAAGATTTCCATAGCAATGATCATGTTCCTGGCAGTTGAACGCTGGTATGCTGTCGCCAAACCCGTCAAATACAAAACGATTTTTACCCGAAAGAGAATGTCGACCTACGTCGTCTTCATATGCCTCGCTTGTTTAATACTAAACGGTAGAGCGCTCTTTGAAAAGGTCCTGGTAACCAATGCTTCAAAGCGCATGTGCAAGTGGGTATCGCTGACCAGTAGCGAATATTTCAACCGCAGCTACGTTATAACCCATAGCATCATCACTTTCTATATACCTTTGGTCGTAACAATGGCTGCCTTTATTCATCTCTTCATTATCATCCGAAAGCAACGTGGTTTAACGGCTAATGTACGCCAATCAGCCCCCGTGATACAACTACTTCGCATGTGCTTCGTCACGTCTCTTGTTCTCGGACTTTGCTGGCTGCCGAATCAGCTTGTTTTCGTCATGATCAAGTTTGGCGTGACCAAGCCTGACACACCGTTACATCACGCAACGATAGTCGTAAGCATGCTTAACTCGTGCGCCAACCCTTGGATTTACTGTGCCACCAGCCGAACATTCCGTCGAGGATTCTTTGGGATCTTTTGTGGTTGTCGTGGCAACAGAGTGGCAATTGACTCGACGGAAATGACCATAGCTGCCGCAAACAGACTTGCACATGGGGATGCTCGGAGAGTCGGGGCTGGTCAAGACGATAAGGAAGAGCAGAAGAGTACCGTACCTGGTTTGCCAACACCTTAACAGACACAAGGCGTAAAAGAAATAAACTTGGCCTTTTACGCACTTAAGGACGTTCATGGACAAAAGATCCCATCATCAGATTTAAAAAAATAATTCCTCTAAAGTTGGGTATTATAAAATACTTTAAGAAAGCTAAAAATAAAAACGGGGTCTCCGACTTTGTTTCATGGCTATAGCTCATGTGTAAATAGTCTCCTTCACAGCTCCCTGCGCCATCTTGAAAGGTAGCCGTGCCTTTGAATCGAAACGAGACGAACGGTGATCTTGCAATGATAGAGACCTTTTTTAACACCTTAGACTATTATTCGCATGTCTCTACCATTGCAAAGAATCTCTACCATTGCAAGCTCACCATTCGTCTCGCTTCGATGCAAAGGCGCGGCTACCGTTCAAGATGGCGCAGGGAACTGACTATTCATGTATGGAAAGGATGCGCGCGAACAATTTATTTAGATTTTATTTATTTGAATCTTCATTTTACGAGGGTAACAATTCAAACCTCTCAGTTATCTAGCTTATGGCCTCAAAATATACGATCATTTTAAATTACAAGGAAAAGAATAAACGAGAAAATATTGGGGAAACAATTAGTCTAATGTTGAACAGAAGTGATGAGTACAGTGAATAGACCTCTTGGGACTGTAGAACGGCAGAAATTGTTCTGAATTGAGGGAGTTTAAAATTTCTTAAGTCCCGTCCTCACGTATCCGGAAATTTTTGTATCCGCAAATTTTTCTTTACGGATACGAAAATGTTTGCGTCCACATGCAGCGTATTCGAATCGTTTTCACTGTCCACACGTATCCGCTTCCGTAAAATTTGCGGATACGGACACAAAAATTTGCGGACACGTGTGGACGCAACCCGTATCAGTATAAAAAAAATTGCGGATACAAAAATTTACGGATGCGTGTGGACGGGGCCTTAAATAGCTTGCACCTTCCTTTCCAAAGCGCACGAGTAAACGATAATAAATCTAAAAATTCCTTTCAAAAGGGATTTAACACCTGTATCGTTAAATAATATAAGTATGAGACTCGCTTGTATATAAGAATAAATAAATAAATAAATAAATAAATAAATAAATAAATAAATAAATAAATAAATAAATAAATAAATAAATAAATAAATAAATAAATAAATAAATAAATAAATAAATAAATAAATAAATAAATAAATAATTAAATAAATAAAGAATCTCTAGGTAATGGTATCCCGCTTTTTGTTCCTGGTGTCTTTCGCTCAAAAAAGTAATATCTTTAAATTACTTTTTGTGGCTTAGCACGACGCAGGATGTATTACAATCAATACAGCTTATATATCGAAATAAATTTAAGTAATCTATCAGGGCTTTTTTCATTGGCTGTTAATACATACTACTTTGGAGCCCCGCCGACACCTCGACATTACAGACAACTCGCTATTACGGACTGAAGAAAAATCCCAGGCAAAATAATGACAAAGAAAGGACTGTAATTAATTCTCGCTATTGCAATATGAAGTGACGGTCCTGAGGCTGTCTGCTGTAACGAGAATTGACTGTAGATTAAATTACAGAAACGGAAGGATTACAATTAGCCTATGGCTAAACAAGGGCAGTTGGCAAATTATGTAATTACAGTAGCAATATTTTGGGTCAATATTATCCCTGTGTATGCGCGATGAAAGTTAAACAATCATGTTGAATTCTTGAAATTTAACGGCTGCTCTTTTCAGTCGTTTTAAGTGATTACGATCCCGACCGTTCAAACTGATCTCTTTTTCAGTTTTCAATAGAGTATAACTGTACAAAATGAACGCTAGCTGCAGCTACGACTTGTTTGATCTTAAGCTACCAGATTATCGAATATCTTTATCAGTGATATTCGCGACAACAGCCGTCTCAGCAACGTTTTTGAACGCTCTTGTCCTCTACACGATCTGGAAGACTCCTGCTTTACACAAGCCTTCGTACATTCTGATAGCAAATCTTGCTCTCACAGACTTTCTCTCGGGCGCGATCGTACAGCCGTTGAGTGTCGTCGAAAACGTCACAGTTCTAATGAATTTGAAGGATGTTTACTGTGGCGTTTGGCTTGCTCTTAAAGTACTTGGATACTGGATGGGGGCAGAGTCTCTCTTGACTATAGCAATTATCGGTGTCGATCGTTTGTTGGCCATTCGATTGAAGAACATGTATCGTCGTGTGGTGACTTTCAAGCGTACTGCATTGGTTCTTCTAATTGGGTGGATAGCTACAGGTCTTATAACCATTCCTGGTTTAGTTTTGGTCTGTCTCCCACTCCATATTCTTATTATATTGGCCTCATCTTATCAGGCATTGATGGTGACCACCGTAATCGCTTGTTATTCTATAGCGTTTTACTCCTTGAAAAAGTTATCTTCATCAGTGTCACCCAACACTGCTCCAAATGAAACACCGCCTACAGAAAACCAGGCGTTCAATATCAAGAAATATCGAGGAACGTTCAATACAATGCTTCTTGTGGTCCTTTGTGTACTACTCTTTCATATACCATACATCGTTTCTAGTATTTTAGCAGTAAAAGATGCTCAGTTTTTTCGTCAAGATGAGTTATCTTTGGAAATGTTTAAGATGTTAAATGTATGCGAATTAATCGCACAAATAAATGCAATTGCCAATCCTTTGTTGTATCTATGGAGGATGCAAGATCTTCGCAAGGCGGTTCTTAGTACCTTGTAAAAAATATTCAGAGGGCCGGGCAGTGCAATCGATATTAGTGTTATAGTGTTAATTTAAAAGTTTAATAGATGAAAGATGGCTTGGATCTCATGTACAGATAGTAATTCTTAAAACACACAAAAAAACAAAAAACAAAACGAAAAAAAAGAAAAAACCAAAAGAAAAACAAAAAAAAAACAAAAAACGAAACAAAACAAAAAACAAAAACAAAAACAACAAAAAACAGAAACAGAAAAGAAAATCGAAATATAATAACAAAAAAATAAAATAAAATAAAAACCATTAAAAACAAATGATTAAATTTATTAGAAATGCGGTTTATATTTATATTGATAATGTTCAGATAGTAATTCTATAAAAAAAATAATAAAAAAAATCGAAATATAATAAAACAAAACATAAAAGAAAAACCATTAAAAACAAATGCTAAAATAGCTAGAAGTACGGTTTATATTTATATTGATCATGACATCACCGGCTCTATTCGAAACCTATGTGGATTTTCATACCCAAGTAATAAAGGCTGTTCAAGGCTTCAGTCTGAAACTTGATGACTCAACGATGGCTTAAAAAAACGCATTCAGATAATTCAGATATGATAATAAAAGGGCAACGTTTCATTTTGGCGGGCTTGAAAACATTATTTTGGGATTTCAGTTATGTGACGGACATATTGACTATTTTATGAATATTTCCATCTGTTGGTTGAAATAAATATATATATACGAATGTTAAACACGCGAAAAAGCAATTATTTGTCTGAAATATGATATTGTTATGAATTTTTGCATCTATTGGTTGGTTTAGGGATGTCAAAGACATCGCGATAAGCATATATTGCTATATACGCAGATCAAAATCGAATGGATTCAATTAGCGAATAACACGGGTCAAAATCGAATGGATTCAATTAGCGAATAACATGGGTCAAAATCGAATGGATTCAATTAGCGAATAACATGGGTCAAAATCGAATGGCTTCAATTAGCGAATAACATGGGTCAAAATCGAATGGATTCAATTAGCGAATAACATGGGTCAAAATCGAATGGATTCAATTAGCGAATAATACGGGTCAAAATCGAATGGAATCAATTAGCGAATAACACGGGTCAAAATCGAATGCATTCAATTAGCGAATAATACGGGTCAAAATCGAATGGATTCAATTAGAGAATAATACGGGTCAAAATCGAATGGCTTCAATTAGCGAATAACACGGGTCAAAATCGAATGGATTCAAATAGCGAATAACACGGGTCAAAATCGAATGGATCCAATTATCCAATAAAACGGGTCAAAATCGAATGGATTCAATTAGTGAATAAAACGGGTCAAAATCGAATGGATCCAATTATCCAATAAAACGGGTCAAAATCGAATGGATTCAATTAGCGAATAACACGGGTCAAAATCGAATGGATTCAATTAGCGAATAACGCGGGTCAAAATCGAATGGATTCAATTAGCGAAAAACATGTGTCAAAATCGAATGGGATTCAATTAGCGAATAACATGGGTCAAAATCGAATGTATCCAATTAGCGAATAAAACGGGTTAAAATCGAATAGATTCAATCAGCGAATAAAACGGGTTAAAATCGAATAGATTCAATCAGCGAATAACATAGGTCAAAATCGAATGGATTCAATCAGCGAATAGCTCGGGTTTAAATCGAATGGAGGGTCCCTATATATCGCCTTTTTAGTGGAAAACACTTTATCAAAGGATGTCCAGATCTTGCTAGTTAAACTGAGATTTCACGGACTCAGATGTATCATCAGATGACAGTGTTACTGCTATTTCTTCCAAGATGGTTTATTTGTATGCATTCCAAAACTCCTGTTTTAATTACATCAAAGTATTTATAAATGAGTTAAAGAGACAAATTACTGCAAATTATTTTGATTGTCCTAGTTACAAGAATATGTTCATGGTTTTCAATCTCTTTAAATCTATCTTCTGTCCAGACAAGGGCGTGAATCATTTGTTCTTGTTCTAGTAGTAGCTGGATAGGTGTAGAATAAGATTATATTACTTTGAAAGATTGAAAAGAATTAAATATATAGCAGCATTAGAATCAATACAGCTTTTACATGGAATGCTCTTTAATTAATATTTCTGTCAGGGGTTTCTTCAAAGTTATGAGCCCCGTCATGTAAACTTGGCTATTTGCTTTGTCATCGAATATATACGACCAAATACAGCAATTATCGAACACCGGGAAGGATATCGAACATAAGAAAAATTTGTCATCTCTTGTGATAAAAACGCGTTCCAGTAAACATTATTTAAAATACTGATATTATTTTTTTGAATTTTTAACAGGTGGATTTACAGTCTGTTTGGGGATTTCTGTTCAAATCTCTTTAGTTGTGTTCTATGTATGATACAAAATGAAGGCTGGCTGTAGTTACGACGAATTTCATCTTAAGCTACCAGATTACCGAATATCTGAATCTGTGGTATTCGCGACAACAGCCGTCTCAGCAACATTTTTGAACGCTCTTGTCCTCTACACGATCTGGAAGACTCCTGCTTTACACAAGCCTTCTTACATTCTGATAGCAAATCTTGCTCTTACGGACTTTATCTCGGGCGCCATTGTACAGCCGTTGGCCGTCGTTGAAAACATCAGAGTTCTATTGAATTTAAAAGATGTTTTCTGTGGCGTTTGGCTTGCTCTTAAAATGCTTGGATATTGGATGGGGGCAGAGTCTCTCTTGACTATAGCAATTATCGGTGTTGATCGTTTGTTGGCCATTCGATTGAAGAACATGTATCGAAGTGTTGTTACTTTCAAGCGTACTGCATTGGTTCTTCTAATTGGGTGGATAGCTACAGGTATCATAACTATTCCTGTTTTAGTTTTGGTCAGTCTCCCACTCCATATTCTTATTTTTTTGGCTTCATCTTATCAGGCATTGATGGTGACGACCGTAATCGCTTGTTATTCTATAGCGTTTTACTCCTTGAAAAAGTTATCTTCATCAGTGTCACCCAATTCTGCTCCCACAAATGAAACACCGCCTACAGAAAACCAGGCGTTCAATATCGAGAAATATCGAGGGACGTTCAATACAATGCTTCTTGTGGTTGTTTGTGTAATGCTCTTTTATATACCATACATCGTTTGCAGTATGTTAGTTGGTATATTTCTCAAAGATTCTCAAGGTTTTGGTCAAGATGAGTTATCTGTGGAAAGGTTTAAGATGATTAATCTGACTGAGTTAATGGTAGAAATTAATTCAATTGCCAATCCTTTGTTGTATCTATGGAGAATGAAAGATCTTCGCCATGCAGTTATTAATACACTGAAAAAGATCTTCAGAGTGCAGCTCAACCAACATTAGCGTTCATATAAGATGAACGATGGCTTGGATGGAACTTCAGAAAGTAATGTAAAAAAGAAACAGGAAACAAAGAGCAAAAAAAGAAAAAAGAGAAGAAGACGAAGAAGACGAAGAGGAAGAAGAGGAAGAAGAAGAAGAAGATAGAGGAGAAAAGAGAAGAAGAGAGAGAAGAGAAGAAGAAGAGATGAATAAGAAGAGAGAAGAGAGCAGGAAGAAAGAGGAGAAGAAGAGGAAGATAGAAGAGAAGAAGAAGAAGAAGAAGAAGAAGAAGAAGAAGAAGAAGAAGAAGAAGAAGAAGAAGAAGAAGAAGAAGAAGAGGAAGAAGAAGACGACGACGACGACGAAGAAGAAGAAGAGGAAGAAGAAGAGGAAGAAGAAGAGGAAGAAGAAGAGGAAGAAGAAGAGGAAGAAGAAGAGGAAGAAGAAGAGGAAGAAGAAGAACAACAACAACAACAAACAAACAAAAGAATCACCACTAAAAAATAAATGCTAAAATATCTAAAAGTAATCAATGTAGTAAGGTTATATAGACTTAATTCTGTATTCGAAACTTCTGCTAATTTTCCCCTGGTAATTTGTAGTGGGAGTAGTGTTCAATAATTGAGTTCTTATTTAATTTTATCTTAAAATCAAACAAAACAAACAAAAAAAAAAAAAAAAGGTTAAGTTTTAGAGGTTTACTTAAAGAGTTCCAGAGAGAAGCAGTCCAATATTAAAATGTCGTTTGGCTAGAGGAATTCTCAAACAGCGGAATGTTAAGCCTGTGGGAAGAGCGCGTCTCTACCGCTAACGCCGCCCCTAGTTACAAACAGCGATAACAAATATGGTGGTGCGCAACTAGACACGCATTTAAAAGTTAGACTAGTTAGTTAGATTAATAAATTTGCTTGCTGGCTAGGAGGCATTTCAACTCTTTTAGCGTAGGCGTGATGTGATCAAATTTGCGCTTGCCACTAACAATTCGAGCGGCTATTTTGGACGGCTTTGAGTTTAGATAAGTTGGTTTTAGACTGTTAGACAAAACTGACGAATAGTAGTAATACAGTTCACTAAAGGAATTATTTATAGTAACTAATAACTTGCTATCAAAGGCATGTTTAGCCCGGTTACTGATTTGGGCCTCAAGATTGGGGTCAAAAACAACACCCGGGTCCTTTACGAAGCGGGTATGTACAAGTTATTTTTCTAACGAAGATAAGGAGAAATTTGGAAGTTTACTTATGATATGGCGACTCCCAAAATCCATTAGTTTAGTTTTATCTGGATTAAGGAGTAGACAATTTCCAAAACACCAGTTGCGTATCATGAGTTAGTCATTGTTAATATTGTCCATTGCACTGGAAGAGAGTTAGCTAAACTATGGCAATTATTAAATCAAATTGCCCTTTGGCGAACTCGTGGATACTAGTTGCAATTGTCTTGAGCGACATCTATTGAGTAGATTCGTACCTTCGCAGTTAACATACAAGAGCATTGGTTCGCCTGTTTGTGATGTCCGACGATCAATCTACTTTTTATTCAGAACGAATTATTTGGATGACAAACCTAGCCGAACTTTCTTAAAAACTCTATGAATCTCGTTTTGAAATCCAATGAACATTTCTTTTTTCCATGCATCCAGCTCTAGCTACGAGTCTTCTGAAAAAATCTAAATATGTTGACGATTGTACATAAGCGTTTCTGTTTACTTTAACACATCAGCAAAAAAAGGTTTGACTCATTGGAATTTTAGTTTAGGCGTTAATCGTATTACTTTACTTCAACTTGCATCTTTCCTTGATTCTTTTGATATAAATATTCCGAATATAAAACTAAGTGTGAGTTTGCACATGTGCAGAGTGGGTCCACAGTGCTAAAAATATCCCACATGAAACATCAGCAGTTCAATTCGTCATATAAATAGCGAAAGTAGTCTATACTGAACGTTCGTAAATCACGACGCAAGACGATCGATAAACGTTTAATTATCGATCTGCTAACATCTTAGTGAGCGAGTGAGTAAAGTTTTCCCGCACAAGTACCTTACCTAATGTACGTTTCTTGACCTTAGGTATGGTAACTCGCTGACACCCAATTGTTTTAGAGTTAGTCGAGATTTTTGCTAGCAAGGGGGATTATGTAACGATGAGAGCTACAAGCTTCAAAGTATAATACTTTAATTCATTCAAAACAAAAACAAAAAACGTTTTTTATTTGATCATCAAGTATTCTTGAACTTGTTTTTTCGCTGTCTTGTTCTCTTTTGGCTTGCACACTCTTTATTTGCTCTTGCTGCCGCTTCATGTTTTGACTCCTCTCTCACGATTAACTCTTCAGGCGGCGAATGGCAGTGGCTGAATCTTTTTCAAGATAGTAGCCCAATAGACGAGAAGACGAAAGCACATAGTGAACATAGACATTTCCACCTCATGAACACGCAAATGATATGCGACATTTCATTCGGTTTCTCCAGACTGGATTCTTAGGTAGCACACATGATTCCCAAAGCTTTCCTTTGATGGCACCAAACAGGCCTGGGATGGCGCTTGATTTCCCGCCAAACTTATTTCTTTTGGCGGACAAAGGAAATGCAAATATCCCACCTCAGACACGTTGTATTCGTAACCAAACACAAAGAAGAAAAGCTAGACGCTGTAACCAAGAACTTAGCTTTAGAGAAAATTGAACATGTTTTTAAAAAGATTATAATATTATTCCTGAAATAAGGCGGCATCCAAGGTGGTTATTACCTACTGTTACAGAGTTGTACACCTTCTTAACCGAAAAACGTATTTCTTTGTTTGAGCAGCTAGCATGAACGAAAAATTAATAAGAGAAATGTTGTGGGAAAACTTTGTTATGACTACTTCAATCAAAAAGTAAAAAAGTGAAGCCCTTTGTGTGGTTGTCGACTCATTGTTATATAATCCGCCTTGCTAGCAAAAATCTCGACTAACTCTAAAACCATAGGGTGTCAACGACTTACCATACTTAAGGTCAAGAAATGTACATTAGCATGTGTAAGGTACTTGCACGGAAAAAGTGAGTGAGCGAGTAATTGAACGAGTGACACATTTGCATATTCAGACCCATCACAATAACTCGTTTCTTGACGCTTCGCGTATCCACGAGTTAAAAACGTTTTCAGATAAGAAAGATGATAAAAGGGCGACTTTTTTGTGGCGGACTTGAAGACAGCATTTTGGGATAGCAATCATTTAGACGGACATATTGGCTGTTTTATGAATATTTCCATCAATTATTTTTAGGAGATATATTTTTATGAATCTTTGCATCTATTGGTTGGTATATGGGAGTCAAAGACAAAGCTCGAAGCATATATTGGTATCACCAGTGTACCCTTTCGTTTTGTTTACATGTTGGACGAATCTTGAATAATGATAATTCAATTTAAAGCGGTTCTACAGTGTGCCTCTCCTTAAACAGAATTCCAATTAAAAAAATACCCCACCTCACTACACATCTGCTTGTAAACTAAACATTTATATTATTATTTTTCAAGGAAATATTTTTCGAAGAGTGAAAGCGTCTTGAACTAGTCAAAGTACCAAGAGAAACATCGCCGTGCTCAGGGTACCCAGATCAATTTTAACAGGTGGATTTACAGTCTGTTTGGGGATTTCCATTCAAATCTCTTTACTTGTGTTCTATATACTGTACAAAATGAACGCTCGCTGCGGTTACGACTTGTTTGATCTTAAGCTACCAGATTACCGAATACCTTTATCTGTGGTATTCGCGACAAATTCCGTCTCAGCAACATTTTTGAACGCTCTTGTCCTCTACACGATCTGGAGGACTCCTTCTTTACACAAACCTTCGTACATTCTGATAGCAAATCTTGCTCTCACGGACTTTATCTCGGGCGCCATTGTACAGCCGTTGGCCGTCGTCGAAAACATCACAATTCTAATGAATTTAAAGGAGGTTTTCTGTAGCGTTTGGCTTGCTCTTAAAGTACTTGGGTACTGGATGGGAGCAAAGTCTCTCTTGACTATAGCAATTATCGGTGTTGATCGTTTGTTGGCCATTCGATTGAAGAACATGTATCGAAGTGTTGTTACTTTCAAGCGTACTGCATTGGTTCTTCTAATAGGGTGGATAGCTACAGGTATTATAGCAATTCCAGGTTTAGTTTTCATCAGTCTCCCACTTCATATTCTTATATTTTTGGCTTCATCTTATCAGGCATTGATGGTGACAACCGTAATCGCTTGTTATTCTATAGCGTTTTACTCCTTGAAAAAGTTATCTTCATCAGTGTCACCCAACACTGCTCCAAATGAAACACCACCTACAGAAAACCAGGCGTTCAATATCGAGAAATATCGAGGGACGTTCAATACAATGCTTCTTGTGGTTGTTTGTGTAATGCTCTTTTATATACCATACATCGTTTCTAGTATGTACTCTGGTATATCTCTCAAAGATTCTCATGATTCTGGTCAACATGAGTTATCTGTGGAAAGGTTTAAGATGATTTATCTGACCGAGTTAATAATCGAAATTAATTCAATTGCCAATCCTTTGTTGTATCTATGGAGAATGAAAGATCTCAGTTCGCAATGCAGTTGTTAATACACTGAACAAGTTATTCAGAGTGCAGCAAAACCAACATTAGCGTTCATATAAGATGAATGATGGCTTGCATGGAACTTTAAAAAAGTATAAGGTAAAAAAGAAACAGGAAACAAAGAGCAAAAAAAAAAAAAAGATCTTCGCAATGCAGCTGTTAATACACTGAACAAGTTCTTCAGAGTGCAGCACAACCAACATTAGCGTTCATATAAGATGAAAGATGGCTTGCATGGAAATTCAGAAAGTAATGTAAAAAAGAAACAGGAAACAAGTTCTGAACAAGTTCTTCAGAGTGCAGCACAATCAACTTTAGCAGCACAACTAAACAGCGGTTCTACAGGGTGGCTATCGTTGAACAGAGTTCGAATTAAAATTCCTACCCCACCTCACGACAGATTTGCTTGGGAACTAAACATTTATATTACCCTATATTAAAGAAATCATAAAATAAGCACCGCAAAACTTGGTTTTTAACGCAATGAAATTAAGCAATGGGTACATTTATAGGACAAGATGAATATATGTGAATTAAAAAAGTCCTTTCACTGGATGTGAACTAAAAGGTCCTTTCACTAGATGTGAGCTAAAAGGTCCTTTCACTGGATGTGAACTAAAAGGTCCTTTCACTGGATGTGAACTAAAAGGTCCTTTCACTGGATGTGAACTAAGAGGTCCTTTCACTAGATGTGAACTAAAAGGTCCTTTCACTGGATGTGAACTAAAAGGTCCTTTCACTGGATGTGAACTAAGAGGTCCTTTCACTAGATGTGAACTAAAAGGTCCTTTCACTAGATGTGAACTAAAAGGTCCTTTCACTGGATGTGAACTAAAAGGTCCTTTCACTAGATGTTAACTAAAAGGTCCTTTCACTGGATGTAAACTAAAAGGTCTTTTCACTGGATGTAAACTAAAAGGTCCTTTCACTAGATGTGAACTAAAAGGTCCTTTCACTGGATGTGAACTAAAAGGCTCTTTCACTGGATGTTAACTAAAAGGCCCTTTCACTGGATGTGAACTAAAAGGTCCTTTCACTGGAGGTGAACTAAAAGGTCCTTTCACTGGATGTTAACTAAAAGGTCCTTTCACTGGATGTGAACTAAAAGGTCCTTTCACTGGATGTGAACTAAAAGGCCCTTTCACTGTATGTGAACTAAAAGGTCCTTTCACTGGATGTGAACTAAAAAAAGTCCTTTCACTTTGAAATATTACTGAGTTAATGAGAAGAAGGGGAAGATGGAACAAGGACAAGAACCAGGAAAAGGAAAGACACAAAGAGGCATAAAATGAAGGAAAGAGAGAAAGTACCATGGATATATATCACTTCACTTTGCACTTGGTCAATCTTTTTTTTTTCAACTCAAGTTTAACTATTTGAAAATATACACCAATTTTTCCTATGCTACTCTGTTACATCCATGGAGCTTGATAAGCTTGATCATGCGATAGCTTAGCTTCAAATAGAATCTTTAAGGCCCCACTGAGGGATCCAATGACCAAGTATCCCATTGTTTTCCCCATAAAGCTAGATATTTTTATTTGATCAATATCAAGCAAACTACGACAATCATTGCCCGAGTTTCGAGTTCTCTGGGTTAGCCTCGAGCTTATGTAGCATACATGTGTGCACGTGTTCCAGTGAAGGCCTTCCGAAGTGTTTGTGCTGTAGAAGTAGTGCAACCTTTTCTTTACTGTTGGTATTTGTGAAATGTTAACACTGAAACGAGTCGAACCCTGAGCACATAATTGCGTAAGCAAAAAAATAGAGCGGTATTTTAGAAAATCGAAAAATAAAGTCTATTACTGAGCAGACCAAATGCTAACGAAGTGCTAACTGGCAGGGGTAATTCTTAGAGCATGATGGTCATGAACGCGATATTGCAACGAGTTCTACCTTCTTTTATTTCCTGTTAAGTAATCCTTGGTTCCCCTAGCAACCGTGGAATATACGTTTTCTTGGCCTCAAAGAACGGTGACGTCTTACCCTCGGAGTGGGCTATATTTCGAGATTCATTGTCAGCTTGACGAAGTAACGGACTGCGTTCAAGAACCTCTTGGCTGTTGATGAGGAAACTCTCACTTGGATCGGATCTCGTCTCGGGCCAGATAAATGATGTGTACGCTGCATATGTTGATGGTCGACAACAGTTTCGACAGCAACTCATCATTTCCCTCGCTTGTCCGTAGACAATACAATTGAGAAACCCTTGTAGAGGGTTGACAATGGCCTAGAAATGGTATTCCTGAGTGTTAGAAGAGTAAGACAATGATGCTGTGTAATTTAGGGCTATATTCAGGCAATCTTGATTTTTTTCAATCGGCATAATATATGGTCTTGTAATCCAGCTGAGTTGATTGCGTTCCCCTTATGGAATTATGGGTAAACTATTTTTGGTTAGCATTTTTTCCGAGCAGGGACTGTTAAAGTTAATTTCTCTTGTCTATTGATATAGAAATCAACCATGAGTTCGGCAGAGCGTTTACGATCAATTTAAAGAATGAAGAATTAATATTTGATTGGTTTTGTTCACAGAATCATGGGAAATGCTAATCAAAATACGATGTTGAATCCTCAATTCTGATTGGTTGACCTTCAGTTTGTTCTGAAGGTGAACTCAGCTGGATTCATATTATCTAATATCAGTAATGTGTGTGTAAATAAACAAAAGTTATTAAGTTTTAAAGCGTACTTTGTAATAGACTTTGAAAATCTCACAATTACGGCGGACTCGTTCATTCTTGTACACAGACCCTACTCATTTCACATAAGATCTTACGAATTGGCTAATAGACCCCTTGTACTGAGTCCCGAGAGGAATTGTTCTGGGGGACAAAACAATAGATTTTTTGGAACAAGAAAAGACGGCCTATTGTTTTGTCCCCCAGAACAATTCCTCTCGGGACTCAGTGCAAGGGGTCTATAAGTGCATCTTGGTTCTAGAGTCTAACCGTTCTACTCTTGGTTACCCAGACCCCTCTCGCTCAAACCCTTGTCGTAGAATGGAGCCTGGAATAATCCTTTATTTCTAAAAGGGCATTTAACTAGATTTGATTGATCATTGATGACGCCAAGTGACGCAAGATGTCTTAGCTATTTTCGTCTCCGACGAGCCAAATCATGCTGATTGCCCGTTGAAGACGCCAGTGACGTAAATCAAGGCTAAAGACTAGGAACCAGAAACGGAAGAAGCTTAAACCCCATTGATTTTCAGTCTTTTCCTCTCAAATGACAAACAAAGGAATCCCAAAAGGAAACAGTGAGAATTGTGTATACACGAATCTAAACCTACCTCTACAATCCATATGGGGAAGTGCAGTTTGAAATGTTGTGAAGTACCATTTTCCTTTACATACTGATCTTTTTGTTGCAACACAATGGAAAAGTCAATGAATCCATCCACTACATTAGTTATCCAACTGGGAAAACAAGGTAAGACGTGTACTCAAAAAGTGTGCGACTCGCCTAACCGCCTCAACGTATTGTTTTTGTGGCTACGGCCTCGTAGAGGCTAAGCCACCCTGTCGTCGAGTTGTGCAAGTCCGTAACACCAAAGGAAGCCCAACACACGTGAATAAAATGGTGAAAATAAACCAGTGCAAAAAAACAAACAAACAAACAAACGAACAAAACAAAACAGAAATTTTCCAGTGTTTCTACAGAAGAAATACAGACTTTCATTGAGATAGCCTGCGTGCAGACCAAATTTAACTCTCATTAAGACGGTTTGCGAATTATTCATGTCCTTATCCCCAGTCGAGTTGCACGATTATATATAACAGGCTCTGATTGGCTGCTTTGCCACTCTAACCAAATCAGAAGGTATGTAATAATGACATCTAAGCCACCCACCCCTTGATAGGATAAATCTTTCATAGTGCTAAGTTCACAAAAACGGGGATTGGCTGAAGGCTTTCGGCCAATCAGAAGCGAGATAGAGAGTACAATTCATAATAATAAGATCCACTGTTCGCTTACCAAATCATAAAAACAGATACAATCAGCAGAAACTTCTTTTTGACAGCAAACAAGAGTTCTCGTTCAGCGTTGGTATAACAGCCATGAGCAGTCATGATGTTCTTCCGAACTATAATAACAAAGAAACATGTTTTGTTACTTTTGCTAAATGATGCTATCAAATAATCAATTGTCCCTTTTCGAGTCCCAAATTACCGCTGTGTTTCTTGATTACAGACTCATTTGCTCAGGCTAAGCCTCGAATCAGTGTCTAATTACTCGCAAATACCAACGGTAAAGTAAAGAATGCACAAGTTCAACAATACGAACACTTTGAAAATTGACGGACCTTGACTGGAAAACGTGGATATTCTTCACAAAATCGAGGCTTAGCCTGAGTAAATGAGTCTGTAATCAAGAAACACAGCAGTAATTTGGAACTCGAAAAGTGTCTATTGACTGTGCATGCCACGTCCTTTTTGTTTTCTTATTGTATGGTACTGTATTGAAACAATGTGTGATATTATGCAAAGCATATCTTGCCCACAGTTATTATTATTCTTAAGAAAATAGTCATAGACGTTTTCTTATGAGCGCGTAACATACGTCCTTAATGACTTACGAGACATATAGGGTAACACGTCCTACTAATGGCTTCCCATAACGATGGTTATCGCACAAGTGGGAAACGTACGGTACTGACTTACAGCAAGTACTAGGTACGACATGCTGTAACATCGAAATGGCTTCCCATAACAATGGTTATCGTATGAGAAGAAAAAATACTAAACTTACGTTTCAAAACAGCCAGGATATAAATAATGGGAAGTAAGATAACCACACAGACAAGCGGAATGAAACACACCATGTAATGTAATATTTCTTGATCTTTTATAGAACAACTAAGAAGAAAAATTCATGTATATTAGGATCTTAAAGATGTCGAAACCACTTGGCTGGAACAGTAGGATTTGGTTTTGATATCAAGTTTTTTAAAAATGATATAATTTGAGATGCCTTCAAGAATGACCCACTATGGTCTGGGCAGAGATATTTCCTGTAACTACACAATATACCCTCCTCAGACCCTCCCCACCCGTTGGAAATTCCAATCCCCTTCCATGGGGGAGGTATGGATATTTTCTGGTACTACACAATATACCCTCCTCAGACCCTCCCCACCCCTTGGAAATTCCAATCCCCCTCCCTCACTTAATATTGCAAAGAAGGTGAGTAATTTGGTAAAAGACCATGCCTGATATGAGACCGTATCAGCACTTCTCATCTGCTCCTGCTGAGTACGATAGGGTTTAGAGAGAAATTGAGCATTTCTTTGCAGAATTAAATGATAAACAACTTATCATCAGGCTAAGCATCTGATACGGCTTTGCATTTTTAATTGTCACTTGTATTTTGGCTCGCATAAGGCTCGCCAAAATACTCTGTGACTCCTAAAAATACACAGCCATATCAGATGCTTAGCCGACTGATAACCCCTATGTATGAAGTACTTACAATCCTATTGATTTGTAAAGGTTTGCATATTGGCCAACAACAACTAACCAGACAGGAGCTAACCAGAAACAGATCAGGTATCCTCTTGTTCTCAGGCTGAAAAAGAGAATTTTTATCGGAATGTTATAATTTCATAAAACATTATCAGATTTGTTACGATGATGCTGATAATGATTAGAAGACATTGATGATGATGATGACGACAATGATGGTGCGGTGATGATGTGATGGTGAAGATGACAATGATAATGATAACAATGATGATGTGATGATGATGTGATGGTGATGGTGATGATGGTGAAGATGACAATGATAATGATAATGATGACGATGTTGTGATGGTGATGTGATGATGATGTGATGGTGATGGTGATGATGGTGAAGATGACAATGATAATGATAATGATGACGATGTTGTGATGGTGATGTGATGATGATGTGATGGTGATGGTGATGATGGTGAAGATGACAATGATAATGATAATGATGACGATGTTGTGATGGTGATGTGATGATGATGTGATGATGATGATGGTGAAGATGACAATGATAATGATAATGATGCCAATGATGTGAAGGTGATGTGATGATGATGATGGTGGTGAAGATGACAATGATAATAATAATGATGACGATGATGTTGTGATGGTGAATTTTGTGATGATGATGATGGTGATAATGATGACACTACTGTAATATTGTTTTTCTTGATGACAGTTATATACAAATTACATACACCAATGAAATTTTACAACTAATAAAATGTACATTTTCAACAATGCTTAAGTATTTTATGTCAGCTAATTACCTTTTATCTTTGTTATAAACTTGTAGACATATATCCAAGGCATATGCCAGGGTCCACATGTAGGAAGATATATAGGCAAACATGGTGAAACTCTAGGAAGAGAAATCAGTCTCTTAAGTCTTTCCCTTGATTTGAAGAATTTTTATAAGGGTTCTCTGGTTTTCTCCCTTAACTTAAAAAAAAACATATTAAATGCAAATTCCATCTGAGCGTAAGCTATATATGCCCTTAATTTTACTGATATCAGCTCAGAGGCGGTTCAGGGTATCGATAAGACTGAAGGTCTTTAAATTTCTAACAGTTGCTTTCTAACAGTTTAAATTTTTTGCATAGTCATCTGTTTCCTGTTCGCTGATTTTACAGTCAACGTTTGAAATTTGAATACTTTACCATACGCATCAGAGGGTCTCGTTAAATTGCTTATTTTTTGGAATGTTAATCACAGACAAATAAACTGTTCCATAAACAATGTATAAATAAGCTTGATTGTTTTTCTTTTGAAGAAAAAAAAAGACGGTTTGAGTTTAATACCAGAAGTCAGAATAAGTGGAGTCAATGTGCATATACCTGTCGACCTAGAATCTGGGTCTTCTGGTTTGTATGTTACCAGAGCCTACGATTTTTTGGTGAGAAGGGTCTGGGTACAAGAATGGGAGATAACACAGAGCATGACAAGGTGTTCATACCTCTATGGGAACAGCTATGTATTTGTACCACTTTTCCTTTGGTATATTTTTATCTAACTTTGGGTTATGATAAGGTGGAGACACAGTCATCAGTAGAATAGACATCAAAATGACACCTGGGGATAAAAAATATGGTAATAAGAAACCATTAATTAATAAATGAATCAATGATTTATTTCAACTTTAACACCCCCTCGGGCCCCTCCCCAAATATATATAATATATGTATATAGGCCACTTAAGTAAGATATATTCTTCATTAAAGTCTGTCTGATGATCACGTAAGCATGAAACTCAGAGTACTTAACAGCTAAAGAGATGACTTGTATTTGATCTACCTTAACAATGTATATATAATATATATAAACTTGAATATAGATGGTAGATCAACAATGAACTTCCAGTATATGTATATAATATGAAAAGGGAGATGCAACAAGAATTTATCTTACAGCGGATTACGGTCAAGTATTTAATGGAAACATTTTGCACATTTGTTTTGGCTGTTTGAACATGTCATTGTTAGGTTGAATTTTGACCTTTGTTAAGAAGTGGAGACAATGACTTACAACTGAACTCCCTTCTCTGAACTTCACGTGAGAACGTGTGTAATTAGAAGCGAAAAATCGTCAACAAGACATTCAAACAGTTAAAACAAATTTGCAAAAGGTTTCCATTAAACACTTAACCACAATCCACTATATCGAATGTGTAGACTGTTGTTTGCTAAAGATTTATGATGATCGGAGCTTGTGTCAGCTTTCAACCAGAACCCTTTAAAACTAATGTATCACAAACCACAAACTCTGCAATTTTGTTCTTTCTCTGACCCCCCTACCCCTTTGGAAATTCCAAATTCCCCTGGGGATGGGAGGGTATGGATAATTTCTGAAACTACACATTTATGAAAGCTGTGTTTGGCTTGCAGCTATGCCATTTCATTGTTACACAAATCATTTACACAGTTGTTGATGTGAATCGCTTCCATGTTTCCATGAGAATAAAAGGACAAAAGACATGACATGGCCGCCATGTCAGCTGACATGACAAAAAGTCACCAAAACCAAATCGTTTGTCAAAATCAACCAAAATGGCGGCTAAGACGTCAAAGCTTCATATTCAGTATACTTTACTTTGTAATTACAATTATGTAATAAAGCTGATAAAAAAATCTTAAGTTAATTACATGTATCTGTACTTGGTCAAACTTTGTTTTAGCTTGATTTCCGGTTTTAAGCCAAATCAAGCTTTTGTATATAATAAAATAAAACGACATTAATCTAAATAGATAGTAAAACTTAGAAGAAATATAAGTATCAATACTCACCAATACATGTAAAAAGGTCAGCTAGCGCTAAACAGAATACTATGACAGGATTTGAAGAAGGCTTCCTTCTGCTATCAAAGTCTTTTAGTTGTCGAGACCAGAATCGAAGCTGGACAAATGCGCCGTAAGCAGACAATGTTGCTGTTGTTATACACACAGAACTGAAAATTGTACGTTCATTTATATCTATATCATTTTTTGAGATGCAATAGACTGATCTAAAGCGAAGAAAAGCCATGTTTTTAGACGAAACAGTTCGGTGTGCAGCACCTTCTAATCTTTGCACAGCAAGGTGGAATTTAGCAAGGGGATTGGGACGAGGGTTTCTAGGAAATCATAACGTTTTATTTTATTTTTATTTTATTATTGTCAATAACAGTATTTTGTTCGCAAAGAACAATAATTTATAACTCTAATAAACAGAAGTTAATAAAAAGTATGAATAAGTAAGGAAGCGCGAGTGCCTTTTTTTGCAGGAGAAAAATAAAACATCCCCGGTGGGACTCGAACCCACAACCTTTGAATTAGAAGTCCAACGCGCTAATCCATTGCGCCACGGGGATTGACTTGGATATTTTGAGATTAAATATTAATTAAATACCAAGTACAGTTACTCGGGCAGTCGTTTATTTTTTTACTCGGTTTTAAAAATCTAAAAGTCAGGATATTCTAAAAAATTTCATTTTTCTTGACCAAGATCTTTTAGCTTAGTTCCAGTTGCATTGTTTTGTAGAAAGCATTTTGACACCCACTCATCTGGAAACAAAACAAACAAACAACAACAACAACAACAAAAACAACAAACAAACAGAAAAAAACAAAAAACAAAGACAAAAACGAAAAAAACCAGCGCGGTCGTTTTTTCCCAATGTTTTCAATTGTTTTCTCTCTCTCGTAAGCGACCACTCCCAATGATCATTTAACTCATATGACAGGATTTTTTAATACAATTTATTATGTCAAATCAAACATCAGTATGCGGAGCTTAGTTCGCTTAGAGCTCTTCAAGTTGTTTAACAGACATTCAGACATTTCATCTGCACTTTTTGCCCAGCTATCGCATACTTCTTCAGAGTGTTTTACACAAATATATATGTATCAAATATAGCAAAATAACACCATATAAGGCATGATGGACAAATGAAGCTAGACCACAATGCACCACGTTCGCTATATGAGAAAAGGCCCAGAAGGTGGCGTCATTTTACTACCATGCTCTACCAAAATGCCTCCCAAATTCATTTATTTTGTTTCTTTAGTATAAGATTTTACCTAGTGTTTTAGAACTGGCACATTTTGTTTAACATCCGAAAAGTGCAGACACGGGGTGCAACATTGAACGCAACAGGACTGTTCCGTATGCAGCGTGCGTCTACCACTGAAAGTTGTTTCACCCAGCATTTCATGCAACAAATCTGAAGTTGAATCGCGCTCTACTCTTGCAACATTGCACGCAACAAATTTCATCGTGTAAACTTGGCTGCTCAACATTTTGAAATTTCCAGCCAATCATCTTGTACCAAATTTATATTCGCTGACCAAATTTCTTAGCATAGCAGGTTGATACAAGCGATGTTGCGTGATTTTGTTGCAACGTGTGTCACCCCGATTCAAATTTTTTGGGAGCAATGTTGCACCGTGTGTCCCCAACGTAAGTCGACTTTTCATCAAAAATAATGTTTAGACTCATTTTATGTAAAAAATAAACTGATCAAATCATTCAAGACTGAGTTGAAACGATTATCTCAATTGAATACAACCCTCAGTTTTTAGCATTATACCCCTTTAGTCTACTTGCTGCGTGCAAATATAACCCCTGATGATGGAAACAAAATAGAATCTCACGATGTTAATCGATTTTTTTAAATTTTTGACCGACCCCCATGTTTCAAGGTAAAGCTATACCATTAAATCACATGTTTTTTCAAACCCTTGATTCCGCCATTTTGTTACGACTAACTATTTAAAGTGCCTATCACCCTTCTGACAATATTCAAAGTATTGATTCTACATGGGGTAAGATGTGGAAAAGCCCGAAAAAATTTCATAGTTTGAGTGCGGCTTCTTGAAATTATAAAGGTTTTTCCATGCCATATGCTAATGTTGTGACGTATGAGGAATAATCATTTAATATACAAAACCTTACTGGCACGGATAAATTAAATTTGAAATACGTCATTGTTTTGCCCATTGTAAGATATGGTCAGCGGTAACATAGTTCGCCATGCGCAAGAACGTAACAAGAACGTAACAAGAACGTAGCAAGGACGTTAGAGGATCTAAAGTCATTATTGTAGGCCAAACTTGAGGTAAATTCCGGTTTTCTTACGTTCAGATTTGTAAGTCTTATGTTAAGAATATAACTTTCTCGTTGTAGAACCGTACAATAGCGTATAAACCATACAAAGGTCATAAACTGTACAAAGTCTTCGATGACGAGATGTAATGAGAGTCGTTACGAATTAAATGAAAACTGAGTTACGCGTGTCTAAGTCTGGTCCCTACATCAAGTTCTCAAGTCGTCCAAAGTTAAGGTAAAAGGCAAATGGAAAACTAGTGATAAAGAGCTGAAAATTGTTACGTTACGACGAATGGAAATTACTGAGTTGACATGTCAACTGAAACAAACGAAGATGAGTCTGAAAACCCGATAAGCGAAGTATGTGGAAATGTTAACGCTAGCATATCAAAAATTAATGTCAATGTTTATGGTTCGCCGACTACAACTGGAATTTCAGGAAGTTATGAATTCCCTGCTATGGCAATTTCAACATGTAATGTTCCTGTTAATGGTTTGTCAAGAGCCGAAGGTCGACCGCTTAATGTTTATGTTAGTTCAGAGACCACAGGAACTCCATCTAGCGAATTTCACCCGCCGACCACAGGAATACCGCCAACCGATGTTCATTGGTGTACCACAGGAATCCCATCACACAGTTTCTACGAATCAACAGGAAATTCATGGAACAATCTTCATGGGCCGTTGAACACAGGGATTCCAATTAATGTTCATGATATTTATGGATTATCAAAGACACTTATGCTACCACCAAGACTGAGGACTACGAACATACCGTATGACGACGTGGAAGGAGTACTTTCAGAGAAACTGACAAGCTTCAAAAGATCCTATAGTAGTTACAAAGGACACTTGACAAGAATTTATAACGAAATCGACCGAGCAATTAAACTATCAGACAAACACTTAGTTGAAGAAAAGAGGAACACAATGGAATCTACCTTCAAAGAACTGACAAGGATTTATGACAAAATGATGCAGCTAATGGATTTGCACGAAAGAGAGACCTTCACCAAAGAACACACCAACGAGATTCAACGGAGAGGTGCGTGTTTACTGAAGTGTGGACAATGGCTGACGACTGTTAATGACCAAGCTTCGAAAGCTACCGTGCCAGCCGCGACAAGAGATTTAACAACGACGACGGTAGTGCCATCACCTCACATGTTTAAACACTTCGCTTCCGTCAATTTAACCGAAGAAGGCGACAGATGGAGCCGCAAGTCTTACAGTAGAATGTCGTCAAAGTCCAGTCGATCTTCAACACGCAGTCGCGCATCTACAAAGGCTAAGTTGGAGAAGGCACGTCTACGATTGCAGCGGCTGGATGAGAGGAAGGAGCTAGAGAAGAAACTAGAAGAACACCGACTTCGAACAGAAATCGAAGAGGCTGAGATAGACATGCGGGTGGTGGACGAAATAGATAGTGATGGATCGCAAAACGAATTTCTCGACCTACCAATACAAAGTGACGGTGAGAAAATAGTCAAAATACTCGATTATCTCGAAGAATGTTCTCAGTCATCTAAAGTTCAACATACGGATGTGAGCCCTGACGTAAAACACGTAGATGTAAGGCTCGAAGTTGAGCATATGGACGTAAAGCCCGAAGTTAAGCACGTGGATGTAAGCCCCAAAGTTAAGTACGCGGATGTAAAGCGCGAGGTTGAGCACGTGAATGTAAACCCCGAAGTTAAGTACGTGGATGTGAAACCCGTAGTTAAGCACGTAGACGTAAAGACCGAAGTTAAGTTCGGGGATGTAAGCCCCGAAGTTAAGCACGAGGATGTAAACCCCGAAGTTAAGCACGTGGATGTGAACCCCGAAGGTAAGCACGTGGATGTAAAGCCTAAAGTTCAACACGCGAATGTAAAGTCTGAAGCTAAGTACGTTGACGTAAACCCTGAAATTAAGCGCGTAGATGTGAAACCTGAGGTAAAGCACGTGGAAGTGAAGCCTGAAGCTAAACACGTTGATGTAAACCCCAAAGTTAAGTTAGAAGATGTAGAGCGAGAAGTTAATGAGTCGCACGTGTATAGCGAAGACGGCGATCAATCCTTTAGATCAGATGAGAGTCACAAAGGCCAAGTGTTCAGCAATGAAACTGATTATGATTTTCTTCAAGATCGAACAGACGGCGACATTCGGTCGGCACACACCACGAACACTTCTACAGTTTTTAACGTTTTACGAAAACAACAAGAGACAATGGATGAAGTTGTCAGGACATTGAGCATGCCCAAGAGAGGATACATGTCATTCGATGGAGATCCACTGATGTTCCCATTGTTCATCAAAAACTTTGAGATAAACATCGAAGGAAGAGAGACACATGACAGTGATCGACTAAGCTACTTAATTCAATTCTGCAAGGGCAAAGCTAGAGAATCGATTGAACATTGTGTGATGATGCCACCAAGTGAAGGTTACTGTAAAGCAAAGGATATCTTAAAGAAGAACTTTGGTCGAACTCATGTTGTATCGAAAGCATTTCTAGACAAAGTCGTTAAAGGATCATGCATCAAAATAACGGAAAGTGAAAGGTTATCACAGCTCTCTCGCGATATGGAGACCTGTCTACTGGGATCGAGTGAGCTCGGACTTGAATCAAGCTTGAATTCTTTGGACACTCTAGGAAAGGTCGTAAATCGTCTACCAATTACGTTGAAGGCAAAGTGGGCTGAAAGGGCCAGTCAAATTTATGATCAAGGACTAACTCCCACGTTTTTACATCTAGCGAAGTTCATCGAGCAACGAGCTACCGTAGCAAACACTTACTTTGGTCAATTGATTCAAGATAACAGAGCTGACAGAGACGTGAAGATAAAAACTAGAGCCTATGGTGGTCCAGCTGCTAAGGTGACTACGCTCGCTACGACGTCAAACAAGAATCACTCCGAAGAAAAGGCCTCACAAATCAAAACCTGGCGACCCCACTGTCCTCTATGCGGCAAGGAACATTATCTCGATCAGTGTGAAAGTTTTCGTGAAAAGACGGGAAAGCAACGTATGGACGTGACGTCGGAACGGGAACTCTGTCGGAAGTGTCTTAAAGGGGGTCACGTGGCGAAGAACTGCAGAAAAACGAGAGCATGCAACGAAGGAGGATGTAAAGGTAACCATCACCCTTTACTTCACACAGCTCTGGTGAATGAACAACGACCACGTAGTCAACCAAGCCTTTCTAGTGATAAAATAGTACCACGTGAAGAAACAAAGAGTGAGACGGACAACAGTTCTGCAACAACCAAGTCACCAAGCACGGTTCACTCTAGGACTGCGAATGTAGCCCACAATAACGCATTAAGGACTGACTCACGTCTGGTGAGTTTGAAGGTTATCCCTGTTAAAGTAAAGGCTCCCAACGGCGATCGAGAGGTAGAAACGTATGCTTTCTTGGACGACGGATCCGATACGTCAATGTGCCTGCAAAGTCTTGCTGATGATCTTGGAATAAAAGGAGAGCCGGTGCGGTTCATTCTGTCTACTATGACGGGTGATCAAGAAAACAACGGAAGACAGCTAAGTTTAGACGTCACTGGAGTGTCAACTGAAAAGGGTGTACGAATAATGAACGTCTGGACGACCAACCGACTGCCTATCACTGAAGAGAACGTTGTTGTCAAACAGGATGTCAGTGAGATGAATCACATGAAGGACATTGACTTGCCAGAGTTAATAGACAAGAAGATAACATTGCTAATCGGTAGTGACGTGCCCGAAGCGTTATGTCCTTTGGAAGTTAGAAGTGGAAAGAAGGGAGAGCCCTTTGCACTGCGAACGTTATTAGGATGGACGGTGACTGGACCATTGAGAAAGGGAAGCAGGCAAAGAGCAAGTATGAACTACATCCATGTTGATCAATCGATAGGATGTAATGAATCGGAACCAGTCTTAACGAACATACACGACGACTTTGTGCGCATGTATAATTCCGAGTTCTCTGAATGCACTGCGGAAGTTCGAGAGTGCCTCTCAGTAGAAGACCAACGTGCCAAGAAGATAATGGACAAAACGGTAGAATTCGTTAATGGACACTACCAAATAGGATTGCCGTGGAAGTACGAGCGACCACAGTTATCAGACAACAAGTCAATGGCAGAAACACGACTCATGTTACTAAAGAAACGTCTTTTAAAAGACCACAAGCTGTTAACGAAATATACGGAAACCATGGAACAGTATATATCGCGAGGTCACGCAGAGAAAGTGCAAGCAAGCGATCACAAGGAACAAAGTAACCGAACAAGTCCCCGGTGGTACCTACCTCACCATCCCGTGATGCACCAACAAAAGCCCGAAAAGGTCAGAGTTGTCTATGATTGTGCGGCATCTTACAACGGAACATCGTTAAACGAGCAGCTGCTGCAAGGTCCGGATAATACGAACTCGTTGGTTGGAGTGTTACTACGTTTCCGAAAGGAACGTGTGGCATTCTTATCAGACGTCGAGCAGATGTTTCATCAAGTTTATGTACAACCAAGTGACCGGAACGCGTTGCGTTTCTTATGGTGGCCAAATGGAGATCTTCAAGGCGAGCCTGAGGAGTATAACATGAACGTTCACTTGTTTGGGGCGACGTCGTCACCAAGCGTCTGCTCTTACGCACTCCACAAGGCAGCGGAAGATAGTAGAGAAGAATACAGTGTCCAGACGATCGAAACAATCAACAACAGCTTTTACGTGGATGACTGCCTCAAATCGGTTGCAAATGTAAATGAAGCAATTTCACTTGTCAAAGAACTTACCTCTTTACTAGCAAAACGAGGTTTTAGGCTCACCAAGTGGGTTTCCAATGAAAGAGAAGTTCTATCAGCAGTACCGTCTATGGAAAGAGCAAGGTCAGTCAGTCTCGATATGGAAAAGTTGCCTGTCGAAAGAGCTTTAGGCGTTCAATGGGACGTTGAAAGAGACATGCTAGGATTCCGTCAAGGAAAGGAAACGAGCAGCACAAGAAGAGGTATCTTGTCATTCGTCGCATCTATTTACGACCCGCTAGGTTTAGCGGCACCATTTGTTCTCCCCGCGAAGATGATGTTACAACAGCTGTGTCGCCTCAATCACGACTGGGATGCAAGCCTATCAGAAGGATGTCTTAAGAAGTGGGCAGAAATCAAGAAAACGGTCGAGAAACTGATGGAAGTACAAATTCCACGCTGTTACAAGTCACCAACCTTGAAAGAGATACGACGTGCAGAACTACATCACTTTGCCGACGCTTCTGCAGAAGGTTATGGCACAGCGTCGTATATCCGCTTGGTCGACATCGAAGACAATGTTCATTGTACCCTGATCATGGGAAAGTCAAGAGTGGCTCCCTTAAAAACAATAACTATACCAAGACTAGAATTGTCAGCGGCGACCCTGGCAGTAAAGGTCAACAAGCAGATACGCCAAGAGCTACAAATGCCAATACACCGTGTTGTATTTTGGACAGACTCTGTTATCGTTATCGGATATATTCGAAATGTATCCAAGCGTTTTCATACATTTGTAGCTAACAGGCTACAAATAATCCACGATGCATCTTCTCCAGAACAATGGCGTCATGTACCGACGGAAAGTAACCCTGCTGATCTCTCTTCAAGAGGCATTAAAGTCAACGACGAAAAGGAGATGTGCAAATGGTTCAATGGTCCAGAGTTTTTACAAAGGGAAGAAGATTACTGGCCGTCATCGCCAGACAACGAGCAAGAGATAGGAGACGAGGATGCTGAAGTAAAGGGAAGCAAAGCACAAATGTACGCTCAAGTCAAAGCGAATGTTGATGTCAAGAATGTTACCACTTCCTTAGATGAGCTTCTGCATCGTTGGTCAAGTTGGTACCGACTATGTAAAATGGTTGCATGGCTCCTACGCTACAAGCGATATCTGATGTGGCACTTCAACAAGACAAAACATCCTGCAGTATCTTCAGAACCATTAAAGGTGAATGAAATGTCGGAAGCAGAAGTTGAGGTGATCAAGCTAGTGCAGAAAGAGGCCTTTCCATCAGCACCAACCAAGATGCGTACTAAACATGGAGCAAAGATCGTACATGATCGTCTTCAAAACCTGAGCCCGATTACAGAGAATGGAGTCTTACGAGTAGGTGGTCGTTTGACAAACGCCCCACTAGACGAAACCCACAAGCACCAAGCTATATTACCCTCCAGTCATCATGTAACGAGTATGATTATCAGACATTACCACAAGCATAATGGCCATACTGGTCGTAACCAAACGTTGGCGGCGATACGGAAGAAGTTTTGGATAATAAAGGGACCATCTACTGTCCGGCGAGTTTTGAACTCATGTGTACCGTGCCGTCGTCAAAGTCAGCAAACTCCAACACAGATAATGGCACCGTTGCCGAAAGCTCGAGTGACCCCTGGTAGACCGCCATTTACATCAACCGGTGTAGATTACTTCGGTCCATTACACGTCAAATACAGACGCGGGACTGCTAAGCGGTATGGATGTATCTTTACCTGTTTGAGTGTACGCGCTGTGCACATAGAAGTTTCCTCCGATCTGACGTCGGACTCATTCATCCAAGCAGTATGCAGATTTGTTAGCAGACGAGGCGCACCTATTGAACTGTACAGTGACAACGGGAGCAACTTCCGAGGAGCCGAGTCGGAGATCAAAGAAGCCCTGAAACAATGGAACCAAGAGAAGATACGCGAAAGATTGAGAGAGAAAGAAATCCAATGGTATTTCAACGCACCATCCGCTAGTCATACTGGAGGCGTTTGGGAACGGATGATCCGTTCAACCAGAAGAATTCTTAGAGCCACAGTCGGAAATCAACTACTTGATGACGAAACGCTGTCGACGACACTGTGTGAAGTCGAGAAGATCATAAACGATCGCCCGCTAACAGCCGTCTCAAATGACCCTAAGGACATGGAGGTATTGACGCCAAACAGCCTTTTGCTTCTCAGACCGAACTCATGTGCTACGCCATGCCCGAACGACGATAACATCGCGGCAAGGGAAAGATGGAAGCTGGCCCAAAGTTTAGCAGATTCGTTTTGGAAGCGCTGGGTAGCCGAATACCTTCCAACGCTGCAGGAAAGGCAGAAATGGCTCAAGAAACAGAAGAACGTGTTGAAAGGTGATCTGGTAATGATCAAAGACGACAGCCTTCAACGAGGACAATGGCCCCTAGGACGCATTATGGAGACATATCCTGATAACCTAGGAGTAGTACGAAGAGTTTTGGTGCGTACCGCCAAAGGAAGCTACGAAAGAGATATCAGGAAGCTGAGCCTATTGGAACAACAGGAGGATTCTGATGATACCCCATGAAATAACAAGCGTGAATACACGTACTAGGAAAAAAAAAAAATTAAGATAGTTAAGTTACTGTTATATAAGTATCATAAGTACCGTTTTTTTTTGGTAAGGTAAAAAGGGTCAATGCCCTTTTGGGGGGCGGTGTAAGATATGGTCAGCGGTAACATAGTTCGCCATGCGCAAGAACGTAACAAGAACGTAACAAGAACGTAGCAAGGACGTTAGAGGATCTAAAGTCATTATTGTAGGCCAAACTTGAGGTAAATTCCGGTTTTCTTACGTTCAGATTTGTAAGTCTTATGTTAAGAATATAACTTTCTCGTTGTAGAACCGTACAATAGCGTATAAACCATACAAAGGTCATAAACTGTACAAAGTCTTCGATGACGAGATGTAATGAGAGTCGTTACGAATTAAATGAAAACTGAGTTACGCGTGTCTAAGTCTGGTCCCTACACCCATTGCTCTTATAGAAATTATTGCAAGCTATTTTTCACATAGAAGCCGGTGTTTCGAACTACAAGGAACAACAATAACCATAAATGCCTCCTCATACGTCACAACATTAGCATATGGCATGGAAAAACCTTCATAACTACGAGAAGCTGCACTCAAACTATGAATTTTTTTCAGGTTATTCGACATCTTACCCCATGTAGAATCAATACTGTAAATATTGTCAGAAGGGTGATAGGCACTTTAAAAAATGATTTTTCGTTTGTTTGTTAAGTTCATTGACGATTATTCAACAGCTCACTCAGGTTTTCTTTGTCTCCAATCACATGCCAGGACTGATAGCATGTCTATTTTCTCAGTTGACGACAAGAGAATCACAAGCAACTCAGTTTTCTCAATGCCATAGTTGTACTTGTTTACTACCACACTGCAGCACAAACACTCGACCATCATTTGTAGCTACCAAGTCTACTGGACAATACATCTGACCAACACCTGAACCATGGCTACCAAATGACTTTATAAACTGACCTTCTTGTGTGAAAAGTTGAACACGATGATTATTCATATCACAGACAAGAATCATGTCTGGACCATAAACAGCCAGTCCACCGACACTATCGAACTGGCCATCCTTCTTCCCCTTTTCACCAAAGCTGTACAAGAGGACTCCATTTGAATCAAAAACATGAACACAGCTTTTGTTCAAATAAGATACGAAGTACTTGCCGTTTCCATAGGTGATGTACCGAGGCTGTTCATTATTGTCAGGCGTATCAAACTCATGAACTAAATCTCCTTGTTTACTGAACACCTTGATGCTTGGTTTGATGCCAATTATTTCATTTCCTTCGCAGCACACTGCGATATTTTTATCATCGTTAACGCACATTCCACTCGGTAAAAACCATTTGTCAGGTCTGTAGAGAGTTTGTACGTAAGTACCGTTATTGTCAAATTCTTGTATTCTGCCTTTACTCTCTGGCTGGTCAGCAACAAAGATTCTATCTTCAATAATGACAATTCCATTTGGTTTGAATAGCTTTCCTTCTCCCATCCATTTCTTGCCAAACTCCCTCAAAAAGTTCCCAGTAAGGTTGAATATTTGAACACGGTTATTACCTCCATCCGATACAGCTATCTCTTCATTTTCTTTTAGTGCTATTGACCTTGGATAGTGTAGCTGTCCCTGCCCATGTCCCTCTTCGCCAAATTTTTTCACGTAAGTAAAATCTAGTGAATATGCATTATGAGGTGAGTCTTTGATGGGACTGCCTGCAATATTCACCAGTATTTCGTACCTTCCCACTTTCTCTGCTTTATAACTCACACGGTATTTTCCAGTTTGCTCTTCAGACACTTTCTTTTCCACCTCGTTGCCTTCCACATCTTTGATTCTAACATCGATAGACTCGATTCTTGTGGGACATACTTTTCCATCTGCATTTCTCGTGATGATGTTAAACTCGTTCACAAAGCCGCACCTTACATCTTGCAATGACTCAATTGTACACTGTGTTGGGGCCGTCACGGTTACCACAATATAACCAATGTCTTGAAACAACTTCTTGACTTGAGGACTTGTCACGTAACGCACCGTCGCGTTACGTTGGATTGGTTTGTTACATAAAATTGAAGGTGTCTCCAATAACGTCTGACTTCTGTGCTGTAGTACTTCCTTACTTTCAATAATCTCTAGGCTCAGACTTCGTTCGGCTATGATTTTAGAGTAAAGCTCAAACTCTTGTGTCTTTAGTAATTCTTCGTTGACATCCCTTTGTTCATCATCGTTCGCTAGCTTTTGATCCTCTAAAAGATCATCTAAGGCCTGACAAATTGTGCTCTCGTGATCCTCTGCCATCTTAAAAATAGCTTGCACAGTGTCGTGAACCTCTTTTTTTGCGACTTCAATTTCGCATTGAATTCTCTCCAAATTTGTCTTAGATTGTTCTAATTCTTCGTTATATTTTTCTCTCAGCTGTTTGACTTGATTCGTGTCTACTTGTAGGGCTCGCTTGAATTCCTCAGAAGCTTCCTCTAGGATCTGCATACGATGGTTTTGATGATACAAGATAGCACATTTTTGACATACACTTTGTTTACAACTATCTTCTTGGCAGAAGTATTCCAGCTTATTTTTCTCGTGGGACTTTTCTTTGCACAACATTTCATTCTTGACGAAACTGTAGACACTTTCTTGTCCGAAGTCATCAAGCATTGTTGGTTGGTGATCTTTGCGAAGTTGCTTGATTGCTTTGTGGAGTGTGACGCATTCTTCACATATCAAACCATCACACTGAGGACAAAATGCCACCAAGGATTCCGGCTTGCTACAACTTTCACACTCAGTCAACCCTTTCTGCAATGGAAAGGACTCGTTTTTCATATTCTGGAGTAGTCGTAGCAGAGCGTTGTCGTAGAATGACGAAGGTAGCTTTGATGCATCACCATCTTGCACGTATATCCTCGCCTTGCAAATAGGACATTCAAAATGTTGGGTTTCCCCACTCTCTAGGACCAGAGTAATACATTTTAAGCAGAATTTGTGCAAACATGGAAGAATCTTTGGATCTGTGAACAATTCTTCACAAGTAAAACACGTTAATTCTTTCTCTATTTTCTCTATATGAGGTTTTAGTATGCTCCGCATGGTATCAGACATACTCAGAGAGCTAGCGGTGCGTGTAAATCGCCTGCGTGCATCGACATGTACATACCAAATTAACCCGACTGTTTTTTTCCCCCAAGAATAATATAAATAGACACATCACGAGATCAAGATCACCATCAGGGTTAGCTATGCCAAAAGAGTTTTGAAGTTGTGACCTATTTCCGGGTTAAACTTTGCACAAAAACCGCTAAATAAAGTGAAAAAAGTTCAACTTCTATCAATTGAAATCAAATAGCTAATTTTGGAGGACACTTACGACAAATACTGGGGACACAAAAGAAAAAAGCAAATCTGCGAAGATAAAGGAGACGACGGAAACGGTACTCCATCACAAAATTAAAGCTAACAAATCAATCGTATATATAATAAATTGCTTTTAAAGTTTTCCATGGTTCTTTTTTACAAGGCAGTGACTGTTTTGAGCTTCTGGAAATGGAGACCTTAATTGTCGCCATGACCGTGTCTGTGCCGCGTTCGTGCCGTGTTTCGGGAATTTGATTGGATGGAAAGAAAAATTCTCGTGCAATGTTATTGGTCTGTCGTTTGCCTTGCCGTGTCACGACCACGTTCGTGCCGCGATCTTTTCAGAGTCATGGATGCTATTTTGAATGAATTTGCAGTAAGTGCAATCGGCTGTTGTTTATAGTGGATGTACTAGTGATGAAACAGATGAGGGTTGTTTGGAATGTGACGCGCAGATCAAAATTGAAGGCTACCCGTGTCTGTGAATCTAGGCGAGGAGTTTCTAATATATTTATCTATAAATGAGAAGTAGCTGTGTAGAAAACTCTACTGTAAAACAAATAAGACATGGTGATGTTTCATTGCGTTTGTCATTTATTGTGATAATAACATTGGTTTCTTTCTTTTATTTTATTTTTTTATTTTTATTAACTACCTTATCTATTTAATACCAATTGACTTTATTTTACCTTATCTTAAATTATTTTTGGCCGACAAAGTATTTCCTCACCAATGGATTCATAGTTGATATTATTAACTATGATGGATTGCAGTCAATCAATCAGTTATCTGAAATTGGAAAGGAATTTCATACATTATAAAAAAAATTAAAGAAAAAATGCATGCTTTCCAAAACATCAAAATAATTATTAGTATAGGAAATCGCACTATCTCGAGTACAATTTGGAAATGAATAGACACGAGTAATGTTTTGAAAGTTCTTGTAATTACACGAGCCTTTAGGCTAGTGTCTATTAATTTCAAATTGTACGAGAAGACCGTGTGATTTCTTGTTTATAGTTGACTCAACAAAATTTCAGTAATAAAATGCAAAGCGACGCCGTTCATCTTTGTCTATTTGGCGGATGATTTTCAGTCAATGCATCGCGCAACTGAAATGCATAAAAAAGATTAGTTCTTACGGCTTTAAAATCTTATTTATGTTTTTTAAGTACAAAATGATAGAAAATAATTGTTTTGACATTGTTTTGGCCGTGTTGCCATAGCGACTTAATTCGGTACTCCTACGGAGTACAATTAACGCTATAATTGTACTCCTCTCGACCAATCAGAGTCGAGTAATTTTGTTGAGTGTACTATAAACTCAGTAATCGCAAATTAAAAAAAGACCAAGAAAAATATAGTGTCACTTAAATAAATGCGCAACTCAAAAATACGTATACGTTCCTCAAAAATGTATGACTTTGGCAAAATTCGTGAAAGAAAATATAGCGATACGCGGTGAATGCGCATCAAATGTATTACTCAATAATGCTTGATTCAATTCAAATTGATAAACAAAATATAGCGGTGCTAAATAATGCATAAGTCAAGAGAATGCGTTAGTCAATAGGACAGCATCCGGATGAGTTTTTGCATCATCACGTGACGGCAGCCATATTAGATGACAGGAACAATACAATCGTTTTACATAAGAAAGAATTCAAATCCCAAGAGCAAAGGGATATTATTGTTCTGCCATCTAACCACATGCAGCTCAAGCTGTATTATGGGATTGTGCACGTGATGGTGCAAAACCTCTATAAAATTTGTGACTCGAAAGATATCTTGGCTAAATGATTGGTCAACTCAAGGTAACATGATATTTTAAATTGTGTTACTCAACAATGCGTGACTGACTAAAGTTCGTGACTCAAAGATAGCGTTACTCAATGACGCATCTCAAAAGAGCTGTTTACAAAGTAGGATAATTTCTGTAAAACGACATATTTTGCTTACCTTTTAACCGGCACTTGAAGCAGTGTGGCGCAACCAGTTAACAAAGGTACTCACTCTTGCAAAAACAGTGTAATGACTTGTGTAGCACTTTTCATGTCCCCAACTGACAACACCCCGAAGAACCCATTTGCCTCCCTCATAACATGCTAATGGTCCACCGCTGTCTCCTTGACAACCACCTGCTAAGCCTTGCCCACCTGCACACAGCATAGTGTTGTGGTCCACTTGTATTAAATAGTTATTCCTTCGTTGACACTGAAGAGGGTCAGCGATGGGAAGATAGGCTTTTTGGAGAATTCTAGCCGAAGGTCCACCAGCATAGGTTCGTCCCCAACCTACATTATTGATTTAATAAATGTATAATAATTATTGATATCAATGATAATAATAGCAATTTATAATTAATAATTATTGATAGTTATCAATAAATAAGTATTAACAATGATGCTCAAAAAATGCCCCAAAACGTTTTCCCCACAATGCGACGAAATTGTGCCAAGTCCCCACAATGCGACAAAAAGTGTGCCAGATGAAGTCCCCACAATGCCACAAAAAGTGTGCCAAGTCCCCACAATATGTGCTACAAAAATGTGTTAGGTCCCCACTATGCTACAAAATGTGTGCCAGGTCCACACAATGATAATGCTAATGCAGGTTCCCACAATGCTACAAAAAGTGTGCCAAGTCCCCACAATATGTGCTACAAAAAATGTGTTAGGTCCCCACTATGCTACAAAATGTGTGCCAGGTCCACACAATGATAATGCTAATGCAGGTTCCCACAATGCTACAAAAAAGTGTACTGTTTCCCCGTGATGCTGCAAAACGTGCATGAAGTCCATACAATAATGCTGCAAAAAGTGTGCCAAGTCCCCAGAATGCTAAAAACGTGTTTTAGAATCCCAGAATGTAATATGAAAGGATCCATAATGGCCGCAATGTCTTTTGAATCTCTTGGGAATGCTCGCAACCTATCAATACCCAAGCAGTATTTTTTGCTATAGTTCGCTACCTTATTTACCTGATAAGAGGCACCTGGATCCAGCAGCAACTCTGCTTCCTTGTACTGGCAGACTGATTTTATTGATTGTCGACGTAAAAGAAACAGCGCTATCGAGCAGGATAAGTGCGACATCATGCTTGAAATGATTTCTACTGAAGTACGAGTGGTCAAATATTCTGATAACTCGACGAACCTGTTCCCCAGCTATAGTTGAAGAGGAGTACTGAGCACCTGTAAGAAAGCCATATGTTCTTGGAGTGTTTTAGGTTTTTGACATTCAATTGAGGATATGAAAACATGCTAATAGCTTAGTATGCTAATAGATGAGTACCTGTTCCCCAGCTACAGACGAAGAGGAGTACTGAGCACCTGTAAGAAAGCCATTTATTATATAATTACCAATGAAATATCTATTTTTCTCTATTTCGAAAAATTGATATCTTCACACGTGAAAATAACATGTTTTTTTTCACGTGTGAAAATAACACCATTGCGATGGCTATTCAAAAATACACGAAAAGAATTGCCTGAAAAAGCCAAAACACACTTCATTGATAATTATATAATAAACAGAATATTACATGGGCGCTTGGAGATACGAAATTTATCCTCTCGTGTTGAAAATCTCTCACTCGTTCGCTGCGCTCACTTGTGAGAGATCTTTTCAACACTCGAAGATAAATTTCGTATCTCCGCGCGCCCATGTAATATCCTCTATATATTCTTGGAGTGTTTTAGGTTTTAGGTTCACCTTGAACGCTTGTGCCAAATATACAAGGTAGCGCTTACATCAAAATAATCATTTGATTTAACAGATCAAAACCAGTTTTCCGTGTTTGATACTCTGATGAAAACACGCGGGATGTTCAGAGAACACGAGAGGAGCGTACGCTACGCGTCGTGGTTTCCAGCTTCTCGAGTGTTCTCTCAATATGTCAAGTGTTTTGATCAGAGTATCAAACACAGAAAACTGTTTTTGATTTGTTTTATAAAATAACAAACGCGCGAAAAGATCGAAAAGAGCAAAGTCTAAGTAAATTCTCACTACGTGCAGTCTTATTCAAACTGACCAATGAGCGCACGCGATAGATTAAAAATGACGGTAGCGTGTTTCGGTACTCTCATCAAACATGGTTTTCGACCAATCATAGCGCGCGCAGTATCCCAATTATTTTATAAACAAAAATAAACTTAGACAACGTAAAAAACGTTTCAGTGCATACTTTCATTACAATTCAATAGCAACTTGCTGTTAAACATTTTAAAATTGTTGGAATGATTATAACTAACTGGAGAACGTTGACGTTCAGAAAAAAACTCTATCGTAACTCAACGTACGCACTTAACTTACCTAAATGCACAGTGTATGCTCGTGTATTCCGGTCCTTATCAACACAGTGAGCAGCGGTCAGTACCCATCGTGAGGAAAGAAGAGATCCTCCACAATTGTGTCGACCATTGTAACGAAGGGAGATTTGCCATGGAACTTCATTAGGCCTTGCGTTTACCCCGTTTATAATGCGTTTTTCTGCTCCCTCAGGCAGTCCATATTCTATAGAATGGAAATGTCAGAGTAGATGAAAAACAGAGAATAGAGACAAAAACCCTCAAAGTATAAGCTAGAGAGAATCAATAAATCACAACTCCTTAACATACGGCACCGAGTCCGGTAAATAAGTAAGCGGTAGTGTGGTGATGCAATAGATCATGCTTAATGACATGCAAAACATAAAAACAACCTTGTTCGTTTGGTGCAAATGAATGTTTTCAACACGTGTTATTCACTTGAGAATAAGATTTTTTGTTTGAATAGTATCCATATTTATTATATAATTACCAATGAAATATCTATTTTTCTCTATTTCGAAAAATTGATATCTTCACACGTGAAAATAACATGTTATTTTCACGTGTGAAAATAACACCATTGCGATGGCTATTCAAAAATACACGGAAATAATTGTCTGAAAAAGCCAAAACACACTTCATTGATAATCATATAATAAACAGAATATTACATGGGCGCTTGGAGATACGCAATTTATCTTCTCGTGTTGAAAATCTCACACTCGTTCGCTGCGCTCACTCGTGAGAGATCTTTTCAACACTCGAAGATAAATTTCGTATCTCCGCGCGCCCATGTAATATCCTCTATTCATGTCTTTTCATTCAAAACCGTTAAACAAAGATATGATACTAAATAATACTTGTAGATGGAGTTTGAAAGTTTCGTTCAGGTGGTTTTTTTTGGATAGTGGAGGGAGGAAAACAGATTAATAAAAAAACTCTGCGAATGACCCTCGAATCAACATGCATTACTTTGGAACTGAGGAGAGTGTACTCTAGCGATAACGCCCTTTAACTCACCTAGAAAGGACAAGTATCACAGGACTTTGAAAGTGAAGAGAGAGAGAGAGAGAGAGAGAGAGAGAGAGCAATGAAAATAGAATAAAAGAAGAAGGAAAAGAATAAACAAAACTCGGAACTATGCAACAATATTGGAACTATGAACCGATTATATTTAAGACCATTTAAGACCATTCGTTTCTCTATCGCGAGAAGAATACTTTGATCATTCGTATGGTACTGAAGAGTAGAGTTTTAGGGAGAAAGGAAATGATAGCATTTCAAATAGCAAAGAAAAACATAAAGGGAACGAGGGTGAGAAAGAAACACGACTTTAGCAAATATTACCAAATACCAAAAGTTAATTGATTAATTCAATCCCTTACCTTTCTTTTCAGTGGCAGCTTCTGCTGTGGAAAGGACCACAGTGAGCGCTAAGAGGACAAAACAGGCTACATGCATCATTCTCGACTTAAAGTCTTATTTAATCTGACTGAAGTTCAGGGATTTTTCCCACATTTATATTTTGAATGTCTATCAAAATCAATTGCATCAGAATCGAATCAATTTTACTGTCTGACATGTCGACATCTCAGGGAAGGCGGAACCGGGGGGCCGGGGGCACATACCCCCCCCCCCCCCCCACCCCAAAATATATGCGTCTGCAATCAAACAAAACATTGTCATTACCACAATAAAATATTATCTTCAGTGCTCCCCCCAAAGATTTGTGCAATGCACCCCCCTGCCCCCAAAGATTTTTAGCTTCCGCCCCCTGCATCTAATTGAAAATAAGCATTAATTATTTCAGTTCTATTAGATTCAGTCTCACCATCTTTCTATCGCTACAATATTTTCTTAAGAATAAACTCTTTCCTGGTTCTTGGTTTTCGTCGTTTCATTATCGATAAAATATGATTGCTTTTCAGCTTTTCTTTTCTTTTCTTTACTTTTTTTTTTTTTTTTTTTTTAAGGCTATGTAAACAAGAGTAAAAAAATAATCTGCAAGAATAAAAAAAGCAAATTAAAAATTATTAATAAATGAGTCATACAATTTGTGTTAAAGTGCCTATCACCCCTCTGACAATATTCTCAGTATTGATTCTACATGTGGTAAGATGTGGAAAAGCCCGGAAAAATTACATAGTTTGAGTGCGGCTTCTTGAAGTTATGAAGGTTTTTCCACGCCATATGCTAATGCTGTGACGTATGAGGAGGCATTTATGGTTATTTGTTGTTCCTCGTAATTCGAAACACCGGCTTCTATGGGAAAACTAACTTGCAATAATTTATATAAGAGCAATGGGGAAAACAATGACAGATTTTAAATTTAATTTATCTTTGCCAGTAAGGTTTTGTATATTAAATGATTAACTGAAAGTATTTTCCACAAAATGTAGTGGTTAAGCAATCGTATTTAAGCATGTTTTACGTTCTTCGTCTCATTTGATATCTTGCATCTCATAATGTATCTGTATAAATGTATACTACAACCTTTCTGCAATCAAGTGTATATAAATAAATCGTGAAACAATGAATAGTACAAAGTCAAAAACAAACAATGAAAAGTAGAAAGTCACTAAATAGATACTTTTAGTTAGTATTTAGTTTGATTTCATTTCACGGTTTAATTGCATCCGCTCTACAGTAAATAGAGTAGTTAGACAATACAAAATCATTGATGTTTCAAGAGTGTCCACACGTGTCCGGAAATTTTTGTATCTAGAGTGGAAATTTTCCAATACGCTCCGAATACGGATACGTGTGGACGGTCGTATCCGTAAATTTTCGAATACGCTGACGTAAACACGATTTTGCGCATGCTCAATATGAAAAACTATCCGTCAAAGGACTAGGCACTTGCGTGCATCAGGGTGGATCAAGAAATTTCCGGATACGTGTGGACAGTGAAAACGATTCGAAAACGATTCGAATACGCTGCGTGTGCACGCGAACATTTTCGTATCCGCAAAAAAAAAATTTGCGGATACAAAAATTGGCCGGGGCCTTAATTCCCCCATGAGAGTAGCACAAAAAAGGCTATTAACTGTTTTACTTACTGATCTTGAACAAAGGCAACCCCATTCCACGATAAGATAATTATTCCCTTCTTCTTATATGAACATATTTAATAGGTCATTGCTGTGTAAAGCTCAACCGTATATACTAATCCAGGCAAGACAAAAGAAAAATAGGGACATATATATAAGTATATATATCCGATAAATGTCAGAATTTTTGAGATCGGGTGTATATTATATATATATATGATTCGTATTTTCTTATTCATATTTAAGGCCCCGTCCACACGTATCCGTCCACAAGCAGCGTATTCGAATCGTTTTCACCGTACACACGTATCCGTTTTCGTAAAATTTCCGGATACGGTTACAAAAGTTTCCGGATACGTGTGGACGGGGCCTAACTTGACAATAACGTTATGTAAACGTCGAAACGTCTTCTTTTCATTAAAATGTTTTTAAAATGTAGTTTTTTTAACGTTGAATTTCCTAGTTCAATGTTTTAATAACACATTTCTACTATTAAACGTTCGATTTGAGCTCACGGTCGTGCATGTGCTTGAAAAACCCCTGAATTAACATGGCAGCTATCAACATTTGATTAAGGCATATGACACGTTTCGAACTGTAAGAGGAAAAAACCCTCAACTTTTGCACGAAGTTCTAAAAAGATTTCACGATTTTTGAAAGAGTACATGCATAGAACCTTTTGACAGAGTTTAGAAAAAATAAAAAATAAAGACGGGTTTTACTTCTTGCTGGTGTTCAATCATTCGCAAGAGAATTAAATAACAAAAGACATGGCGGCCATGTTGGATGATATAACAAAGAAGACTAATGACGATTTTTTTGTTATATTTATCCAACATGGCGGCTGTGAAAACCATCAATAGGAAAAGCAAAGTGATCCAAGCTACTAGAAGGTGCATGCTTGGTTTTATCATTGTCGATGCGGCATTATCAGTATTCGTGCTAAAGCAGACGGTAGACCGTATATAATAGCCCCCGGCCATTTTTGACTGAGTTCAATCACTTGGGTACGTGATGGTGTATACGTAGCCTTGGACGAAAAGGTATGCATGAATCATTATTTTCGTGCAAAAATAGATCGTATAACGAATACAGTAAGTAATCAAAAAGAGAAAGGTATTCATCTTTCTTTTAGGATAAAAAATAACTCAATAGCACGCTGCTAGAGTGAAGTCATTAAACCCGTGCAATAGATGTTAGACTAACACACTTTAGTAGACCCTAATTCCATTGTTTTTTTTGTGTGTGTCTATTTGACTATTACACGTTGACTAGTATTTTTTATTTCACGGGTGAAATGCCTTCGCTCTATTGAGTTATTTTTTATTTCAAAAGAAAGATAAATACCTTTCTATTTTTTAATTTGAACTTGTATAAGATGGGGAATACCTGAATAAAACAAGAAATGCAGTATTGTTTCTTATGTATTGCCCAAATTTTTACATATTGTTTGCTATACTGATTTTATAAATTAGTAGTTTTCGCTAATGTGTGGGCTGTGGCAGCTCAACTGAGCGATATCCAGATCGACAAAAGAGCGAAAACATCGACTTATCAAGGGGCGGATCCAGGAATTGGTTCAGGGAGGGGTGCAGCGCACATAGTTAACCCAGGGAGGGGTGCACCCCTTAGAATCAAAGGGAAAAATATTATTTTGTATTGGTTAAATCTTTGAAGAAGGGCACAAACAAGGGGCTTTTCTTTACTTTTATTTGTTTTGTTTGTTATTGTTCGTTTTGTTCTTTCTTTTGTTCTTTTTCTTTTTTCTGCTTTGTATATAATATAAAGAACGCTGCAGGTTGCATCACCTTCTTCAGTCGATTTTATCTTCTGGACCAATTCTCAAGGTTAAAAAAAAGGTTCTAGACCATCTTATGTTTTGCTGGTCGAGTACTCAATCAAATAGACTGGTACGGCCTGCAAAAAAAAAAAAAGACTGTATTTATTGTCGTTGTGTTGTATTATCATCGCTGTTGTTGCTTCTATTTTTCTAGTATGTTTGCCCACCTGCATTGGATCAAACACAACATATTCTGCTTGGTTAGAACATCTTGGAGAAACTGGCGACGTTGGTCGACCTGGTGTCTACAGCGACCAAAAACAAAAGGACAGAAACAACAAATATTAGAATGTTACAACCTTGAATCACGCAAAGCCGTAAGCGCCCGGCGTTACATGGTCAAACTCTTAACTAAAACTAAGACTAAAAATGGTCTTCATATTCCAGTTTCGAATTCTCTCGGTTCCTCAGAGCTTGCCTCAAATAGACCTCTTCGGCTATGACGTAATGTTTTCCCATTTCAGACCACGTGTCACAATTTTGCGTTTTTTTCGGAAGTGATTTTGCGTTCAGTTGCACGTACATTTTGAGAAGGGAATTTGACAGATTGAACTGAACTTTTGAGGAAGTCATCTTGGATAGTTGTTCTTCAAAAGTGTGTCTCCGATATATGATTTTTTGTTTATTTCCAAAGTTATCGTGGATTTTGGCTCGGATACAGCTGATATAGCAGCGTCATAACTTTAGGAGCGTATAAAAAAGCAACGAGGCAACTAATCAAAAATCGGAGACACACTTTTGACAAGTGATGTCTTGTGATCTCGGAAAGGTAATAAGCATTGGTTTCCGATCATTACCGGCTGTCATCGAACTCCGCGAAGATGCCACGGTGAAAATTTGAATAATTCGCTCTAACTTAAAAGGATAAATGTATTTTACGAAAAGGAAAAAAGGAATAGTTTCTACATTTATTCAGCTTTCAGAAAATGTATACTTTGTTGAGGTTTCGATTAAAAGGTTTTGCACTATTAAGAGTTGAATGCACACTGGTCGCTAGGGGTACCCTGATACCTTAAGGTTTGCGCTCGGTTGCACATGAGAAGACACATGAATATGGATACAACTCATTCTCAAGGAAATGTCACGTGGTCTGAAATGGAAAACATTACCCCAAGCCGAAGAGGTCTATTGTGCAAAATATTCACGCGTTCCAGTGAATGTTCGTGGAACAAAATTTGTGTTGTTGAAATCGTGCATTATTTATTTTACCGTTGGAATTTGTGAATATTCTGACGTTGAAAAAAGGCTAACCATGAGTAGATGAGTCTGTAATCGAGGAAAAAAGCGTTATTGTACGAATTCACGGTATATTTGCAAAACTGCAACAAGTTTCACTATGTAGCATCCTCTGCTGGTGAAATTTTCTTGGCGAGAAAAATAAGTGGCACTCATGATATTGATGGTTTTCACGGCGGCCATGTTGGAACTTAATAAAAGAATTGTCAGTGAATTATTTTGTTATGTCCTCCAACATGGCCGCCGTGTCTTTTGTTATTTAATTCTCTTGGGAATGTGGGAAAACCATCAATACGATCCACGCTCATAGAAATCAATTTGTTTAAGATGCAATTCTGTCCCAAATTTATTATTTATTTATTTATTTATTTATTTTTCCTTCGTATTTTTAACTCAAAGCAAATTTAGATAAATTAGTTAAATAAAAATAAAAATATTATTTTTACATAACTCACCAGAATTGAATCAAAGCCAGCAGGAGGTAACATACTAAAGGGGAAAAAAAAGATAAGGAAATGAAAGACAATGATTGAAGTAGGAATTCAAACGATGTTTTCCTTCGTTTTCTTATGTCTAACCGACTCAAAAACTGACCTACTAACCAACATCCGACTGACTGGCTGACTGGCTGACTGGCTTACCGACCTGACTGGCAAACTGAATGAACAACCGGCTAAATCAGTAACTGGCTGACCGACCGACCGACCGACCGACCGACCGACCGACCGACCGACCGACCGACCGACCGACCAACCAACTGACTGAGTGACCGACCTCAGTAAAGTAGTTTTAGAAGCATTGCAAGTAAAATCGATAGCAAATATTCCTTTTTGATGTATTTCAGTCATCATACAGTATCAGTGATGAACTTTAAATTAGTAAAAATAAATAAATAAGATTCATATTTTACCGTCTCTTGTCTTGTTTATAGACGGATTCTGTTGCACCTAAACTGACGTTGACCAATAAAAGCTTGCCAGGCTGAAAAGAAGAAAAAAAAGAAAGAAATTCCCAAAGAATTAAAAGTGAAAAAAAGCTTTATAACCATTTATGTTACGTGCCGTGCCATGACATCGTGAGCATTATCGAGCATTTTCATTGGCTCATCAGTAATCTTGTGTATTTTTATTGGTTAAACTTGTTAAAGTCTCTTATGACCGTGACTGTGCTGTTTGCCGTGCCATTTCACACCCATACAAGATTGCTTGGTAAACTTTAAACTTTATTGATGAATAAAAGAATACAAAAAAGAAAAACTATATAACCTGCATATAGCTAAAGCTAGTCTAGGCAGGTTAAATTCACAGAATATACACGTAGATTTACAAAGATGCATTTATATGTTAATAATACTAAATAATCAGAGTACAAAGAGCTGAATAGGAAATGAAAAGTAGTTCACTGACTGTAGAAAATGAAAAATAGCTCATTACAGATAGACTTACTTAAAAAGTTTGAAGATCTCAGTATCATAGCGATTAATATTAAGATCGTTTAATAAAACGGTTTTGATTTCCTTTTGGAAGTTTTTTTTGGATAAACTCCTAATGAAAGGTGGTATTTGATTCCATAGACGTGCACCCACTCGCGAGAAGGAATCTTTTTGAGTGTTTAAACGTGAATATCTAGTGTAGAAATTATCACTGGCAGAAGATCTTGTTTCATAGGAGTGAATATCTTTTATGTAAGTAAAGAGTTTGCTAATATTACTGGGAATATAATCATATTTAACATCGTACATTAGCTGTGCTACTGAATAAAAATAAAGAGATTTGATTGGTAAAATTTCATGTTCAATGAATATTGGTATTGCACTTTTAATTGATTTCACGAAAAATATTGACCTTAGAGCGCGCTTCTGCAGAATGAGCAATTTATCAGTAAGCTTTTTGCAAGCTTGACCCCAGGTACATATTCCATATATCAAGAGCGGCTGTAAGAGGGATAAAGGGTGTATACTTACAGGTGAGAACTGTGCAGCGTGTGAAGGTCGACGAGTAAAGTAAAGACCTTTGCCATATATTCCTTGCGTAAAATCTACGATAAAAGAATATCCAAAACCCTGACAAAGCCTCTGAGCTGACCTAAGTCAGGAAGCGGCAAACTCATAGACTGAATTGGGGTTTACCGCGTGTTCGTTTGGACGAGGGAGGAAAACCAGTGTTTGTGAGGTTTGTTTTACAGCGAATACTCTGGAAAACTTCGAGACCTTGTCTGGTGCTCGCTTAATAAAGGGTGCCCGCTGAACTGAGGCTCGTTTTAAAGTGAATATATGACAAGAAAATCTTGATATCCATAGATAGACCCTTTAAGCTTGTGTGTAACGTTTTCCCCATATCAGGCCACCTGTCGTTCTTTAGAGTATCATTTCTTTGTTTAACGATTTTGCATGAGGAGACAAATGAATATAGACAGAATTCAAACAAATAATCTTAAAGCGCTTTCCACTAAGTCCAACCGGTGGGTCCGTCAGTTCGCGTCAGTTTTTAGAAGTGGACCAACGTGGCCCAAAACAGTTCTAGGGACTGACACAAACCATTTGCGAACTGACCGCTCGCACTGATCGGTTCATACATATATACATACATACATAACTTTATTTAGTAAGGCAGGTCAATAAATAGGCAACTTTACAGCTGATATGAACCTACTATAATAATGATATTTACAATAAAATTGAATAAAATAGAAGTATAAAGTTAAATATTAAAGTATAAATACATTAAAATTAAAAATATCAATAAATCTTAGATACATATGTAATCACATTGATATAGATATATATATAAAGAATCATACGTCAATAGAAGTAAGAGTTAGAGTCCTTATTATAGATTACAGAACTACCCTTCCCAAAATTAATATTCATAACAATCTTTTTTTAATTGTTGTAGCTTTAAAAGTGCAGTCAGTTGTCAGTGCAACAGTTGTTCAACTTAGGCCCCGTCCACACGTATCCGTAAATTTTTGTATCCGCAAAATTTTTTTTGCGGATACGGGTTGCGTCCACACGTGTCCGCAAATTTTTGTATCCGTATCCACAAATTTTACGAAAACGGATACGTGTGGACGGTGAAAACGATTCGAATACGCTGCGTGTGGACGCAAACATTTTCGTATCCGCAAAAAATAATTTGCGGATACAAAAATTCCCGGATACGTGTGGACGGGGCCTTAATCAGTGGAAAGCGCCCTCATTCTTAAAAGAATGACACGTGGTCTGAAATGGGAAAACAACGAACGCCCAAGATGAAGGGATCTATTTTTACCTTCTTTAGTAAAACCTCTTGTGATTATATTGTCTATTTTGCTGTTGTCAGAGTAACCACCACAGAAGAACAGTTGTTTGACGATGGGAGGAGATTTGGGATTCCTGTGTTGATAACCTTCCAAACTGGTTTCTAACAATGCCACGTGACTGCACTCAACCTATCAAAAGACATTACGAATTGTGACGACTCTTAAAACTTCTGTGTGTGCGGGCTTAGCCTCTCATCTGAGTTCGGTAAACAAAAGCAGAAATCAGAATAATAAAACAAGCAACTGCTGGGTTCTAGGCTAAGCCCGCATACACTGGAGTTTTAAGAGCCGTCAATTACTATATAGACAGTCATATGACAAGGAATCTAAAGATGTGAATTAAGTTTCTTCAAGCAAATGTTTCTCGGAAACGAGAAAATATTGCTTGAACAAATCTAATTCAAATCCTTAATAACTGTCCAAGCACACAACAAAAAACACCTTGACAAGGAATCCGTATGGACATTTCTTGATACAGTGAACATGGTGCATCGTAGTCACAAACATATTTTGTATCAGCAGCGACCCAACAATAGTTCAAGAGAAAGTGCGAGGGCGAAAGCAGACGCGAAAATTCCCGCCAAAACCACAGGAACTCCGACTGTTGTTCCAACAATATTTTAATATATTTTAAATTTTTTATACAAAATAAAACCCAAGCCGGTTTTATACGTAACTGTTTATTATGCTTTTATAGGTGATGTTTGTACTCAAGCTAGACCACAATTCACCTTGTTTTGAGTAAAAATACAGTTATGGTTCCTTCTGCATAATGCTAAAGTTTGTACCTTGTAAATGTTTGTGACGTTAACGTCATCGTATAGCCCGGTGGCTAAAAGGCTTCTACGAGTTTGTTGCATGAGAGTTTTCTCGCTTTGGGAATGAATAAGAGATGACAGAAGTTCTTCGTCCTCTGCAAGTCGAGAAAAGAAAAGGAAAAAACTTTCTTTAACTCGTTTCGTCAATGTATGGTTCTGACTCAATACACTAACAGACCTTTCAGCTTGGAAGTAATGTTTTCCCATTTCAAACCACGTGTCAATCTCTGGAGTATCATTTCTTTGTTTAATGGTTGCACATGTGAAGACACATGAGTTCATAAGGATATAACCCAAACAAATAATCACTTGTTCTCAAGATAACGACACGTGGTCTGAAATGGTAAAACATCACACCCAAGGTAAGGAAATCTATTGCAGATCAATCACTGTTCAGTAGTAGCCGTTTTTCCAGTGAAATAATTTTTTTCTCTTACAAAATAAACTCAAAAATATAGTATTTGAGAGTATACTACAATGATTAAAATGTTTTCCCCTTTTCACAGACCAGTAAACAATGCACATGGAAATACAAAAGAAATGTCACAAATTCCATCGAGAAAAAGTGGGATTTCTTTTCTAATCTCAAGTTGGCCTCGCATCTACGATACTTTTGAGAAGGGTCCATTTAAACAAGTTATAAGCAACAGTTTTTAGGTTCTGAGGCATTTGCTTGAGCTCTTGGGACATTTGCAACGATAACTAAGAAGGTTCGGTATCATGGATTACTAATTTCTTCATACTTGGTTTTCTTGATCGGCGGTTGTTATCAGAGTGTTGAAGAATGAGGTAGTTGTTTTTGGGGTTACTCAATCCAAAGATGAGAAAAACAGCCTCGGGAGGTTCAAGGGTGTTCTTTTCTACCAGATTTGTAAAATCTATTTTGTGCTTTACGGGGTATTTTCACAACATATTGAGCCCCCAACCCTTCTCCCGTCGAAACAACATTGCTGAACTTGTCTGAAAAGTTTACCTTTGGAGACATCTCCAAAGTCTCCCCTAGAAATGGCTTCCATATCCAATTGACTGTGTTCTTCATTGATGTGCTGTTTGTTTAAGATAGATACAAGTGACTCGTAGAAGTCTTCATCTAAAAATGAGACAAAACACAGACTTATGTTCCTAAATGTCAAGATCCATTCACGGCTTTACCACTACTGTTGTGAATTTTCTCGCTTTCTGATTGGTCTAGAGACGGTAGACGGTAGAAATAGAAGGACACACCGATGAATTACGTCAGCAAATCACGCGCGAGCTTGAAACCCTGTTTTTCTTTCAAGTTTTACCCTTGCTTTTGTAGAAAATTTTTAAAAATTTTTGTGGAAAAAAAACAACAATTTCCTCCAGTTTTCCATGGTATATCCTCTTATTTACCACTTTTTTCATCTAGCCGTCAAAATATGTTGTGGACTCCCTCGGCTAAATAAGAGGATATGCCACGGAAAACTGGAGGGAATTGATTAACTGGTACATGTGGCATCACAGATGCCATCTTTGATAAACAAAATAATCCATCCCTAGCTATGAAGCCGATGGTAGATTTTGATAGGTAAAGATATATGTTATTTACAGGGAGTGATTTATACTTTCTAAAATAGTGGTTCACTGGTTACCAGCCGTTCTTACCGTCTGATTCTTTTTCGTCCAAGTCTATAACAGCACTTTCTTCTTTTTCCAGCTGCATATCGAGTATTTTTTTCTCTGGGACAAAAAAAACAAAAGAAAACTACAGACATTTGAAGATACCAAGGTGCATGGTAGCGACATTGTTCGCAGTAAAGGAATTGCTTGCATTTTATATGGTTGTGTCTGGATGGGATACTCGTAGTCCAGGTGATTGAGAGAGGGTTGTGTCTGGATGGGATACTCGCAGTCCAGGTGATTGAGAGAGAGGGTTGTGTCTAGATGGGATACTCGCAGTCCAAGTGATTGAGAGAGGGTTGTGTCTAGATGGGATACTCGCAGTCCAGGTGATTGAGAGAGGGTTGTGTCTTGATGGGATACTCGCAGTCCAGGTGATTGAGAGAGGGTTGTGTCTAGATGGCATACTCGCAGTCCAGGTGATTGAGAGAGGGTTGTGTATGGCTAGATGGCATACTCGCAGTCCAGGTGATTGAGAGAGGGTTGTGTATGGCTAGATGGGATACTCGCAGTCCAGGTGATTGAAAGAGTGTTGTGTCTAGATGGGATACTCGTAGTCCAGGTGATTGAGAGAGGGTTGTGTCTAGATGGGATACTCGCAGTCCAGGTGATTGAAAGAGGGTTGTGTCTAGATGGGATACTCGCAGTCCAGGTGATTGAAAGAGGGTTGTGTCTAGATGGGATACTCACAGTCCAGGTGATTGAGAGAGGGTTGTGTCTAGATGGGATACTCGTAGTCCAGGTGATTGAAAGAGGGTTGTGTCTGGATGGGATACTCGCAGTCCAGGTGATTGAGAGAGGGTTGTGTCTAGATGGGATACTCGCAGTCCACGTGATTGACAAAGGGTTGTGTCTGGATGGGATACTCGCAGTCCAGGTGATTGAGAGAGGGTTGTGTCTAGATGGGATACTCGCAGTCCACGTGATTGACAAAGGGTTGTGTCTAGATGGGATACTCACAGTCCAGGTGATTGAGAGAAGGTTGTGTCTGGATGGGATACTCTCAGTCCAGGTGATTGAGAGAGGGTTGTGTCTAGATGGGATACTCACAGTCCAGGCGATTTAGAGAGGGTTGTGTCTAGATGGGATACTCGTAGTCCAGGTGATTAAGAGAGGGTTGTGTCTAGATGGGATACTCGCAGTCCAGGTGATTGAGAGAGGGTTGTGTCTAGATAGCATACTCGCAGTCCAGGTGATTGAGAGAGGGTTGTGTCTAGATGGGATACTCGCAGTCCAGGTGATTAAGAGAAGGACGCAAGGGCGGAACCAGCCAAAATTTTAGGGGGGGTGGGGAGGGGGGGGCTAATTGAGTTTCTTCCGTCAACACAACGAAAAACAATTAAAAAAGCATCTAATTCTTCAGTTTTGTTTTGTTTTCTTCCTGCTGAAGGGGGCTTCAGTCCCCCTCCACCCCTCCCCCCCCCTCGATCCGCCCTTGGGACGTACCGCAATTTCAAGGCACGATAGTACAGAGATTAGTCATACGAAATCAACTCTAACTTGCGACTTCCTCAAGCTCTGGCTCAATACTTTTTTCCTTACCCGTTGATCGGTGTGTTTCATTGACGTCATTAACTGAGGCGAGGCTGATTGGGGTATCATCATCACCGCACCGTGACCGGGCCGGGTGCTTTTTTTTTCGTTTTTAGGATGAAAGATATAAGAGCTTTAGCTTACCTAATTTGAAATGACTCTTTTGTAATCTTTCCTTTGCTTTCGTTAGAGTTTTAATGACCTCTTCTTGGGTGTCCACCTAAAATTTAGTCACAGAACACCTTGATTATACAAATTGCAGACAAGAATGATGTCTGGACCATAAACAGCCAGTCCACGTACAACATCAAACTGACCGTCTCTTCTTCCCCTTCCTCAAAACTTGTACAAGAAAACTCCATTCATATCAAAAACACGAACAGTTTTGGTCATAAGATACGAAGTACTTCCCGTTACCATAGGCGATGTACCGAGGCTGTTCATTATTTAGATCTTATTAACCGAGCGGGAGGTCTGTACGGGATAATCTTGACCGAGGTCGGAATGTACAGATTGAGCGCAGCGAGGTCTGTACCCGACCGAGGTCAAGATTATCCCGTACAGACCGACCAAGCTCGGTTGATACGAGTTTTATTATATGACCACTTTTCATTGAAAAGGACAAAATGTTTTCGCCGTAAGATTAATATGCGATCGGATCGGTTAATACCGGAGAATCTAGACCAGTCCGCGATGCGATCTATCCAATCAGATTGCTCGATTTGCTAGTGTCCAGGCTCTAAGATTCACGGTCATATAATAATATCAGGAATATCAAAGTCATGAACTAAATCTCCTTGTTTACTGAACACCTTGATGCTTGGTTTGACGACTAATTATAAAAGATGCCAAAAGCTGTATTTATGATAGACATATTTTTGTCAAAAGGCATACAAAAGGGCTCCCTCTTCGCAAAGGTACGTATATAAAAGGGGTACCCTATGCCAGAAATTTGGTACTAAAAAGGGTAGGGGGGTCGAGAGTCCATGCGGAGCGCCCCTGTACAAAATGCCTTCGAAGTACCCCCCTCCCCCGCCCTCCACCCGAGAGGTGGATTGTAAGAGGTGAACCAACAGATCCAATTAGGTTGTAGTTAAGAAAATAGTGTAAATCGAGAAAGCAGAATAATGAACCTACCAATGCTTTGAGTGTCCTTATTTCGTGTTTCATTCTAACCATACAGCTCAGCTGTGCCTGATAAGCCTCAAGACTCTTGTTCTGCCTGCGTAAGAAAGGATGTATGTCACAGACAGATTGGTTTACTTTGCCCGAGTTGTTTCCCCATCCCAGGTGCTGACCTAGGGGAGCTTTTCTTTTAAGTCTCCGTGAACCTTGCTCGATGCCTAGTTTCTCCATGTTGGATTAACGAATATTATTAATCATGGTTGCGCGTGGCAGTTTAAAGGTACAGTACGGACACAAGATGCGACATTGCGAAAAAGGCTGTTATTTTTTGGGTGTCATACAGTGGATGTTGCATAATACGTCGTAGTAGTAGTAATTCTTTTACTTCTGTGACGTCGCATGCAACGTTGTTCAACGTTGTTGCATGTGCAGGGCACCATATCGCACCGTGTGCCACACTTTTACATTCATACGAAACCCTCTTACTCCCTTAACTAAATTGGTTTATGCACCGATGGAAAGCACGTGTGGCGTGCGCCGCGTCTCGCCAATCGAGATTGAGCAATCACTCTACTCTGCATCCAACGAATATTAAATTTAAATCATTTCAATGCTGTTTCACTTCCTGGTGTGGCAGTAAAGACCAAGGAAGTCACTTGACTGATTCATTAAACACAAACTCGTACCATAGACTGATTTCTTCTTCCATTGCAAGGATTTCATGGTCACTTCGGTGGACACCGGAAATATCCGACCCTTTCAGACAAAAAAAAACAATGCCGATCACTTGTGGATGGATGCATGGAGGGATGGAGGGAGGGAGGGAGGGAGGGATGGATGGATGGATGCATGGATGAATGGGATGGATGGATGTATGAATGGGATGGATGGATGTATGAATGAGATGGATGGATGTATGAATGGGATGGAATGGATGAATGGGATGGAATGGATGAATGGGATGGATGAATAGGATGGATGGATGGATGGATGAATAGGATGGATGGATGGATGGATGGATGGATGGATGGATGGATGGATGGATGGATGGATGGATGGATGAATAGGATGGATGGATGGATGGATGGATGGATGGAGATGGATAGATGAACGGTTGGATATACTGTAAGGATGAAGACATCGCTGATAGAGTTAGTGAAATTTCATGAGTGAAATACCTGTAAAAGGAGGCAAGTAGCACATAAGCTTGCTGTTGATCCAATGATCTGACAAATCCCTTTAAGAAAAAGATATTACATTATCTACAGCCAAAATAATATAAACTGACCATAACATTTGTGGAAATAAACCCACATGTACACTCTTGTGTTGAGCCCAATGGTTTTTTCTGGGTATGAACAAGGGATCAAGGGCTTTAATGATAAATAAGGGTACTGCGGAATCTCCAATGAAAAGGATTGGCATTCAATAATAATAATTTATTATCTCATATTGCACAAAATTTATCAATGTAAAATTTTCAGCTGCGCATTATAATATTTACAAATGTGATTGCTTAAAACTCATCAATTCATATCAAAACTCTTCATTGGCTTTTCTAATGGGTGGGACGGTCTGAAGAGGAGAGATATATCCATTAGAAAAAAATACGATTTGATTGCGAAGGGATTGCGTGATTCTAAGGATACGAAGGGATTGTTCTAAGGAGGATATAATAATTGCGTATTGCGTAGTCCCAGAAAACATCCTTATAATAATGATAATAATAATAATAATTATAATAATAATAATAGTAATCCTAATCCTAATAAGACTTTTCATAGTTTTAGAATCGATTCCACTGCGCATGTGATTTTATCCCGAATTTCTCACCTTCTTTTGTTTAAACCTTCTTTTGTTCTTAATTAAACAAAAGAAGGTGAGAAATTCGGGATAAAATCGCATGCTCAGTGGAATCGATTCTTAAAGTGCTTATCTTTGTAGTTTATGATCAAAATATCAGTAGTAAAGGGAGAAAGAAATACCCAAACACCCCAAAATATAAATTATAGTCACAAGTAATGTGAAATAATCACATTAGCCACCCTTTGGGCTTCATAGGAATAAAATAAATTAAGGATTTATATACAAAGAAATATATGTAGCAATGTTCGATGTTGAGTGTATGACGTCACAGACTCCAAAAAATAATCGTAAAAATATCATACTTTCGTCCTGAATATCGAGAAAACACTTCATGCAGTGATTATTGGACCTTTAAAGAGTATTCTTAGGAAGTTTCAGCTGAATCCAAGTTTGAGCAATTTTCGTCATAGTAGCACTTTAAACTATGAAAAGGCTTATCGTAATCATAATCATAAAGCTTTTATTCATTGAGGGTGATACTAAATAGTACGAAGGTACTAATAAACTCGTAGCCCTCCTAAAACGCCTATGGCATTCATCCATAAGGTTAGGGTTATTATGAGTTACTTACGTAAATCTGCTATTCAGCACTACGTCATCTGTAAAGTCATTTTTCTTGAAGAAATCGATTGCACTGTGATCGGCATATACAGCAATACTGTCATACGGTCCAATGAATGTAGGGTCCTTGAGCGTCTAACAACACAAAACTCAATGGTAAGAATAAACATATCAGTTATCCAGTTGTTATTTCACCTACATATATTTAGTATTTTCTGAGCTTTTGGATCTTAGATTATCCATCATCAGAAAATTTGGTGTTACAAATAAAAATATTTTAGAAAGCAAGTCAATTCAATTTATTTATTTATCAATTTCCACTGACTATAAAATAACTCTGGCTTCTAAATCTTGCGTTCTGAATGGTTGGGAGCGCATGTATGCACACAGCATGCTTTGCACACTTCTAATTTCATCATTCCTGTAATTTATATCTCATAAAAGAAATTGAAACCTTGCTTACTGTGCTGTGTGGAGATATAAAGCACTTGGGGATTGGTAGATCGGATCTCGTGCTCTGCCAACCCTACATATGCTTTATATCTCCACACACCATGAGGAGGCAGAGAGGGGAGGGAATACTCACATTTAGAATCATTTTTCCTACTCCACACTTTTGATATCTCTTTCTGACAGCCAACAAACTTATTTGCATCACTTTTTCTTTTGGTTTCCTGGATAAAAGATCAGAACAATCATATTTTAGCCTGGTTCACGTGTTACTAGCTAGTTTGATATCTAAATCAGAAGCAACAAATTATGCAGACTCAAAAGTGTCTCATTATTAACAGCGCTTGTCTTTTTCACTACTGGGTGATAAGCGTGATTCTTGGTCTGAGTATGTTGCTTCTGATTCTGATGCTAGTGTGAACCAGGCTTAGCATGCAAAGATTCATTAATCAACTACTAGATTGCTTACCCATAGATTCTTTCATAACTTGCAGCACCAACAAGCAATGATTCTATGCCTATAGTCTCCTTAGATACTGAAAACAACATTGGCGATAGCATGGCATAAGTTGCAGTTGCATATCTATTTGTCAGACCACTTTTTTGGAACAGTTAGATGAGAGACTTTTTTCTTTTCTTTTTTCTTTTTTTGCTGTCAATTTCCAAATACTTTATAACTGGGCATGGCATGCAAGTGAGCATATGCATATGAAACATATTATAATTATTATATGCACACTTAACACATGACCCTCAACCAAACCAAAAGCATTGTGAGTTGAAGATGTATAAAGAAGATTTGGGAAGCACAGGTGACATGGACAGCTTAAAGTATGTGCAGGCCTCTTACCATGCAATGCAACCCAGCAGGGTTCGAACCCTAGTGGGCTTGGTGTCGTTGTTTGTTGGTTCTCTTTTGTGCCTTGAGGGTTTTTCGTCTGGGTTCTACAGTATTTCCTCCCTCCACAAAAATTTCTTCTAAATTGTACTAATGTTACACTATTGGCTGCATTATCAAATTGGGTACTTGCAAAACCTGTTAGGCATTAAGCCACTCACCCAGGAGTGGTAAACCCATTAAATAATGACAGTTATTTTATAAAGGACATTGTTGCTTTACCATTTCCTGATTCTTTTTGGTTTTTTCTTTCTTTTGCTGCTGCTACAAAATCATTTACACCAACAGAAAAATCTTCTTCGTCTTCTTCTTCATCGGAGGACTCCTGCTCTCCTTCAGAATCACTAAAAACTCCATCAAACATCCCTGGTTCTTCTTCTTGTTTTTCATCCTCTTCTTCTTCTTCTTTCTTTTCTTTATGTTTATCATGAATATCTATTCCTTTGCTATCAGTTTTTAGAGATTTGGGTTCATTTTTGATTACAGTTTGTTCTGCTATATCTATAACATTCAATGGATCTAATTGTTCCTTTATTTTTTCCTTGTTTTGTTCAAGCTTTTCCTCCATTTCAACGAATGACATAGGAATTGTTTCATCTTCCCAATGAACATGCTTCTCAGTAAGGTAAATTGGATCTTGTGGAACTGTTACATGTAGCTCAACTCCCTCACTTTGTACAGCATTCTTCTCCTCTTCAATGGTATTCTTGTTTTTACTCTTTACTTTTTCTCGTTGTTCTTTTAACACATCTTTTAAAGAAAAAGAGCAAAATAAAATGAATAAAATGACAAAATGGCATTAAATAATGATGGGCTGGTTATAAAGAAGTAAATGTCCCCTCTCCCATTGCCTGTGTGAAGCCTGACTTTAACTCTGGTTGAGAATTAACCCACCTTATGTACTACATGTAGGCTACAGTACCATAACTCTCAATTCTTAAAGCTGCGAGGTTTACTATATTTACTACTATGATAGGTTTACTGCTATGATTTTCAATGGAAATTACATTCTAGTTATATAGAATTGAATATACCCAATTTTATGATTGTATGACCAAGACAACAGCTATAGCTATATGTTCCAGATTTCGATTTATCAAACTTGGCTGTGGCTGTGCAAAAAATTGAAAACCTTCCCCTAGATTCCTCCAAACTGACGTTCAGCAGATGCAACTTGTAAGTAGCTTTGTCTATTTGCTGCCAATTATAATTATTAATACTGATACCCAACTCTGACACTGCCCCCCCCCCCCCCCGAATCCCTGCATCATCCACCACTACCATACTCTTGGGGGGGGGGGGGTGGTAAATGTTTGTCTTTGTTAAAGGAATGGGGGAGGGAAGGGTTGCATAATGTTTTGTCTCCAAACTATGTTTGTATAAAGCGATATACACGGGAAAAATAAAAAAGTAAGACCTCTTTGCTTAAACTCACCTGATAAACTCCGTATAAAAATCAACGTTTTTGCCCATTTTCCACACACAGTACCGTAAAGAACATCTGGTGTAATATCAGGAAGACAAACATCGTAAAGACCAACGACTCCATGGAGTAGCTCTTTATTTGTAACCTAAAAAGATTAGGAAAACATTTGAAAAATGTGAGTGTCATTTCGTTAGCAACGGGGATGCAAATGTAAATAAAAAATAATTTTCACTTACCTCTTGGAATCCTAGACCGTCACACGGTAGAAGTCTTCTAAACTCCATGACATAAGCCTGTACTTCGACTTTTCTGTTTAAAGTTCGCGAGAAAAATGAAAATTTCTCTGGAAGTTTCCAAAAAATCGAATTGGCCGCCATGTTGAAAATATTGAATAAAACACAGGTAACCCATTTGATAAAGAATGTTTTCGTGACGTCATGTCAAGGTAGGATGAACTCCAACTTCCGGGAACGATACAACTGAATAAAACTTTACTTTATTTCTCGTGATATTTTCCCCGAAAGACTTACATTTGCACGTATTATTCATTGGAGATATAGCTTAATTTTTAACATTTCTTGTCATCTTTTTTTATAGTGTGGCTTCGTGAATTTTTGAAAAGATAATCCCGAATACCCGATCACTTTCCGAAGCGATTCGATAAGAACACGAAGTATATTCGTAGATATGTCGTCGGTCCGGCGTTCTTTTACTCGGCCTGTTTACAAAATGGCGGCCCTATCGTTCCTTATAAAACATTGAACATGCCACACAAAAGCCTTACATTTAAGAATATCGACTACAAAAGCCACTAAAGAGGTCTCCTAAAGGAGTATTTTCTCAAAATGGCAGAAATCTTTCGATCGGCGCTGAGTTACATCAGCCAGACAGGAAAATCAGACAATGACTTCGTTGGGCAATATGTCGAACTTGGTCCCATCCAACTGAAGATCAAAAGAGTCATCGCAGAAGGTAAAACTAGAACGAAAATCTTCACAATTATGTTAAATAGCGACTCTATTAAGTGTTCGTTTGGTTTTTGTAGGCGGTTATGGGTTTGTATTCGTTGCACAAGACGAGAAAACCGGCAAAGATTACGCTTTGAAGGTCAGTGTTTTACTTGTACTAGCTTGTACTAGTTACAGCTTACTCGTTAAACAGTCAACAGTTGATAGTCTTAGTGATAACTAGAGATCCCTTGATAAAGCTCTTAAATGGTCACTATAATGTAAAATAAATTGAACTTTGAAACTAAGATGCACAGAAGTCTGGAACAATATCTTGCTCGTGCAGATATTATGTAACGGAAGATCGTGTTTATTTTAAATGAACCATTTTGGAGGATAATTAAGAATGATTTGACTCGGGTTAAATGATTATCCTTGAATATTTACCAAGCACTGAGCTTTGAACAGCTCGGTACATATTTACAAATAATCACTGAGCCAGTAAGGCGAATAACTGTTTTTGTATTATTTACTCAGGGCCCGGTGGTACGAAGGGTGGATAGCACTATCCAATGGATAAATATTCCTATCCAGTGAATGAATTTGTCAGATAACAGCATCTAATTATCCACTGTATAAGGATTTATCCATCAAATATTACAATCCACCCTTGTAGCCGGACGCAGGTGATATTATTCAAAAAATAATGGACATTACATCAATTTATTTCTATAATAAATATTTATTTCATATTTTGAACGCAGCATGTGCAGAAACCAATATTCACTTGTCGGTGATATTTGAAGTTTGAAGTTATCGACCAAACTATGTGAAAGCCCAAGATTGAATTAGAATTTAGAAGTTGATTTTTGGATATTAAATATTTATGTGTTACATTTTGTTAAATTAGATAACAGTTATTTGACAATTTAATCATACATCCATCTACTTATGTATTATATAATACTTAAGTTTGATATTTTACTATCCCACAGAGATTAATGGCAGGAGACGAGGCCGGAAACAAATCTATAATTGGAGAGATTAATGTACTTGTATCCTTGATGTAATATAAGATTGTGTTTATAAGCTAGGAAGAGTCTTTCCTGTAGCACAGTGGTAGAGCACTGTCCATCCCTCCCTCCCTCCCTCCCTCCTTCCCTCCCTCCTTCCCTCCCTCCTTCCCTCCTTCCCTCCCTCCCTCCCTCCTTCCCTCCCTCCCTCCCTCCTTCCCTCCCTCCTTCCCTCCTTCCCTCCCTCCCTCCCTCCTTCCCTCCCTCCCTCCCTCCTTCCATCCATCCACCCACCCACCCATCCATACATCCATGCACCCATTGATAAAGAATATATGAAAAAATATATATATAAGATATTAATGCTGGATTTTTAGATAGCCTTAATTATGTGTAGAAACAAATCCGTGGACACCCAAATATTGTCCAGTTTTTTTCTGCTGCATCACTTGGTGAAAAAGAATCAGGGCACGGGATGACTGAATACCTTATATTAACAGAACTATGTGCAGGTAATCCTTGTCATCCACCCCTCCATCCATCCATTCCTCTATCCCTCCATCCATCCATCCATCCATCCAACCATCCATCCATCCATCCATCCATCCATCCATCCATCCATCCATCCAACCATCAATCCATCCATCAATCCATCCATTTATGCATGCTTCCATCTCCTTATATATTATGTTATGTTTTTTAGGGATCCATTTATCCATCCATCCATTTTTCCATCCAACAATCTATCCTTCCCAGCTTCTCATTATTGTAACAGTCACATCATGATATAGTATTTGTTGTCATAGTCACATTTTTTCATTCAGACATTTCAAGATTTTTTTTTTACTTTATTTACGGCTAGTTTGCTTTCATTTCAGGAGGAGAACTAATCAAAATGATGGCAGAGCGTAATGGCCAACCCTTCCCTCCAAATCAAGTACTTAAAATATTCTACCAACTGTGTAGAGCAGTTGCTCATCTACAGAAACAAAAGCCTCTTATTATTCATAGGGATCTTAAGGTTAGTTACAGAACAGAAACAGTAACCAAAATCTCAAAGGCATAGACTATAGAATTTGAAATAGTAACTACATATTGATGAAGATGGTTTCTGATAAATAAATGTTGATGATGACGGTGGAAATGGTGACGGTAGTGGTGATAAATGTTGACAATGATCGTTATGATGAATGAAGATATTGATATTCATGATAGATGTCAATCATGATGATTTTGAGGGCCACATGTTAGATAACTCACTGGGTTAATTGTGTCACCCTTCTTGAATAAAGTTTGATAGATGTGTTGATCATCACAGTGAATGAGGGATCTAAGCGAACACTGTAAAGAAAGACTTGAAAAGATGATTTCAAGCTTCAACGGGAATCGAACCCATGACCTCCGCGATGCCTGTGCGATGCTCTACCAACTGAGCTATGAAGCCAATCCTGTTGGTACGCAGTCATTTTTGTTGGGTTCATCAAGCCACTACATGTATATGTAATAAGTGTAATAAAGTTTATTGTATTGTATTGTATTGATGATGGATGATGACGTTGATGATGATGACAATGAGAATGGTGATGAAAACTTAGAGTTTGTTTGATTGTAATTTTTCTTGTGTGTAATTCTCTCTATAGATTGAAAATATGCTCATCAGTTCGAAAGGACAAATCAAGCTTTGTGATTTTGGGAGTGCAACAACAGCGGCTCTTTACCCTGATGAATCGTGGACTGCACTACAGAGAAGCCTTGCTGAAGATGAGGTAACAGCAATGTACAATTTTCTGTTTTATTTTTGTTCTTTCTTTCTTTCTTCTATCCCTTATTCCTTCTTATTCTCCCCCTTTTTATTCCTTTCTTCCTTCCTTTCCATCCACCCACTGATCCCTCCTTCAATTCGTTCATCCATTACTCTCCCTTCTTCCCTTGCTCACTCCCAACCTCCCCTCCCATCATCCCTCCCTCCCTCTCTCCATCCATCTATCCATCCATCCATCCATCCCTCCCTCCCTCCCTCCCTCCCTCCCTCCATCCATCCATCCATCCATCCATCCATCCATCCAACCATCTTTCCATCTTTCGATTATTCTTTTGTTCCTTCCTTTCTTCCTTCCTTCCTTCCTTCCCATCCATCCATCTACATGTATCCCTTTTTCCTTTGCCTTACCTCTCACCCTTCTCTCGTTTTTTCTCCCTTCCATTCTCATTTCTTTATTCATGTATGTTTTCTCTTTGAAACCACAGATTCAAAGGAACACTACGCCAATGTACAGAGCACCAGAGATGATTGATTTATACAGTAACCACCCAGTGACAGAAAAGGCTGACATATGGGCCCTTGGTTGTATTCTCTTTTACTTGTGCTTCATGGAACACCCATTTGAAGATTCAGCAAAACTGAGGATACTTAATGCCAAGTATACGATACCAGAAACAGACAAGATGTACACAGAATTTCATCATCTTATTGGTAAGACGTATTGTTGTATTGCAGGGGTAAAACACACAAATTTATTCACATCAGTGAGTGCGAAAGGAGATCTTGAGGTTAGCTCTATCATGAATATCTCCTAGGATCGAATTAGAATTTAGTAGTTGATTTTTGCAGAGGGAGGAAAACCAGAGAAACCTGAGCTCGTTGGGACTCGAACCCAGGCTGCATTGGCGAGAGGCAAGCGCTCTCACCGCTATACACCACCCATGCTCTATGTACATGCTCTATGCGCGCATGTACTATCCCAACTATATAATACATACCTGTACAGCTTTAGTTGTCTAATGAATGTCTAATGAATGAATGTTGTTTGTGTTTTCAAGAATCAATGTTAAAAGTCCACCAAGATGAAAGGCCAGATATTAAAATGATATTAACAGAGCTAGAAGGAATTGCTAAACAATGGACTGTTGACTTGAAAGCACCAGTGGTAAGTCATCCTTCATAACCTCTGTTCATTGTATTTAGTTTATCAATAAATTCTAATATTATAGAACTTCTTATTTATTCCTATCCTATTTTTAATGTAAACAGATTGAAGGTAGCATGAATTCTTCTTCATTTGGTAAGTCTTCATGGGAAGTTGTATTCTATTTTGGAATTACATAATATATTAAAAGAGTAATTAAGGTACATGTATTGGCCAAATTAGCAGGGCGAAGGATTTCTGGGTTTCACTTGACATCATTTCCTATCTTGTGCAGAATTTTCATCATCTGACTCTCAAGTTTTCAATAGAAATTTTCTTTCTGGATGACGGCACGTGATATACAGTGTTTGACCAATATTTGGAGCAGATAATGAGATTCAATGGATTTTATCAGCTGATTGAAACCCAGTTTTTGGATTCTTTCTGGTTGACAGCACTTGGTGCTAGGTGTTTGACCAACATTTGGAGCAGATGATGAGATTGAAAGACTTTTATCTGCTGACTGAAACCCATTAATATTGCCGTAAAATTATATAAAACATATTTTGTATTGGATATTCTTTACATAGGGGGTTGTAGTTGTCATTACAGGTGGTTGAGAGGGTTGGATGAACCCCAAAATCCCCCCCTAGATAAACCACTTTTTTTCTTATTTAAGCGCCTAGTCGTTCTAGCGCTTTCACACTAATTGGGGACACTTTTCACTCACACTTCCACTACATTCAATATTCTATGCACACAACGCTCAGCTCACATGTTGATTTTTATGGAGGGAGGAAACTGGAGAACCCGGAGAAAACCCTCGTAGCATAGGAGAGAACAACACATCAAACAAACTCAATTCACATGTGGCGACCGCAGGGCTCGAACCAGCGAACGCCACCCATGCTACCTGCCCCTGTGCCCAAATGCTGATCCACCCCTGTGTCCTAATGCATACTTGCATCAACCATTAATAATCTTTTTTTAGGAATGGGGGATTCCTCTAATAGTATTAGTAATAATAGTGGTCAAGGAGGCTCTGTGCTGCTAGGAGGTGTCATGAAAGGAGCCAATAGCTTGTTCACTAACATCAAGGGGATCTCAAACAAAGCGATTCAATCTGTAGCAGGGTGAGTGCTGTTACAGCTATATGCACTGGGCTTAAAATAATGGCAGATCAGTCGTTTGCCAAGATCACAGGCCAAATTAGTTTTATCATAGTCATACCTCATTTCTGGCTAGACATTACAGGTCAAAATGATTGTCAAGGCAAAGGCTTTCTGGTGCCAAACAGGCTTTTACCTACCCACTTTTGCACATCAATGGGGAAATTTGTTCTGTTACCTCACTGGTTGCTCTGTTTTATTTTGTTCTTGTTTTTACTGTCCTACTAATATTAATTTCCTTTTTGTCTAGATATGTAAAGAATGACTTTGATATGTCCTACATAACATCAAGGATCATAGGTAAAAGCATCTAGTCTAACCAAGATACTTGCTTCTTTGCTTCCTTGTTGCTTTGCTCCTTGCTTCTTTGCTCCTTGCTTCCTTGCTTCCTTGCTTCCTTGCCTCCTTGCCTCCTTGCCTCCTTGCCTCCTCCCCTGCTTGGCCTCGTTGCTTTCCTGCTTCCTTGCCTCCGTTGCCTCCTTGCTTTCTTGCTTCCTTGCTTGGCTGCTTCCTTGCCTCCTTGCCTCCTTTCCTACTTGCCTCCTTGCCTCCTTTCCTACTTGCCTACTTGCCTCCTTGCCTCCTTGCCTCCTTGCTTCCTTGCTTCCTTGCTTGGCTGCTTTCTTGCTTCCTTGTTTTCTTGGTTCCTTGCTTGGCTGCTTTCTTTCTTCCTTGCTTCCTTTTTTCCTTGCTTCCTTGACTTAATACTGTACCTTTTTCTAGAAAAAAAAAAAAAAAGAAATCTGTTTAACTATCTATGATAATGATAATTTATTGTTCATAGTAATGTCTTTCCCTGCTGAGGGAATCGAATCAACATACAAGAACAACATTGATGATGTTAGAGAATTCCTGGAAGGGAAATACCCAGACAGATACTTCGTGATCAACATCTCTCCTCGAAAGTATAGGACGGAAAAACTAAGTACTAGAGTAAGTGAATAAGCGCTGAGGCTACTAATGAAGGTGGGACACCTACTGTACCTTCGTGGTTTGCTGTCGTTCTACTCTAAGCATAAACATTCAAGCTTATTTTCATTTTATTTTTTATTTGTGTAAATATACTTTTATTTTTTCTTTGTCTTTCATCATTTCATCTCCTTGAATAGCTGTTATAGACTTTCAATACATGTAGTGTAACTCGATTCTTTTTTTATTTTTTGTTTTTTATTTTTTTGTTTTTTTTTGTTTTTTTGTTTTGTTTTTTGATTCGTAATCAGATTGATTGACAAACTCGATTGTTCACGGTTAAAGTAGAACGACAATCGCATGGTAAAACGACTTTTAAAAAGTGCCTATCACCCTTCTAGCTTCTAGCAATATTCACAGTATTGATTCTACATGGGGTAAGATGTGGAATAACCCGAAAATATTTCATAGTTTGAGTGCAGCTTCTTGTAGTTATAAAGGTTTTTCCACACCATATGCTAATGTTGTGACGTATGAGTAGTAATCATTTAATATGCAAAACACTACTGGCACACATAAATAAAATTTGGAATACGTCATTGTTTTCCCCATTGCTCTTATAGAAATTGATGCAAGTTCATTTTCACATAGTAGCAGGTGTTTCGAATTGTAAGCTTGATTTAAATTGTTCTATATTTTACTGTTTTCTTTAGGTGTTACACGCTTGCTGGCCAACCAACCGACTTCCATCTTTAGAAAGCATGATTTCACTTTGTAGAAAAATCAACGCATGGCTAAAGAAGGATAGCAGCCGAGTTATCGTTATTCACTGTCAGGTATGTTTTGAAAAGCAACTGGAATGTAGACATACTGTACTTGTTTTTCGCCCTAAATTCCAATTGGATCTGTGAATTGGCCATGCCCTGACTTAGATCAGCCCTGAGGTTGTTTCAGGGTTCTATCTGTGAGTTAGCCGTGCCCTGACTTAGATCAGCCTAGAGGTTGTTTCAGGGTTTGATCTGTGAGTTAGCCATGCCCTGACTTAGATCATCCCAGAGGTTGTTTCAGGGTTTGATCTGTGAGTTAGCCATGCCCTGACTTAGATCATCCCAGAGGTTGTTTCAGGGTTCGATCTGTGAGTTAGCCATGCCCTGACTTAGATCAGCCTAGAGGTTGTTTCAGGGTTCGATCTGTGAGTTAGCCATGCCCTGACTTAGATCAACCCAGAGGTTGTTTCAGGGTTCGATCTGTGAGTTAGCCATGCCCTGACTTAGATCAGCCCCGAGGTTGTTTCAGGGTTCGATCTGTGAGTTAGCCATGCCCTGACTTAGATCAACCCAGAGGTTGTTTCAGGGTTCGATCTGTGAGTTAGCCATGCCCTGACTTAGATCAACCCAGAGGTTGTTTCAGGGTTCGATCTGTGAGTTAGCCATGCCCTGACTTAGATCAGCCCCGAGGTTGTTTCAGGGTTTGATCTGTGAGTTAGCCATGCCCTGACTTAGATCAGCCCAGAGGAATACACATTGACTTACGATATTACCTTTGTTGTTTCTCCAGGATGGACGTGTATCTTCAGCTGTTATGGTGTCCGCATTCTTTGTCTTCTGTAAGCTGTTCAAAAACCCCAACGTCGCTGCAGACATGTTCAGCATACGACGGTGTGGTATTGGACAGAAAGTCTCTCTTACTCCCTCCCAAGAAAGGTAATGAAACTTTTACATATTCATAGAACGTTGGGATTCCTGTGGTACTCAGTTTATGCGAACACCGAAGGGACCAAAAGATGTCCGTAATAATATAATAATATAATAATAGTAGTAATAATAAAAATATAAAAATATAATGGTAATAGTATACTAATAAAATAATATAATAATATAATGATATGATGATATAATAATACTGATAATTATAATAATATTAATAATAATAATAATAATAATAATAATAGACCGTCCGCATTCAATAGAGCAGGTGCGGTATTTTAGGAATTCGAAAATGACCAGTTTGGCATTTGATACCACATACCGCTGTCTTGAAGACTACAGACTCATTTGCACAGGCTTAGCCTCGTTTATAAGTCAGCCAATCACAGATACCATTGAAAATCCTTTAGATTTCAAAACATTGGTATTGTTCGATTTGCACATTTATCTACATTACAGTTAACTTACACTGTTGCAAATTATTATTTTCCCCCTTAGGTATCTTTTATACGTGACCCAACTTATCAATAACCCTAGTATCAAACCGCAGAAATCATCGTCATACATTAAATCAGTGACTTTGAACCCTGTACCATGTTTTAACAAGTCGAGGTAAGACAAGCTCCTCTCTCGTTATTTTGTCGTATGCCCATCGCTTTCTTCTCGCAAAGCTTTCGTTTTCGTCTCGCAAAGCGCTCGCATTCTACTCCCCGCCCATCGTTTTCCTCTCGCTTCTCTTTCGTTTTTTTCTCACAAGCTTTAGCTTTCTTCTCGCAAAGCTTTCGTTTCCGACTCGCAAAGCGTTCGCATTGTACTCGCCGCCCTCCGTTTCCTCTCGCTTCTCTTTGGTTTTTTTCTCGCATAGCTTTCGCTTTCTTCTCGCAAAGCTTTTGTTTCCTTCTCTCAAAGCGCTCGCATTCTTCTCCCCGCCCATCGTTTTCCTCTCGCTTCTCTTTCGTTATTTTCTCGCATGCCCATCGCTTTCTTCTCGCAAAGCTTTCGTTTCCGTCTCACAAAGCGTTCGCATTCTAGTCCCCGCCCATCGTTTTCCTCTCGCTACTCGTTCGCTTCCTCTCGAATTCTCACCGTTTAATTCACTAACAAAGTCTTCTTTCACTTCAGAAATGGTTGTCGACCTTTCATAGAAGTCTATCAGGGAGACCAAAGAGCACTAACTACTGTACAAGAAATAGAAAAGATGAGGTACAAGATGCTGCTCCAAAAATCTTGATCATTTCCCCCCATCCCCCCCCCCTCCCCCTTTATCGACCTTGATGACCTTCAAAATCTAAGCATCAGGACACTAGTAGACTAGCCAATCACAACACGCGTCTACTAGAACAGTTTTCGTATGACTGTGAAAAGCTCAGTGCCGTAAGCGTGACGTGCCGTGACCATGTTACTTTCTAGAATTTCAATTGGCTGATTTTTTTCACGCGCAATATGATTGGTCTAAAAGTGCCGTGATCTTGGAGTGACCGTGTCCACGCCGTGTTTATGCCGTGTTCCGGGTATTTGATTGGATGGAGAGAAAATTCTCGTGCAATGTGATTGGTCTGGCGTATCCCTAGCCGTGTCACGACCGTATTCGTGCCGTAAACTTTTCACGGTCATACGAAAACTGCACTAAGTTGCTAATGCATAGTTTGTCGTTCTATTGAAGGGAATTCACCTTGAGCGATGGTAAGATTACGTTCCCTATCAACCTGACATTGATCGGTGACGTCACTATCATTGTCTACCACGGGCGGTCAACCCTTGGTGGTAAAGTACAGGGCAAGATGGCGTCCATTAGGGTGTTCCAAGTGCAGTTCCATACTGGCTTTATCAATCCTAATGCCACCAAACTGAAGTATTCAAAGTAAGTTATTGATTTGATCACAAAATATAAAGAAATGTATAGTTAACAAATTTCCAATGGTTTAGCTTAGTATGTCCTCTGGTTTACCACAATATGACGTCAACAGTTGGTTGAAATTTTGGTGTACCCACGACGTTACATAAAATACGTATTGTTAATTGCCCTATTTCACTATGACGTCACTGCTTGTTTATGTGGGGGATAGAATCGCCAAATCCAATAGAAAATTCAACAAAATTTGCTCCTAGCGAAACAGTTTAGTCTAAAATGGCCTGGTTTTCAGATATAATATGTGTTAATATGTACTAAAAAATATTCTGAGCGTTTGCTGGCTATTCTACTTCTCTTCGTGGATTGATACGGGTTTTAGAACAATTTTCGGGGAATTTGCGTTGATTTGACCCCGTCCGACGACCATGATCCTTTGCGTTTAAACAATAGATTGTTTTGATGTGACGTCATAGTGAAATAGGTAAGCCCTCTTATTTACCTCGGTTCTCGACCAATGAAAAAAAAACCCAGAAAATTTACATTTTCGTAAAAAATGATGTATTATATATGTATTGGGCAGATGACGTCACAGACTTCTTAAAAAGTTGAAAAAAATAGAATCTCATTTGGATTTCAAGAAAAAACTTTAACCAGTGGTTATTTTTCCAGCAGTTTCAGAGTAATTAAATTTTGGGCGATTTTTCGTGCAAGACCCTTTTTAATGACGTGATCTTGTTTTCAGAGCCGAGCTGGACATCAATAAAGATGATGAGTCTAAATTCCCCAGTCGATTCACAGTGACTCTTGATGTTAGTATCGATACAGATCGAGTAAGTCACACTACGCATACATGGGATACTCTAAACCCGAGTAGACTCACGCCTGGAATCTGCTTCTCGAGCAGAGAAGAATTTCTGGAATGCCAAGAAGAGTTTGGTAAGATATTTTTGACGTTGAACTTAAAAAATAGAGAGTGTAAGATTCTAGTTTACGGCAAACGTGAAACGTCAGTTGACCATTAAAAAATTCTTTAAAATTAGCAAAAAGGAATCGCAAAAATCTCCAAGTGATAGATAAACAAAAGAATACTTGTCTTTGTCGAGAAGGTTTGCAAAAGGTAAAGTGAAATGTAGGGAAACGATGAAAACGTGGTCACGTTTGCCGTTTGCGGGAAGGAAAAACGGGAATCTTAATCTGCCTAATGTAATACAATTTCCGTGTAAGCTGCTTTTATCTAAATATGTAGCGTGCTGTGAGAACACGAGAGAAGCGTAGAAAACCACGACCCGAAGCAAGCGCACGATTTTACTGTCTTTAAGAAAGCCATTGTAAATAGAATTGCACTATTTGAATCAGAGTTTGCAACAACAAAAAAAAAAAAAAAAAAAAGCGGGACTTGGAGCAAGTCTAAACTTGACACAGCTCAGCAAGCAAGTTTTTAAAATTTCTCTTGTAGAATACAAAATCGATTTGAGGAACACGAGCATATTTAATTAAATATAGAATTTGAAATATTTTTGATTCCATCATGGGTTTTAATTTTTACATTACGCTTTCCTCTTATCTTCTTTTTTTACGGTGCGTGACTACGTTTTCTTTCTTTCTCTTTTTTTCGCTCTCTCTCTCTCTCTCTCGTTTTCGTTTTTCCTCTTTTTCCTTCTTTACTTTCTTTAAATTTTATGTTTTACACGACTTAAAGCAAAGCATATTTTTATGGACTCCCTATGGCGAGGACATCAAACATCAAAGCTTCGTGCCTGTTTTGATCACATGACGCGACAGGTGCAAAAAAAAAAAAAAAACTTTTCGTGTTCGTAACGCAACTGAAATACCTCTATTTTTACAGTGAATGCAGATGATCGTGAATCTTCCATGACCTTTGATGCTGTACACGAAAATCGCCCGAGCTCTCCCGAGCAAGACGTACAGGAATCTAAAGAACCAGAGGCAAGCGTTGCTAATGACAACCAAACTGTAACGTCAGCTTCAGAGGAGTCTAAAGACGAAGACAGTGATGATGAGTTCACGAAAGAGTTGCTAAATTTACGTTTGAGTGAGCAAGAAAGTACAGAAATCGCACAAGAAGCTTTGGAAGACGAGGGTTTTTTCACGGATCGAGGAGGAAAAGAATCCAGTGCGAATGGCCATCATTTTGAACCATTTGCAGCGTTCGCAGACTTCGACGCGATTCAACATAGTCCTCAAGCTGATTTACTAGACGTTGGTCTTCACAAACCAATGAATACTTCAGAACCAAGTCATAGTATAACTGAATCCTTGGACTTATTAAACCTTGGTGTAGCCCATAAACACGATAGCCATAAGCACAAGTCTGGCCCAGAGAGTGGGGTTGATCTACTTAACCTGTTCACTAGCCCTAAACAGCATCATAATGTAGATCTTTTTGGCGATATTGACAAACATAAGTCAGATATGAAGAGGAATAGAAGTGCTGATGATATTTTGAGGTCGCATTCTCACGAAGAAGATGATTTTTTTAAACACCTTGGAGCTCGTAGTTCTGGCTCAAGCGTTGAGAATCTAGCCTCCCCAGGGAGTACTAGTTCGGATACTTTTGACCAATTTGGATTCAAATCGAATATTCATCATTCACATAGTGAAACGTTTGATCCTTTCAGTAATAAGAGAGACAGCAAATCTCCTACGAGTCCATTGGGTGGATTTGCATCACTTTCAAAAAGCACAGGGCTCCCGTCAAGTAACGCAAATCACGTTACGTCATCAGTTTCGAACACAGCCAATCAAAACGCCCCTGATTTGTTTGGAAATATGAATAAGAAAGATAACAAGAAAGACGCCGAGTTTACTTTGGATGGGGATTTATTTTCCATAAACATTGATTCCAAGCCTTCAAATCAGACCGGGCCAGATTTACTAGGAGAATGGGGCGAGGCATTTAAATCAGATGTCCCTCTAAACCCAGTCCCCTCTCCTATGGCGACCCCACCTGTACATCGAAAAGCTGAAGAGAAGAATGATGAGGGCAAGGCTGATCCTTTTGCAGATTTTGGGAACCTCTCAGGTCGTGGACCGGGGTCTGCGTTTACTGCGAACCAGAAAATTGCCTCACCAAGCCAACAACGGAAATCTTTCGGGGGATCCTCATGGAATCAGCCCCAGGCCAAGCCAGCAGCTCGACCAACTAGTGACCCAATCAGGAAGCCCCAGCAGCCTGCAAACCAATCGAAATCCAAGCCTAATTATTCTCCTGTGTTCGCGGCTGGGTCTGGAGGGTCTAGTGTGTTTGGAGAGTATGGACTGAGATCTTCACATCGTAAGTACTCTGGTGTTGTGATGTTGTTAACAAGAATGATTACATTGCCCGAGGATGATGCAAAAAACTACTGATAACAATTATGATGATGATTGTTGTGATAATAATTATAATGATTGTGGTGGTGATGATGGTCTGATTATGATGGTAATGGAGGTGATAGTGATGATGATGGTGCTGATGACAATGATGATGTCAATGATGGTGATTATGAAGGTAGCGATAAATATGATGGTGATTATGATGGTAATGGTGATGGTAACGATAATGGTGGTGATAATGATGATTATGTTGATGGTGGTGGTGGTGATGATGACAATGATAATGGTGATGATGATTATGGATAATCTTGATAATGATTACGATGATGAAAGATCAAGATGACTTTTGATGATGATTATAATAATAATGACTGATGATGATACATGAAATACATTGATCTTATAGTTCCTAAGCGTGTTGGCAAAGACGAATTCAGCGACTTCCTAGACGTACATGGCTTCAAAACGACTTCAGGAGACAAGAGCCCTGAGACGCTGAGGGGCTTGAAAAGAGAACAAAACAAACCAGACGACCCCATCAAAGCAAAGGTGGGCCATAAATTTAAATCCAGAGTTACTATTTTAATTAGAAGGGAGCAGTAATAGACATCCTGCAGCACGTCGGAATGCAGCTCAATTTGGAGGACATAATAATAGCAGGGTTCGTGCTACTCCTTAAACTCCTTGAAAACTCCTTGAATTTAATTCACGTTTTCAAGGGCACTTGAAAAGCTCTTGAATTTTATGATTTTAGCGAAACTCCTTGAAAACTCCTTGAAAACGCTTTGAACATTACTTGCATGGTTCTGAAATAGATCTAGTCAGAAAGATTGGAAAGTCTGAAAGTCGAGCATGTGCAACCACCGTGTAAAACCTTGGCATAGCTAGCTGAACATACTCCTTGAAAATTCATTTTTGGGTCCTTGTATACCCTCGTATAGTCCTTGAATATTAAGTGGTTACCTCAGCACGAACCCTGTAATAGGTTTCCATTTCTCAGAAAATTAAAATTCTTTTGTTTTGTCCTCCAAATTGGGCTGCTTTGACGTCACATGCAAGGGGTCGAGTTTGCATTGTGGGGCTGTTTTAGGGGACGAAATAGCTGCCATCTTGGAAATATGTTCCCTAAAACGGTCCCACAATGCACTTCAGTGCCAACTCGACCGAGTTTTTTCCTCAACCTCCAAAAGGCAAAATTGGTTCTTATAACACTAAATTTAACTTATTTTAGATAAGAGAATGGTCTGATGGTAAAGAGAGGAATATCCGTGCACTGCTCTGTTCACTCCACACTGTGCTTTGGGAAGGAGAAGAAAGATGGCAGCCAGTTGGAATGCACCAACTTGTACAACCAGAACAGGTAAAACACATTTCCTTTCTTCTTTTATTTTTTTTTTTCTTTTACTCACTCACTCACTCACTCACTCACTCACTCACTCACTCACTCACTCACTCACTCACTCACTCACTCACTCACTCACTCACTCACTCACTCACTCACTCACTCACTCACTCACTCACTCACTCACTTACTGGAATTACTGTAATTTTTGCTTTACTTTATTTTTCTCTTTTTACCTCACCTCAACCCACTCCAACTCCCCTTACATTGCTTTATTTCTTATCAATAAAGCTATCCCGAATTCGCTTGACTTCTTTTATTCATCAAGTTCAACCTCGACTTGAAACCATTGTTTCGTGACCAGTCAAGCGAATTCGGGAAAGGTCTATTATGTCATATTAATTTGACTTTGTTCTTTTCTCTCTTACTCTTTTTTTTTTCTTCACTTTTTAAGGTTAAGAAAGTTTACCGAAGGGCCGTGCTGTCAGTTCATCCTGATAAGGTTTGTGAAAAATTTCTTTTCCACATTATACAGACTATATTCAAGATTTCCTGTCTCCACTTCTTCTAGGGTTTTTACCTGAGTTTCTTTTTTCAACAGTTGACAGGACATCCACACGAAAGCCTTGCTAGAGCAATTTTCGTGGAACTGAACGAGTCATGGGCGCTGTTCGAAAGTAGTGGCGCCAAAGCGTTGTATTAAAACACAATTGAATCTAAAGCCCAGGCTTTGTAGACATTTATTGTCCAAATTTGGAACCTCTATTTAAGGAAAGACTCGCATCGGATCGGGGTCTTGATTCAAATTGTTAATGGTTTGCAACCAATGCCAAGAGAGTCGAGAGAGACAAAGACATGGCAGCCATTTTGGTGGTATTAACAAAGAAAGCTAATGAGAATATTTCCAAGATGGCCACGGTGACGTCACGTGCAATCAAAATCCGCTGACCCAAGGTCAACGCTGTGCGTACCACAGGGTTCCCAAATTTAATATTCTTCACCGTACCAATAAATACACTTTTAGACAGTAGAAATTGTAATTTAGACTTCCACAAAATTGTAAGCAAATTAAAAAGGGAGATTGGCATACCCTTTGTCAGTTATTGTTTAGTTATTTCAATTTAAGAAAATGTTAGATCGTTTAATAAAAAGTAAAGGCAAATCTTTGTTTTAATTTTTTTGTCATTTACGTAAAATGAGATTCGAATCACAAACACATCAGAAAATGTCGTTCAAAATAGAATATCGCATTTCAATTAGTAGTATCTGAAGGTTTTTGAGCAGCATGTAGAGTAATTTTGGAGCAATGGGTGTTTCAGTAATAGCAAAACTGGGGATTGCAATGATTGTATACAATGTGACAGGTCTGCGCATGCGTGTATTTAGCACGTTTCGAATAATTCAAGAGCGTTTTAGAGAGATACTAAATCTTCGTTTTCTACAGTATATAATGTATAGGCATTATTTTGGGTATTTCGTAAAGTCCGTTAATTTGTCAGACAAGTTTAAAAGTCAAATTTACATACCCTGCAACAGCACGAGGACGTTTACAAATGATTTGCATAAGGAGTTAGAGGATGCTCAGACTGCCGGCGTTTTTCACTCGTTTCTTTCATAATCTTGCAAAATTTAAAAGCGATATATCAAAAATATATTTTATTAAATATTAACCTCTGAATATTTTTTTATGATTAATGAGATTCAACTTATGCCAACGAAGCGAAATTTAGTTAATGAGTCGTTAATGACCTCAACAAAGATTTGCCTTTACGAAAAACGATAGCCGCCATGTTGGTTGGTTGTTTGGCGCGAAATTAATAAGTCACGTGATACTATAGATATTTAATTTTTTTCGGTATTGACCCAATGCATATTTATAGCCTTTGGGTTAATAGCGAAGTGTACCTCGTGCTTTCAGTATTTTGTAATCAATAAGTAGATATTTTTTATAAGCTTGGGCTCCCTTTACCCCAAGATGGCTATCATGTAAGTAAGTAGTGTAGGCCCCTCTCAAAATCTTAGGAAAAACTTTTTGAAATCTTTAAAATACAAAAGGAAAGGCACCAATTCTATCGAGTATAAGTGTTTTTTCTTTTGCATTTCCATATTTTGAGGGTGTGAGTACACTTAGATTGACGCTTAGATTAGCTAGCTTTTTAAGTAAATTCACAAATCTGTTTTCAAGACAAAAACATCACGAACCAATCCTAGATGTATCATTGTATTATTTATTTGATTATTTGTACCATGGGTAAAAAAATTCGGGAACTCAATAAAACTAAACAAATAAAAAACCTTATTAACGAGTTTGTTTGATTTGTTGATCTGCGTTGCTTTTGATTGTATAATACACACTACAACACACACTGCACTACACTACAATACACTGCACTACACTACAATACACTACTACACTACACTGCACTACACTGCACTACACTACACTGCACTACAAACTGCACTGCACTGCACTACACTACACTACACTACGCTACGCTACGCTACGCTACACTACACTACACTACACTACACTACACTACACTACACTACACTACACTACACTACACTACAAGTTTCAAGTTGCACACTGTTTTGGAGAGCCAATGAAATTGCAGTAAACGCACCATTTGACTAATCAGATCACAAAAAAGAAACTAAAGAAAAGTATGAGAAAAAAAATGGAATGAAACTTTCTAAGTCAAAGATAGGTTTTTTAAATTGAATTTTTCATTAAAAGTAAATTTTGAATTCAGCATTATTGCAGGAGATTTGAAAAAAAAGATCTAATCAATTTTGGTCTGACAATCAAACTTGCAATTTCGTAATCACTTTTTTGAATTCAGAACATATTGCACTCCAGTTGGTGCAATTAATTATTAACGATAACATTTATTCTTCTAAGAAATCGAAAAAAAATTTTTTCTTTTCTTTTATATATATATATATATACACTTGATTGCAGAAACGTTGTAGTATACATTTATACATTTATCTAATGTATTCAGTATATTTAATGACATGCAAAACAGAAAAATCGCTTTATTTATTGTTTGTTTCATTCAATGACTGTCAAAATATTTTTTTCTTGTCTGTTAGATCGTACAGATTATAAATCAGTTGTTTTTAAACGCTTGTTTTTTTTTTAATATATACAGAAATTCTGATCCAACCAAGTATATAGCATATAACTATATCGGGTGCATTATGGGTAATAGACCCGCTGGATTCAAAGCTAAGTACTAAAGCGTTGGCTGGCCTACCGAGTGTTGTTTATGAATAGCTAAATAGCATGTTTATGTGTTTACTTTTTAATACCTCTACACTATTAGAAAAAAATGTCATATTGTAGACGGTTTTATTGATGTAAAGTAAAACATTGGAAGTTTTGCAATTAGTTAAGTTTAAAATCAGTTCTGAAGTCGACTGAAGTCGATTTTCACCTCTCTGAGCAAAGCAAATCCATGTCTATTGTGTTTCTTTGTGTTCATTTAAGCACTGCCTGTCAAAAACGTTTGATGGAAATACAAAAGGTATATATATGAGTATATATATTGAAAACGCAGAATTTTTCTGAACGGGTGTATATATATATATATATATATATATATATATATATACATCAGCGCGTATTCAGTCAACCTTGAAAACAGGTTTTTTTTTTCACTTCATGTAAAACCAATACTGAAAATATCGAGCTAGGGTTTGTAGGCACCTTAAGTGATTTCCAATAAATCAGACAATATTTGAACTATTACTCTATAATTTCCAAGATACGGTATTCGTATGCATTTATCTTACGTGTTTCTATCCAACCAAAGCTTCTAGAGACAAATTTTTATACAGAGAATAGAATCTGTACAAATTTTCGTCTTTTTTCCTTTTTTTTATACGAGTGTGTGTGTGTTTGTAAACATCTAAATTTGATTTCAAAGTTTATTTTTGTGGCCTTGGTTATTAATCTAGTCACACTGCAAGCATTGAGTTCAATTTATATCAATATGAGAAATCCTAAGAAGGGAAATTTTCTCTATGACCCCTCTAACATTTCTATAAAGCGGCTATAGGTAAATTAACCTGTGGTTGAAATCGTTTAGTTTTGTCTAATTTTTTTTTTTTTTTTTTTTTTCTTTCTTTTTTTAATTAAAATTTCAAAACTAGAGAATAGAATTCTATTCAGCTGCCTCAAAAGCCAACCACATCCCCAACTGTGTTTCTATAAAATTACTTAAAAATAAACAAATTTTCAAAGGTCGTAATAGATACCGCCGTTGAAGTCACTTCATCAGAATTCAGAGACTCAGTGAAGACTACTTTTCAAGAGCGTTAGTTTTGTACCAGTATAAAAGATCAGAATGAAATAGATATAGAAAGCGGCAACGTATTAAGACATTTCTAAAGGTAAGGCAATCAATAGCTATTATCACTGGTCCTTCACTTCATTTTAAGGAATTTGTACACCAGAAACTTCGTCATCATTGTTATCATGTATATTGTGATCTTGTAAGTTGACTGAAGATGTTTATAAGTAAATGAAACCGGTCTCCACTAATGGAGTCGTTTTTAGTGCGTGAAATTAAAGACGTTTTAAAAACGAAATTTAGCTTTATAATCACAATCTTGACAAAGTTAACTAAACCTTTCGAGGTCTCAGCAAAGAAAATATCTCAAACACCAGAAACTCAGGTGCAAGAGGGCGGTTGAAATGTGTAACCTGCAGGTAACAGTTATTGATACAATTCCTTTTTGCAATGCTGCGGAATCTCAATCTTTTTTCCGGTCAAATTTCTTCAGTAGTCGAGTAAATCACGTCTTCTTTTTTCAAACATGAATCACCAAAACCAAATTAAAGATAGATATCCAAAATGTTTAATGAAAATATTCAGTAAATTTTCTGAAGTCAGGAAATTCAGCGACAAGTCATGTTGGTATGTGTTAGAAGCGCCATTTTTAAGCAAGAGTAAAATTTTCAAAAATTAATTAGCTTATGTTTAGACTTTCCTTTATTCCGTTTTGAACCCAAAAATCGCATTTAGTAGAAATCAGATTTTCTTTCCTCAGAGAAGGCTATACAATCTCAAAACCGCTCGGCACTCCTTCTTCTTCGCCTTCTTCTTCTTCTCCTTAGTTCATCCCGCTAATTTTAAAGTTCCGTGATGTATAGAAGTTGAATTTTACGGAAGGAAGAAAACCGGAGAACCTGAAGAAAAACCTTCGAAGAACAGTAGAGAGCCAACAAGAAACTCTAATCACACTCGACACGCTGAGTCCGGACTGAAATGAAACCTTGGTCGCTTAGGCGAACGCTAAATTTATTTTTGTTTTTTTTGTTTTTTTTGTTTTTTTTGTTATTTTTGTTATTTTTCGTTTTTTTTGTTTTTTTTTTTTTTTTTTTGTTTTTTTGTTTTTTTTGTTTTTTTTTGTTTTTTTTGTTTTTTTTTTTTTTTTTGTTTTTTTTTTTGTTTTTGTTTGTTTTTTTTTTTTGTTTTTTTGTTTTTGTTTTGTTTTTTTTGTTTGTTTGTTTGTTTTTTTTGTTTGGTTTTTTGTTTTGTTTTTCTTTATTTTGTGTATATATATATATGTATTCTTTCAATATGTAAAACTGAAATTGTAAAATAAATAAATAATAATAATGAAGGAAGAAAACGCGAGCGCGTGCTGTGTGCTGTCATAAAGCACGCGGGGGTTGGCAGAACACGAGAGAAGTGTCAGGAGAAGCACGACGCGTAGCGGAGTGCTTCTGGACACTTCTCGAGTGTCCTGCCAATCCCCAAGTGCTTTATGATTGCACACAGCACAGCACAGCAAGCAAGTTTTTTATTTCTTTTATAAAATACAAATTACAATGATAGATATGAATGACGCAACGGAAAGTGCGCGCACGTGCAATGTGCTCTCATAAAGCACGCACTCCAAACCAATCAGAACGCGACATTCATAACACGTATTTTATAATAATAATAATAATAATAATAATAATAATAATAATAATAATAATAAATATTTCTATATGATATTTTTTTTACCACAGACGGGACGCGATTCAATATGAAAACACAGCTGGTGTTTGTCTTGATACTGTTCCTTCTCAAGCACAAAGTCACCTACGCAACGATGTGGCCGACTCAAGGACATTCAGAGCTTAACGTGTACTTGCAAGGATTCACTCTTGAATCGTCCAAGGTGGAAACAATCTTTGCATGTTACAGAAGGTGTGAGGACAACATACCTTGTGCAAGCATCAACATGAACCTGACGACCAAGACATGTGAACTGAAGTACTCTACCAAGACCAGACATCCAGAGAAGATTGTTAGTCAACAAAACACCATCTACATGAAGATACGGGATGCTCTCGGGTTTTCTCCTCATAACCCAATATTATCCTGTAAATGGTTCAAGAACCTTGACAACCAGGTAAAGTCAGGTGTTTACTGGATGAAGTTCAATGAGCCATCCTCTGCGTCATTCCAAGTGTTCTGTGACATGACCACCGATGGAGGAGGCTGGACCCTTGTCTACAGCTATACATTTACTCAGTACAGTAATTTTGGATCAGATTCAAACGCAGTCACTCCAATACCAAACTGGCCCGTCGTCAAGCATTTAGGAACATCGGTACCAGAGTCAACGACAACTCCACTCAGTGAATCTTCTTACTCGGCCATGGATTTTGCTCTGTGGAAGAAGATTGGTAACGAGTTCCTTCTCAAGCCTAATATCACTAACTGGGTAGCCTGTGTGGAAGGAACCGGAAGTCTTGTGAACTGGGCGACAGGAAGTGTGACCTGTAGAGTTGTCAAGGTCATTACACCAACCTGTACCTCTGTCGCTCCAAACATCATTGATAGCAATGCAGTATGTGGGCCTGCTTTGTTTGTCGATAACAAATATCACTTTCATTTTGAAGGAAGAATCGATCACTGCGCTCCCCGCCATGATTCCTGTGGTGGTGACCCAGCACACTACAGTCATCTGACCAATGTACCCAATCCTGAGGGTGTTGTGTACGTACGATGAGAATGGGAATGAGAAGGAATCCCCGTACCCCATTATGTGCACACTTTGATGTTATTTTTAGAATCCGAACTACTTTCAACTCGTTACCATGCCCGCGTGATAATCATGCTTCCTTTTAATGCCTCGTTTTAGGACACGAAAACCGCCATATTTCGCTACGTCCACGACAAAGACACCATTTTTCACATGCTTTGTTTACTGCAAGACTGGAAGCCGAATATACCCTCAAGCAATCAACCAATCAGATTCTTCGTCCAAAATATCTCCAATTATCTTCCTATAATGACATCACAATCATTAGTATATTAGAAGTATAAACCTTGATATCTTCAAGAGGCATCACTCAAATCACATAAAAATATTTTAGCATTCAAATGTTCACTTTACGTAGAATCAATACTGAAAATATTGCGTTAGGGGTTATAGGCGCTTTAAGAGTTCCCCTGCAATTCGCATTACCACCACTGGCGTCATCATAATCATTGTACTTGTTCTTCTTGGTTTTCAAAGTAGTGTTTAAGGCACAAACACACGGTGCAACACGGTGCGCGCAACTTTGCAGGCAATGTTGCTGAAATAGGATAGTTTTCTACTTCAGCAACACTGCGTGCAACAAATTGCGTCGTGTGTCATGGCTCGCAACATAAATTGCATGCAGCTTTGCGCGCACCGTGTTGCACCGTGTGTCCGTAGCTTTAGAGTTTATTATTTCAGCTGTGTTGAATGTTTATTCTTACTCATTAATATACACCAATATTACTTTCATTACTTTGAAATGGTATCTTTTAGACTGAAGATGTTGTATAAGCTTTATTGTATTCTGGTTTAGGATTTTTGTTTTGAAGTGAATTGTTGAGCTTCAAATTCGTTATCCTTGGCTATTGTCTTATTGTCTTTTTGCCTCAGGTGCCTTGCAACACCAAAAACCTCAGTTACTCCGACGAAGGACTAGCGTCCGAAACATTAGTCAGTTTTTTCAACTTTTCACGGTGTAAAATTTACCCTTTTATCATTACTATAACACCAAGAAAGAGTCGAACATAGTATAGACTTCCTCGGCTCGAGCGAAATGTTGTCCCATTCCAGACCACGTGTCATTCTCTTGAAACGTAAGATTCTTTGTTGGAGTCGTATCTATATTCAGGTGTCTTGTCATGTGCAAACGAGCGCAACCGTTAAACAAAGAAAGAATACTCTAGAGAATGATACGTGGTCTGAAATGAGACAACATTACGCCCGAGCCGAGGTCTATTGACTTCCTCATTTGAAATTGCTTGAATCATATATTCATAGTGATTAAAGTGTATATCAAGGAATTGTTTTTCTTTCAAAATCACTTATATGTTAATAGTGCAGTAGTATGGTTGAAGTATTTTTGTATGTAACATTTTCTTTTAGGAGATATGAATATTTCAAATATCAATATGCAAATGAGATGACGTAAATTCAAGACTAATTTATTATACAAAAATGCTGTTGTGGAAAGTACTGCTTTTTTTCCATTTGCAAATCATCCTTATAACTGAAATACATGACTGTGTACACTTTTAGGTTATTTCACTTCAGAACACTTGTCGTAAATTACACTGCAAAATGTAACCCCTTCCTATATTTACGTCATCTCATTTGCATATTAATATTTCAAATGTTTATATCTCTAAAAAGAGAGGTCCACATACAAAAATACTGCAATCATGCTACTACACTGGTCACATAAGTAATTTTGAAAATAAAATTTTTCCTTGATATACACTTTAATATACGCCAAGTATGCCATGGAACAGGGAATGTAATCAATCTATTCTTTGTTTGCACGTTACGTCATCGCGGCCATGTTGGTGCCATTTAACAAAAGATTTCTCATTAGCATCCATTGTTAACGGCACCACAATGGCCGCCATGTTTTTGTCTTTTTACTCTGTTGGGAATGCTTGCAACCCATCAAATATCATCTTTCCTTTACTCTGTACTTGAGCTGTTCAATAAAGGGGTTTAAGCATACAAAAATTCCGCGTGTCATTGATCTGTGTTCTGTATAAGATGTTGAACCAAGAAAAGTGAAAATTGCTTGGATTCCTATCAATATTATGTCTGACAAATCAATTTCTTCTCTCATTTCTAAGTAATTGATCTATAAAAGAAAATATTAATTATGATTTGTTTTTACAACAAGTAATGCCGACTTGGCTTCGAATAACTTTCAGTTTCTTCAAGTGCCCTACACTCTCACTTTTACTTTTCGTTTTTGTAACACGTATGATATTGAAATGTAAATAAAGACCTTTCTGATTTTTTTGATACAGGATAAAGCACTGGCCGAATCTCTGGTGCGCAACATAATGTTTCTCGATATGTTTCATATCTTGAATGTACGGTGAGGTTGGTACTCGCACTAGGGGAGACACCATATTTCTCATTTCCGGCGTCATTAACTAAACCATCTCCTCGAATTCATTAAAATCATCAAATTAATTCCAATAAACAAACTGAACGACCACTGACTTAATAAGCCTGAAGCGAGATGACTTTTTACCCCCGACTCTATACCATAATAGTTTTTAGAATTCTTTTATATTAAAATTTTTGTTTCCTTAGAGAATACAGGAACAATAGTCATAATTAAAGAACAAAAGCAATGTGAAAAGGATTATGGTCTAGAGACGGGGGTAAAACGTCATCTCGGTTCAGGCTTATTCATTTAATACACCGACATATCCAGCCCTACATCTTGATGCTATCTCATTCCTTTCTAATTTTACACAGATTGCACACCGAAGATTTAAAGTTTTTGGTAACTACTATACTATGAAAACATGAAAAGACACAACTTACGGAAAGTAATAAGTTATCTCTTGTGTTTATTGTTTAGTTGTTATCGCGATTGTACGTTTTGTTTCAGAGTGTCGAAGATAAGCGTGTTCTCATTTTACACAGGTTGCACGGAAGATTCTTAAAGTTTTAAGTAACTACTATAAAAACAAGACACAACTTACGGAAAGTAAGTTATCTCTTGTGTTTACTGTTTAGTTGTTATCGCGATTGTACGGTTCGTTTCTGAGTGTCGAAGATAAGCGTGGACATTAATAGATTTTCCCCAACATGGACCTTTGACACGCGAGTAAACTAATTACAGTCTACCTTTTACTTGACAGCTTTGTTATGATTAGAACTACGGTGACTAGCTTTGAGCAGGAGTTGAGAGTATGATATGATTGCACCAAAATGTATTCCTTTTGACCTTAAACAGATTTTTAAATCTTTATAATTAAGTGCTTTGCACAGATTCAAAGGAAAAGCTTGCTAGGGTATTGCATTAGTCTTAAGTTGATTTCCGCTCCTTATCGATTAAAAATTATGGTGCTTCTTTTATTTTCCCTTCCTTTTCTTTTCTTTCCTTTAAATTTTCTTTCTTTATTCTTTCACCTATATTAGTTCTTATTTAATACCGCCCGAAATTTCTCCTCGGAACTATCTTCCTTCAAATTTCCTAAATCTTACGTTTAAGTAAATCAGATTAATCACGAAGCTAGCGATACAGAGATGGTAAATCCGTAATGCCCTTAAGCAATTGGTCAATATATGGGATGACCATAAGCTATAGATTACGCGATTAACCATCTTTCAAAGCCGCAAATCGCATGACCTTCAGCCTTAGAACACTGCATGGACGTAGTGAGTTTTGGCAAGGCGCGCGTCAACATTTCCTGTGTTAAACTTAAAGATATTTCCTTTCCTAGTGGTTTTCTCCCTTGACAATGCCATGATTTTGATCAGCCCTGAGATTGTTAGAGGCCCGTACAGAGTACGGTTTCATTTGTGAGTTAGCCATGCCCTGGCTTAGATCTTTCAGAGGTTGTTTCAGCAGGGTTGATCTGTGTTTGCCGTGACCTGACTTTGATCAGCCCAGAAGTTATTTGAGGATTCCATCTGTGAGTTAGTCGTGCCTGAGCTTAGATCAGCCCAGAGGTTGTTTGCGTGTTTGATCTGTGATTTTGCTGTGTACTAACTTAGCCCAGAGGTTCATTTTAGGGTTTGTTCTGTGGGTTATAGCTATACCCCGACTTTAATCAACCCAGAGAGTAGTTGTTTCAAGTGTTAACCGTTAAGTGTTCCATTTTGTGTACCCTTCGAGTTTTTTGAATGAAAACCGAATTGACGAGTTATGATAACATTTCCGGCAAACTACAGAAATTGGAACACATATATGAACCAGGAAAAAGGGGTCAGAATGTCCGTAGCAGGATGTCCGTAGTACTACGGGGTTTCGAATACATTTTGCTTAAGATAACACACGATTGCGATTGTACTGATCTTAGATACTGAACTGAACATCTCAGGTATTCATAACAGGCCCATCCCTAGGACCTTGAAAGGGAAGTTTCAATTTTCTACCAATCGATCTTGTGCCATTTCTTGAAAAACTAAAATAGCGCTAAACTTTATTTCGTACTCTTACAAAAGGTGGAGGGGCAGGGGGGCACGTGGGGGGTGAGGAGGTTCATTCGGACCATCGAGCCATCCCTAGCGACAGGCCTGCATAATCCATCGGAATCCAAACGATAACCGGCTATCTTAAACCAAATTGATGGCTGTAATTTTGTTATGACAGGCCTTAAAATTTCAATCGTGAAGCAATTTCCGTTTATTTATTTCAAGGTGTCTGATTGGACTACATGTTTTTCGTGACAAAAGTGGAATTAAAGAATTGTTCGAAATTGAAAGGGTTGAAGTAAAGTATTCAGAGAATGAGTCGATCTTAACAAGTAAAAAATGAGAATCCAAACAAGAAATATGTATTCTTATAGTTGGAAAATGAGCGTTGATTCTTGAAAAGCGAGGAATCTTTTCTCGCCGTTTTGAAACCGTCATCAACAATATCAATAATAACAGTAACGACAGCAACAACAGCAACAACAGCAGCAGCAACAACAACAGCAACAACAACAGCAACAACAGCAGCAGCAACAACAACAACAGCAGCAACAACAGCAGCAGCAACAGCAACGACAGCAGCAACAGCAGCAACAACAGTAGCGCTACCATCATCAACAACAGCTGACAGCAGTAGCAACAGCATCACTGAACTCCTATTTATTACTCAGTCCAACATAGTCTACCTTTTCCCGCTTTTATACCTCTTCAATGCAAATGTCTGCATTGAAAATATTTGCCCTTGGTATTTACTATTTTACATTAGTGATGTTGACGGACTCAAATTTCACAGAGAAATAAAACATATCAGTCAACCTTCTGGGCCAACTCTTGACCTCAACGCATGACGTGTTAAATAACAAACACACTTGGCTCGAAATCATTCCATCACGGTTGAATCGACCCTAGCATCTGGCAGTCATTTCTTTGTATTTTTCAACCTTAGCCCTGCTAAAACGACTATTTAGCTTGGTAGGCAGCCATACTTGATGTCCTAGGACTGTTCATTGCGTTGCTGTGGTGTCAAGGCCGTGGAATTGTTTTTCGTTTGGAATACGGACTTTTAGAGGAAACTTGCTGACAATGAAGACACGAGTCTTACTTGGGAAAATTTTGACCTTTCTTCTTGCTCTCGAATGCTCCTCCGCTAATAACTGTAAGTATACTTCATAGAACCATTAAAAACTTTCCTCAACAATTCCTTTAACTTGTGTCGATCATCCATATTATAGAATATAGGTAAATATTTTCTTGCTTTTTTAAAGAAATCAAAAACTTTGATAAATCATTAATAAGTTTGTCAAAAAGATTTAGCGCCGACTGGAGATGTCATTATTAAGCTTTCTTTCTCTACTTCAAAATTAATTTATTGTTTAAATTTACGTAGAATTATTGAAGTTTCTTTGTGTGAGAAGTCAATGTACATAACTGTACATATTCTATGCTTTCAATCATTCACTCAGTACATCTATCAATGCTTTAGCATTTTATTAGAGAATTTGATGTTTTTTCCCCAGATCGTCATAGAGATAACACTAATTGTCTTATTGCAGTCGCTTGGTTTAGTAAGGTTTTAATCTAAATAAATCAAATACTAACAATAATAACGTGCTCAATGTGCGCTTTTCCGGTTTAATATGCCTCCTACAGGTCAATACAGGGTGATAAAGCACACTATAAGCTTCGATGGTGACTTACAGAAGTTTGGAGGATAAATGCTATTGCCTGTGATACTATGCTGACACATATGCAACATTAGAAGAGATAACTAGCTAAAAACTAGTGTGAGCTGCGTCGGTGTTTCATATGAAACAGTAATGATAAAAGGGTATATTATACACTGTGAAAACATGAATAAACTTACTGACGTTTCGGACGCTCGTCCTTCGTCTCTTTTACTCCGACGAAGGACTAGCGTCTGAAACGTCAGTAAGTTTTTTCATCTTTTCACGATGTAAAATTTACTTTTTTATCATTATTATATACAACATAGTTTTCACTCTAAACTCCGAATAAGTTCCTTTCTAGAAAAATTCGATAAAAATGTCCAAATCTTTGAACTTTAACTTTGGAATATCAAATTTTATTGCAGAAACGTTGATTATATTTTCGGCTTTGTATTTTAATTTCATCTTCTTTTAACTGCTTTTAAACTCTCTTCGCGAGATTCTTCTTTCAACTTAGGAAGAATTAGGATCTGTCATCAACAGCGCTTAGGCAAATCACTGTTACGTGAAGAAACGTATCGACTACAGTACTTTCCTCAAATCGCCCCGGAATTTTGTCATCTTGACATTCGCTCCGGGATTTTTGGTGTGTCTGTAGATACTTGATTTTAAAATAGAATAAACTAACTACACCTTAATTCGTCAGATTACAAGAGCGATAGATATGCCTGGACAAAGATCTCTTGCAATTCCTTTATAATGGCATACTATCCCAATAAGGTCGCAATTCGTTCGAGGTCAAGCAATGTTTAATTGGGGCTTGTCAGCTGTGGTACTTTGAAGTAAATTTAGTTGGGGAAATTATATAGAGCTTTCAAGGTGCGGATACGAGAAGAAAGTATTATGTGACTTGAGGAAAATGGAGAAGGAAGAAAAATGGGATTAAAAGAGATGGAAAGAAAGAAAGAGAGAAAGAAAGAGAGACAAGAAAAAGAAAGAAAGAAAGAGACAAGAAGAAAAGAAAGCCAAAAACGCACGAACGAGCCAACTGAAAAAGACGCATCACAAAAGGCGACTCCACGTTTTCGACTCCCTGGCCCTCCCTGTCCCTCATCGCCCTCTACCCCTCTCCCTCCCGCCCGCCTCGCCTCTCGCCTTCTCCCGCCCGCCCCCCCTCCCTCCCCCCCCCTCCCTCCCTCCCCCTCCCCCCTCCCTCCTTCCTCCCTCTCTCCCTCCCTTCTCCCTCCCTTCTCCCCCCCCCCTCTCTCCCTCCCTCTCCCCCTCTCTGCCCTCCTTCCCCCCACCCCGCCCCCCCGCTCCGCTTCGCGCTCTAGCCCACCTGTCTCCCCAATTATACAACATTTTTTATAAAGGTCAGAGTTGTTAGAGCACTTTCTTCCAAGTCGTCTTCTCCTTCGCCTTCTCCTTCTCAAGATAATTAAATCAAATTAGCTGCCTGAGAGACAGGGAACTCCAATCTGGTTAATCAACTGGCAATCATAAATCTGAAAAACTCAAATGAACGGAATAGCGAACGAAGAGCGACGAACTAGCGGGTTTTGGTCGATGTTAATCAAAGTGTTTCCATGGGAACATTGGGGTAAACACAAGGTTTTCAACGGCAAGTACCTATTGGATATCATAGAAATGCGTTGATTGACTACCAACAAAACCTTCCTCAAACCAGAATTTAAAAAAAATAATTTGGCGAAGACAAAAAATGGAGAATTTAACTAAAAGAAAAAACGAGAAGTGACCTCACAAGTCCTCTAGTCACGTACTGGTATATACTAATCCCTGTAAGCTTTGTAATTAATGAAAACTTTCTAAGGCATTGTTTTTCTCACTCTTCTAAAACGCATTACAAAGTTCCTTGGAGGTAAAAGAAACAAAAACCACTTTAGATACTTTTTTTCTTGTTGACCTTTTTGTACTCGAATGTTGTTGTTGTTATCGAGGCATTAATAATGTAAATATTTAATTTTATCATATCTATTGTCTTGCCTATTGTGTGGGTTGGCCACCCAAATACTTGCAAAATGGCCCCAAATCTCGCTAAAATTTCACCAGGACATTAACAAAGGTACAAATAATGACGCAAAGAAATCTTAGTTAGATTTGTTCTGAGAAACGTTTTTTTTTTTTAATTTCCCGTGAACAATACACAGGAACCTTGTTTTGGCTTCCGTGGCCTGTTGTCCTTGACACTGTTGCACACCGACAGATTCGTATTCTTGAATATAATTTAGATGTGGTAAGACAAAAGATTCTCGCCAACTTTCATTGATGTGTTGTATTGAAGCTATTACGGTACTAACTGGTGTTAATGACATAATTGAGAAATAGACACCTTGCAGCACGTCAGAATGCAGCTCAATCTGGAGGACATAACAATAGGTTACCAATTCTCAGGAGATTGAAATTCTTTTGTTTTGTTCTAAATAGTTATGCTTAGATCGACCACGGTATGAAGTAATTCTAGGGAAAAAATATTAGACTTGATGTGGGGTATGATGTAATGAATATTTATGAACTAACTATATATACATTTGCATGGCCATTACCTGCTGCTATTCTCTACTTTCACATCCCCATAATACTTTGCGTCTTTGGGGGGTAACTTTAGGGTAAAAACCCACTTATTTTCAAAAATAAAATGAAGAAGTAAAAAACAGAAAAAGATAGAAGCTTGAAGACGTGTAATGAAATCGTAAGTCAATACATTTTTTGTAAGACCAAAACTCTCGATGATCTGTTTACGCAAAAATAACTTGGAATAAACTGATAATCAGTATTGTACAGATAAAAACAGGTATAGTATTAATTCAATTAAGAAACCTTTCAATTTGGGACAGTTTTTTGATTGGTTACCCCCCCAAAGACGCAAGGCATTATGGGGATGTGAAAGTAGAGAATAGAGAGTTTTCACTCACGTGACAAGGCAGCCATATTGGTGTACCAAACAATAGAAACTTTCTGCACAGTTTTCGCGCAAAAATAGAGTTCAATTACCCGAGGGTAAAAAATGTATTGTTTTGGTAAACCAATATGGCCGTTGTGACATCACGTGAAAACACTCTATTGTACTTCCTATCTTCTCGTGTCCTTTACTTTCTCTCATTTCCTCTGGTTTCTATTTTTTAATTTATGTAATTTTTAATGATAAATACTTCTTAATCATATCAAGTAATGCTTTAAAAGTTTCACGTGGTGCCTTAAGTAATGTCATGTGCAAAAATCATTGCGTGATATAATTAAGATAGTCCGTGATAAAATGTATTAAAACTAACTGGCATATTAAGTTGAATCTCAAACTTTTTTCTACTTATTTATGTAAAATATATTGTCGTTTTCTACCACATATATATGCATACATAGTGTATTTTACTGAGGCTGTTTTCTTCTGTCGTCTTGCCAAATAAGCTTTCACCTGCTTCAACTATTATGATAGATGATGGTGGTAGATAGTAAGCTAAATTAAACTTCATTCTAGAGTTCGATAGTGTTGTTTTGATAAATTTTGAGTTTATATAAGAGAAGATGAGAAAAGAAAAAACGTTTGTGCCTACGTGCATTTTAACAGGAATAATATTAACTAATATTTATGCCATCTATTTTAAATTTTTCTATCTTTCAATCTTTTTTCCTTCATCTCTTCAAGGTTTTCTTTCCTCCCTTCCTTTTTTTCAATTTAATTTTAATTTTAATTCTCCTAATATTTCATATTTCGTTTCGAAATTTTTCGGTTTTTTTCTACAACATATAATCTTTAGATCCTATCACTGAACCTGACAAATGATGAATGGCTTAAGACAGACAGTTCTAAGAATATAATTTGCGGTTAGGTTAAAATCTAAAGACTGTGAAGTATTTGATGACAGGAACTTGTTCCATAATCGCCTTAGGAAAGCTTAACTCAGATTAACAAAGTGATGAATTGGTCTACTTTTAGCCGAAGTATGTTGTATGTCGTAACCTTATTGTTCGCCATGGACAGGTAAGGTTCCTGTTCATGGGACTACTGAAGATCGTATAAAGCCATCGGCCTAACAAAATATTATGAATTCAAACATCGGGTTTAGGTGGGCTATGGCTTTCATTTTTTTCCTTCGGACGTACGGACGGACGGACGGACGGACGGACGAACAGACGGAAAGACGGAAAGACGGACGGACGGACGGACGGACGGACGGACGGACGGACGGACGGACGGACGGACGGACGGACGGACGGACGGACGGACGGACGGACGGACGGACGGACGGACAGATAAACGAATGCACGCATGCACGGAGGGATGCAAGGATAGAAGAATGGATGGGTGGAATGATAGATGGAAAGATGATTTTTTACATGACTTATTTATATCCTTATATTTATTTCCTCATAGTTTCATTTCCTCCTCCCCGCTGGATACGTGCAGTGGACATCGACCCTTACACCGCCAAGATCTCGTGGCTAGTCCCGGGGGACGCCCGTGCTAATGAGACAAGATACAGAATCGAGTGGAAAAACGAATCTAGTCAGAAATCCTATGTGATAGTGAACGGAATCAAGGGGTACTATATCTTGAATAATCTGCAACCTTATTCTTATTACTACTTCCGTGTGCAACGAGGTACGGTCAGCGGTAGATATGGACGTTTCTCGAACTCAATTTGGATGGGAACACCAGAAACAAGTAAGGAGGTCATGTGTAAACTTTTTTAGATACAAGAATTTTCAAGAGCGGACCATAAAATGAAACTGTTTTTGCCTGCACCTGTTCAGGTTATTTTTTGTTTTTGTTGTCTAAATCTCGAATGATGTAAGTCGCAGCCTTTTGTCGCTGATGTTGTTGCTTGACTTGTTATTATCATTGTCGATGCTGTCGTTTTTGCTTTTGTCGTTCCTGTTCCTGTTTTTTTTTTTTTTTTTTTTTTTTTTTTTTGTTTTGTTGCCACAACAACTGTTTCTTTCTTGTTACTATTGACCCTGCTCTTGTTGCTTCCGTTGTTTTTCTATTATTGCTGTTGCTACTATAGGCAATTGTTTATGCGTCTGATGCTCCTTTTGATAGAGCTGCTCGATTTTTCTGCTGTTGTTATTGTACCTGTTCTGTTGTGATACTAATGTTACTGTTGCTGCTGCTGCTTCCGCTGTTGCTGATGCTTCTGCTGTTGTTGATGCTTTTGGTGTTGTTATTGATGCTTTTGCTGTTGTTACTGCTTCTGCTGTTGTTGATGCTTTTGGTGTTGTTATTGATGCTTTTGCTGTTGTTACTGCTTCTGCTGTTATTGATGCTGCTTCTGCTGTCGTTGATGCTGCTTCCACTGTTGCTGATGCTTTTGTTGTTGTTATTGATGCTCCTGCTATTGTTTCTGCTTCTGCTGTCGTTGATGCTGCTGCTCGGGTTTTCTGCTGTCGTTATTGCACCTTTTTCTTTCGTAATGCTGTCTACCTATTTTCCTAGTTTTTTACTACGTTGCAATTTCAAAATCATAATAATCTTCATCTTTCCTCCCCAAGAACCCACCGCTCCACCGACAAATGTTTCTGCCTACAACACGAGTTCAATGGGAATCCTAGTCCACTGGAACCGAGTTCCTCCACAACATCGTAATGGCCATATTCTCGGCTTCAAAGTCTGCTACTACAAAGCTTCACAGCCTCCCACTACAAGACTTTGTCTGTCTGTCTACGCTATGAGTATTCATATTGGTGGACTCGAGCCGTATACCCCGTATTATATCAGTGTGTTGGCCTACACGAATGTTGGAGATGGGCCTGGATCTCCACCGTTGCTTGTATGGACGGATGAGTTCGGTAAGAAACAAATACCCACAACTTTCATTATTTCATAGCTTGTTTGAACTTAACTCAACTTACTTAAGGTGACTGCCTACTTTTGGAAATTGATTTAAATTTTTTTAAGACTTCGATTTTCCGAATCAAAATTTAATGCTGATTCCAAATCTAGAAAGAAAAATAGGGTGTCCCGAGCTCGTTTTCGAGATAATCAGCATTTAATGAAAGCCTACGCACGAGATTTTGGAGTAAAAATTGGGCCACCGGAAGTGATTAGAAAAAAATTAATATTCATAAGATAATAGTTATTTGCAGACTCTATGATTGCAAGAATAAAGGCTAGTCAATCATTCTACAATAATATATGGATATTTTCGACAAAAAGACAAAGAGATAAATTGATTCGTCATATTTTGTAGTTTCGGTGCTCTTTAAAAATCTCATAAAGTCGAACAAAAATCCCTACAAAAATCTATTTTTTCATGTCTTACTGATTTAAACTTTTCCTAGAATGTTGATATAACATAGATTTTTAGAAGTTTTTTTCGAATAAGCTATTAAAAAATAGAGAGTCCCGTGCAAAATTTGAGGGTTTTGCCCTGTTGAAGCTCAAAACGCGTATGGTTCTTCAATAAAATCTTGTAGATTTTTCAGCGGTTTTTGAGCGCGCGCACATCGTGGGCTCAAATCCAACGTTCAAAAGTAGGCAGCCACCTTAAGGCTCATGGGGCTTTCATCTAAAGAGAACTTTATGCAACAAGGCCCAGATTTCAAAACAAAACAGCCGGTTCCAAATTGACTGGTTTCTTATGATCGACCTTGAGAGGCACTTTGCATAAATACAATATCCTGCTATCCTTCATTGCGTGTAAATCAAGCCTACAACTCGCCTACTACAGACGCGAGCGTGTTGTATACGATAGTTGTAGGCGAAAATCGTACCGTCTAAACCGGCCGAAGATGCAAATATAACCTGAGTATCAGGCCTTGGAAGGTTTGGGGGCCTTGCAAATGAGCCACTGGAAACTCCTCGAAAGATCGAGAAAAATCTTATAGAAGTAAATCTAGAACGGTTCCTTTGCTTTTCTTTAAAGAGTGTCTAGATACTGAATATATTTGATTGTTAGTTCCCTCTAGAGCACCAGTAATAACAGTCATGATCGCCTCAACCACAACCATCACGGTAAGATGGCAGCCAATCCCTCAGGAATATGTTCATGGAATCCTACGAGGATACGACCTGGCTTACCACGAGGCAGCGAACTACGGCAGTAAAAGAGTCGCTCGACTCAACACGACTTTCACGAGCTTCGTAATCAAAAACCTTAAGAGGAATACTATGTATGGGGTCAAGATTGCTGGTCTGACGAAAGTAATGGGTTTTATCAGGAATGGGAAGATAAGTCCCACATGGAATATCACAACCAGACCAGGTGAAGTGCTGATAATGACACCTCTCTTATACCTTTTTCCATCTTAGGGGCCTTATGTAATTTTGGAGATATTTGAGTTCAAACTACGGGATTTTATTTCCAGAGGTGGTGGCTACCGAAATAACCCACCCCTCTCCTCAAGTTAGCTTTGACTTCATCCCTTAGGGATGTTAATTAGATGTCCAAAAGTCGAGAGTTTCATCCTAAACAATTTTGTCACCATGCTTTTATCCACGCAGGATGCCAAGCACCAACAAACATAAATGCCTTTAGCCTCTGCCCGCAGTGCATGACGGTACAGTGGACCAAAGTTCCCGCCATCAACCCTCAAGTCAAGGTCATAGGTTACCGTGTAACTCTGAAGGCTGAAAACAGTGCAGATGTCGTAAAGGATGTTGGGTCAAGTAAGCAGAGTGCGGACATTACTGGACTCAAGCCTTATACAAAGTATGCCATTACGGTAGCAGCTGATACCGATGGTGGTTTGGGAGATTTTAGTCTACCTATTAACCAGGTCACTCAAGAAGGAGGTAAGAAAGTAAGAGTTTTTAATTAATAAATATTATGAATATTTTCTATTATTAATTTTTTAGAAGGCAGGGCGAATGTGAAGTTCCCAAGGTTTGACCAAACATCGACACTACTATCTCCAACAAAAATAGTACAAATTTGTATCCCAAGTGAATTATATGAATAGGATATATAGAAGGAACGGAGGAAGCAAAGAGAAAAGCCAGGAAAGAGGGAAAGAGACAAGGAAGCAAGGAAGCAAGGAAGCAAGGAAGGATGGATAGAATCAAGGAATTTTGCTTAAAAGCAATATAGAAAGGCGAAGCTAAGAGAGTAAGGGAGAAAAATTTGGAGGGAGCAAGGAGGGAAGGAGGGGAAGAAAGATGGATAAAAGAAAAGGCTAGGAATTCTCAATGAATTTATAGATCATATAAAGATTTTCTTTCAGTTCCATCTGTGGCTCCCAAACAAGTGTCCGTACAAAGCAAAGGTCCCAACAGCATTTTAGTCAAGTGGAGTCCACTGTCTTCAAACGACGTTAACGGCGTACTGATGGGATACAATGTGTACTATAGAAACATCGTTGCCAGAAATAAGCGATCAGATACTGCGGGAGTAGTCCATGCAACCAACATATCATCACCCAGCGTACAAATCGTTGGTTTAAAGCCCTTCTCGCTCTACAGAATTACAGTGGCTGCTTTTACTAAGAAAGGCATTGGTCCACCAAGTGCACCAACGACTGTAAGGACAGACGAGGAAGGTAAGACACGTTAGAGTAGATCAGAAACTCATAAAGGGGTTGAAGCATGTAACAGCCATATAGCATTTCCTTTGTACGATGCTCCGGAATATTCAACTGGTATATATATATATATATAGTCAACTGTTTTGACAAATTTCTTTCCAGTAAATCATGTACTCTTGCATAAAAAATTCCCCAAAATGAATAAGAGAAAGATATTTCAAAATTTTGAGTAAAAGATTCAGCAAATGTCTTGGGAATGCAAGGAAGTTCAGCGAGAAGCTTGGTACGTGAAAGAAGCGACCATCTTGAAGTTACTAAAATGGGCCATTTTTTTACAGTCCCGAGTCAAGCTCCAGGCGGATTCATTGCAAAGCCAAAAACCGCTCATTCCATTCTCGTTACCTGGCAACCACTACAACGTCAGTACACAAATGGTGTCTTGAAAGGTTACCATGTCAACTATATAAAAAAATATGCAGATTCCAGTGTGATTAAGAATGTGGTGACGGTCAATCCATTCATCTTGAACGTGACTATAAAGGGACTGGAGCCGAATACTCCGTATGATGTTTGGATGGAGGCATTCAATGCGAAGGGAGGCGGACCAAGTACCAACACAGTCACGACTACTACTCTTGAAATTGGTATGTGCAAATTCCTCTCCTTCTCCTTCTCCTCCTCCTTCTCATCCTCCTTCTCATCCTTCTCATCCTTCTCATCCTTCTCATCCTTCTCATCCTTCTCATCTCAGAATCTTCTCCCTCTCCTTCTCCCTCCTCTCCTTCTCTCTCCTTCTCCTTCTCCTCTCCTCTCTTCTCCTCCTTCTCCTCCTTCTCTCCATATCTCCTTCTCCTTCTCTCCTTCTCTAAAAGCATGGACTGTTGCAGCCCATGGTTTTGATCGGATTCTGGTCCCTTTCACACCCATTCCAATATGATGAATCATTTATAACGGATGCAAAATTATTTCTTCTTCTCCTTGATCTTGCTCTGTCTTGTCTTTTCCCTTTCTCATTAAGTTTTAGCCAGTTAAATGTGGTTGTACTATTCATTCCCTTTCATTCTGCACCATAAATCATGATATCAATATTTGTGAAGATGACACACTTTTTAAAGTGACGCACGGTCATTTTCCCTTAGTGCCAGCTCAGCCACGTGACGTAAAGGTTGAGGTCATCAATCCCAGATCGGTAAGAATCACGTGGAATTCACCTTTGAGTGACGTAACAAGCTACATGGTGAAATGGACGCAAAGAGGTCAACCGGGTGTGTCAGCAGAGGATAATCATAAGATTGTTAAGGTAAGAGCCAGTGTTCTTCCGCATGTGACGTCATGGGCGCAATCTTGAATTATTAATTTTGTCGCATTTTGAAGCAGCCTCTGGACTGATCAAAGTTTGGTTATGGCTAACTCACAGATCAAGCCCTGTAACAACCCCTGGGCTGATCTAAGCCAGGTCATGGCTAACTCACAGATCAAGCCCTGTAACAACCCCTGGGCTGATCTAAGCCAGGGCAAGGCTAACTCACAGATCAAACCCTGAAACAACCTCTGGACTGATCAAAGTTTGGTTATGGCTAACTCACAGATCAAGCCCTGAAACATCCTCTGGGCTGATCAAAGTCAGGGCATGGCTAACTCACAGATCAAGCCCTGTAACAACCCCTGGGCTGATCTAAGCCAGGGCAAGGCTAACTCACAGATAGAAGCCTAAAACAACCTCTGGGCTGATCTAAGTCAGGGCTAATTCACTGATCGAACCCTGAAACAATCTCTAGCTAGGCTGATCTAATTCAGGGCATGGCTTACTCACAGATCAAACCCTGAAACAATACCTCTGAGCTGGCATAAGTCAGGGAACGGCTGTCACACATATCGAATTGTAATCGGATTTAGCTTGTTAGGCTTTTTAGATTACACCTATCCTATCAATGGAAACACCCAAGAAACTCTACTCATACGAGATGCGGACTACAGGAATCAGACCCAGATATTAGCGACAACCTCTCAGTAGTTACCACTGCACGCCCTAGATTTCCTTATGAAGTTTGTTTCAATGTGTTGTAGTCGATAAAAGTTCATTTCGTTAATGTTTTGCAGATTAGCGGTGTCTATAAAAGAACTACGACGATCACGGGACTGTCTCCGTACAACATGTACACATTCGCGGTCCGAGAGCTGTCTAAAGGAAGCTGGGGACTATTTTCTGAGGCAGTCGACAAAATTATGCCAGAAGATGGTAAGCCCATATATAGTATGGATAAATTTATAAAGAATTTGATTCTCAATAAGATGACATGGTCTAAAACTAAAAAAAAATCTTACTTTTAAATAAAAATAAAAGGCGTAATTGTATTGCCATTCCAGACCACGTGTCATTCCCTTTTAAGCTTTAAGTTTAATTTTTGGCGTATTTTTCGCAATTTTTCGCAAGTGAAATATCCTAATTAAAAATCATTTTTTAAAACAGAGTTCTGTGTTTACTTACGATCAAAATACAATTTTGAAATCGTGAACATATTTTTTATTTTTGAAAACTGTTTTAATGCATGCGCTCTTACTTATTCCGGAAGTCCAAGAAATTCTGGTCTCAAAAAATGGAATCATGACAGAGCCCTCGTTCTTCGCCGCAGGCTAAAAGGAACGCAGTCTCTGGGTACGAGATTTTTAATGAATAAGTTATCAAGCTACATAATTCATATCTAACGTTACTTGTAACATCGTTTTTTTAACCAAAGCTCCCAGCGCACCATTGGATCTCTCTGTATACAAGAAAGACGGTCCTACTCTTGTCCTCTCGTGGCGAAAGCCTGAATATAGCAATGGAGTCATCCGCAAATACGTCTTGTTTTTTGCCGATGTTAAAGGAGTGGAGTTATGGAAAGACACCGTTAGTGACGGCCTGTCAGAGACGATTATTAAGCATACCTTTGTTTTACCCGACAAGACCGCTGACTACAAAATAACGGTGAGATAAGAACAAGTTTTATGATTTTTTTTCCAGTAAGCTCTGATTGATTTATAGAAAGCACCTCGCGTGTGGAATATTCAAAGAGGTGTGCCACACCTCATTAGCACGCACCGCCCTTTAAAGTTAATTAGATATCTTAATCATTATTATTGAAAAATAATAATGATAAACCTCAAGAACGTTGTCATATAAAAATGAAATAATAAGAATAACATTTAGGAATTTAATGAAAAAAAACTTAATGTAAGTTATTTTAGACTAATAATATTTTTTTCAAACTCAATAGCAATTTTATAGGAATAAAAAATAAAGGGAGATTTTCACATCAATCTTTTTGTAAAGCTGGTTATTATTTCTATTGACAGGTGCAAGCGTTCAACTCTAAGCCTGGTAAAAGGAGTGAAGTCATCACCGTACAACATGTCAGCAGCCATGATTCCGTAGGATATGGTAATGAATACAAACAGTAGTCATATTTAATTCGATAATCAAAATGAATTCACTGAAGTTGGCCTGTTGCGGCAATTTACGATAAAAATCGTTGGTATTTAGACGAGTTCACGAAAAACTGTCTATAAAAATAGACAGGTCATTAAAGGGCCTCAGATTAATATTTCGAATAACGTAAAGGAAGCATGACGCATCGACCGTATAATGTATGGAGAGCATTTTTAGGTCGGCCACGCTTGTATGCAGTTTCTTTTTCAGGCGTATTGGCTACATGTTTTCGATGGGAGGGGGCTCTACCCAACATGATATGGAACCCCACTCCACCGGTCTGCCATTACAATTTCGCAAACGTTTGTCTATAGCATTAAAAATGTTGTCGATGATCGTGTATCATACCAACGTTTTTTTTAAATTGTTCGTTTTTAGGACCTATCCTCAATTTATTTTGTAAACATTGTTTGACGGAATAACATTAAGTCAGAATCTATGTATTGCTGTCTAAGTATTGCTGTCATGTTGGATGGCATCTGTTAAAAAAGCCGAACCAATATGAAATATATATTTTCGTGGTATGTCCTTCCAAAAGATTACGCACTAGTTATACTGATCTTTGATCTTATTTCTTAGCATCCAAATCGAATAAACGCATCAAACTACCATGGCTGATTTTCATCATCAGCGCCATAGTGCTGTTTGCACTCTGCATCATTGTATTCATCCTAATAAGGTTTGATTCAAAATATTGCCACAGGTATCCCAAACTTGAAATCTGCACGCTTTGAGAAAATATATTTGGAACTAAAATAGTTTATAAAATCTTTAAAATAATAATACTTGAAAATATAAAACTGACCTTTTGCTTTCTTAATTTTTTGTTGGCTGACATTTTTTTCCAGAGAAAAACCAAGAAATACCGTCATTCGGAAGTGATGTGTAACAATTTTGGTCTAGTCCCTCTATTTTGAATCAATGTAGCCTTGCGTGACCCAGAGACATGACCAGTTAGGGTGTCTTCCATCAGAGTCTATTCTAGAAACAAAATTAAAGATTATTAAAAATCATCGGATTATGAAGCGCGCATATTCCAAGCATGGGTTTCCCTGTGTAAGTGGCTATTTATGGTTATGTGTATTTGTTTATGCAATATGATTTTTAATGCATTTTAATGAATTGAAAATTAATGATGATTTTCAGAAAATCCGGTAAAAAAGCGAAAAGCAGCCAGCCTCAAGAAGAAATGAGTAAGTCTAAGAGAACATAAGTAATAGAGGGAACATTCTTAATATCGCGCCTTGCCATGTAAATTCTCGGTTGGGCTATTTTTGGTTACCGGATGCAGTTTAAATTTAAATTTCGCCTTACCCCTACTCCCGTGCGTCAACTAACGCGCGGGAGTAGGGTAACCTCTATAAGATGTTTTACATAATATTCTTCTCAGAGAAGAAAAACCTTATATATTTTTTTAACCCAAACATGGCCGTAAAAGAAACCCCTCTACATGATTGTATAAGAATTAAAAAAACTATGTCTATTTGCAGTTGCTATGATACCAAAGAGTTTCGGTGCCCGCAGGCCTATCCCTGTTGATGACCTTAAAAGACACTGCGACCGTTACCATGCCTACGATGACGCTCTTTTTATTGAAGAGTTCAAGGTAATCAATGTCCCCTACTCGGGCTACCTGTGTCAAAGTTTACTAAAGACTGGAATGATGTAGTTCTACAGTGTTGGGCGTGAAAACAAAAAACAAAAACAAAAAACAAACAAACAAACAAAAACAAAAAAACTGGAAACCCAAGTTTACAACCATCGTCTGCTTAACTTGTTGATAGTCTGACAGGGACTGCAGAGACAAAGGGGGGTGAGGTAGGGAGGTAGGGCTGGCTGTGGAATACAAACTACATTCGCTTTTTTAAATAAGCCACTTTTTAATAATTTGCAACTAACAGTCACGTGCTGATATATCACTATGCTTACGTGTCGTATAATATTGTTTTTAAAAGATTAATATTACATTAATACCTAATAATATTGTGAATCGATTGATTTCAGAGCCTCAACCACATACCCCTACGATCGACATACGACGCAAGTCAGACTTCCTACAACAAGAATAAAAATCGCTTCCCCAATATTCTACCATGTAAGTCTTTATCTTTCTTATTACATCATATCAAAATTCACATTATAAAATAACTGTTATAAATCTTGCATTCTGATTGGTTGGGAGCGCGTGCTTTATGATAGCACACAGCACGCAAACGCCCTTTGCATTTTATAAAAGAAATAAAAAACTTGCTTGCTGTGCTGTGTGGAGATATAAAGCGCTTGGGGATTGGCAGAACACTCGAGTAGTGTCGAGAAGCATTCCGCGTCGTGCTTCTCCTAACACGTCTCTCCTGTTCTGCCAATCCTCGCGTGCTTTATAACTGCACACAGCACGCGCGCTTTCTATTTCTTCATTTTGTTGGGTTGTGAGCTTTGTAGAGGCTTTGCACCATCACGTGATGGCAGCCATGACAGCAGGCACAACAATAGTGTGGATTTCACCTGGAAAATTAAATTCTTTCTCAAGTAAATCAGATTAGAATCAATTATTTCTCCTTTCTGACATGAATATCATCACATGATAGTGCACAGAGTTAATATATTGGCTTTATTCCCCTTAGAGGCGGCGGGTCTACTTTAAAAGTGAAAAAGGTGTTGATAAAAGTTTCACTACACAATCCTTCTTAATTATTATGTGATTGCGAAATACCGTATACAACCTATGATAGAACCTTAAAGTTAAATATAACCAAAGATGTATAAAATTAATCATGTAACTAATATAAACGTGTTTTTCTAGATGACCATACACGGGTGGTACTGAAATCTCGTAAGGATTCACCTCCAGGATCTGATTATATTAATGCAAGCCTCATTGATGTGAGTATCCTTCCTCCCATCATTTCGTTTCTTTATTCCTCCCTCCCACCCTTCCTTCCATTCTTCTTTTTATCTTCTGCTATGCTTCAACCTCTCTATAAACGCACCAAATCCATCAGTAAGGTAGTCTCCCTCGCATCCGTTTTTAGTGTCGGTCGTCACGCAACGCTCCCTCCCCACAAACGTTTGTGAATCTTTCAGAATCTGCTTTTCAATTAAGCATCTTCTCTCTTTTAATTTTTTAGGTTAGTTTTAATTGGAAGACCGATTTAATGTATCGTTTTTTTTAACCAATCATAAACTTGCTGCAAACGGTGCGGGATGCCCCAGATCAATCATAAAATCACCAAAACCATTTGCTCCGTCTAATTAAATATTTTTTTCCTGTTTTAAAGGGTTACGGCTGCCCAAGAAAATACATTGCAACTCAAGGTAAATATCGAATATCATGAGAATATGCAACTTGATCAACACATTTCCAGGGTTCCTACGGAGCATCATTTTCCACTGACTGCAACGAATCATGTACTCAAAATAATAGTATCTGTGTCATATTTGAACTACTAATATGTATGGGAATGAGATCGCAGGCACTTACAACACCATTACGAGGCGTTAAGAGGTTCAGGGAAATACTGGGTCGAGTTGGCATTGTGGTGCATTGTGGGGCTGTTGAAGGGGACATTTCCAAGAGAGTAATCCAGTACCGCTGGAGAGCTGGATTTACATTGCTCCCTAAGTACAGTACCGCTTTTGTAAGGTTAGGTTTTGTGCTATTGTTTGAATGACCAATCTTTTGTTTTTTTAATCCAATCATGTGACTCGCTCTGAGCGGTACGGGCTGGCTTTTCCAAGATGGCGTCTATTTCGTTCCCTAAAACATTCCAACAATGCACTTTAATAGAAACTCGATCCAATTTTTTTTCTCCACCTGAAAAACTTAGGACTCTAAACTGTTTATCATTTAGGTAGTACAAACTGTGACAATGCAATTTCTAATTTTACAGGTCCGTTGAAAGAAACAATCAATGATTTCTGGCGAATGGTTTGGGAGAGAGAATGTTCAACTATTGTCATGCTGGGGGACATAGAAAACACACTGAAGGTGAGATTTATTTATAGAATATGAAAATCAGGTTTTACCTTTTTAAACTACTCGGATCGGAGTGGGGGAAAAAAAAGGGCCGGTGCAGTCTTTTAGCAAACAAGTAACAAAGTTTCTTCTATTACAAAACTTTTTGAAAGACTTCAATTTTACAACCAACATCCCCTTGCTTTAGGCACTCTTTCGCGAGGTTCTCTCCACACGCATTCCATTTACTATCATTTACTGTCATAGCTCACACATTTATCATCTGCAAAACACAACACCTAACTCACATGTTGCTTTTTACGGATGAATTAAGGCGGAAAACCAGACAAACTGGAGAAAAATCCTCGTGGCAAAGGAGAGAAACCATAGAAATATACTCAACTCGCATATGTGAACCCCACGCATCACGGAAATAAGCAGTCGTGAGAAACAGCACGTTAGCAGCACAACTCCCACTTATACATTACTTGCCAGTCAAATAGTGGGCATAAACTATTGCTTGTTTTTCCTGTTAGCTTCGTAGTGACTGTGAGAAGTACTGGCCGGAGCATGGCCATCAGGAGTACGGTGATCTTGCAGTATCTATTGTAGATGAGATTCATATGTCAGACTGGAGCATTAGGACTTTCCTTGTCTGGGTAAGGACTATTTATGTCGTATATATCATGGTGATCGGGGTACGTGGTGTGCATAGGAGGCGCAACAGTCAAAATCGTAAAAAGACACTACCAATAGTTTTGTTTCGTAGTATTCTCCATGGTCATGTTGATTCTCATGGGTTTTCTGTGTCTATTTTAACATTTTCAGTCGACAGATCCCGAGTGCATGGACAAGAGAGAATTGACTCAATACCAATATACTGCCTGGCCTGATCAGGGCGTACCAGAACATACAGCATCCATATTGATATTCCAACATAAGTTACGAGTGGCACTCCCCTTGGAAAAAGGCCCAATTGTGGTACATTGTAGGTGAGGGAATCATTGTTTATCTCTATTCTTCAAACAAAAATGAGTGGTTGGGTAGGTGGGTAGGTGGGTCGGTGGTTGCTTGGTTAGATAATTAAACATATAAGATGGATGGATGGATGGATGGATGGATGGATGGATGGATGGGTGGGTGGGTGGGTGGATGGATGGATGGATGGGTGGGTGGGTGGGTGGGTGGGTGAGTGGATGGATGGATGGATGGATGGATGGATGGATGGATGGATGGGTGGGTGGATGGATGGGTGAATGGGATGGCATGGATTGGATTGATAATTAATGATCAAGCGGAGTAAAAGAAAATAGTGAATGAATAAACTAAAAAACAAATGACATGATAGCAAATAACATCACTGAAACAATGCTCATTTTTCTTTCAGTGCCGGGGTTGGACGCACTGGTACGTTCATTGCCATCGACTCCCTACTGGACCAAAGACTAATGGAGGGGGTGGTAGACGTGTATGGTTTTGTCGCCCAGATGAGAACACAACGAAACAATATGGTCCAGACAGAGGTACGTCACACAGATTTCAAAAAAGGCTGAAGGGTTGAACGGCGAATGGTAATCGGTGTGAATGTCAATTGCACGACCGAAACGAACTTTAGAAACAAATGCAAAGTTCATGCTTCATATATTCCATTTTAAAAGGAAACGTTGAAAAATATTATATGCGACATACAAAAACATTCACCAACCTTTCTTAAAATAGCTGTATACATGTATAAAACAAGCAAGCAAGTAAGCAAGAGCTGATTCATTCGTTTTGTCGAGGTTTTGGTGAAATTCATTCGGCCTTTTATTACAGCTCCATTTAAGTGTCTTAAAATGAAATCCCCACGTTGGCTACAAAACTTCAAATGTTTAGGCAATTCCATTCTGCTGTCCTACAAGTTTGCTTATATTGAATAATAGACTTCTAGGCCTTAATAGCAATGAGATAAATAGCCTATTCGAGTACCTTAAAGCCATGACATTTCTGCTTTGCGGTCCATGTTGAATGTTGAAAGTAAATTCACTCTCGAATCTTGTCTAGCTGTTCTTTAGAACCTTTCTGCCTGATTCTCCAGAATTTATTTTTCGTACTCCATGTTCTTGTCCAACACTGGCGTTCTTATAAAGCAAATAGCTTAGAAAATAGAAATTTGGTTTGTGGAGTAAGCAACGCGCAACACATGATGCTACGTTAATCTTACAATATAGCCCACCTCCGAGATATGCTTCGCTTGTAACGCACAAAGGTTTCAGTATGAGGCTACGTGCTAAATTAGATTTATTCTTACCGCCTGTCACGAATGACTGAGCATTTAGCACGTAGCCTCATACTGAAACCTTTGTGCGTTACAAGCGAAGCATATCTCGGAAGTGGGCTATTGGAAATGCAGGCGCTCTTACCACGTACGAAGGCGTTGGAATGTTCGTACTTCACACGTGCATTTCGTACTAGGGGTACAAAAATGTGGTAGCACAAAAAATATGTTCGGTTGATTTGTTTTGAGATTAAGTATTCTTATAAATTTATAATTAGAACATGAATATTTCAGAGTAGAGAATCGAAGTAATTAAAAGAAAAAAGAGAAAAAAACAAAACAAAACAAAACAATAAAAAAGCCGTTCAAAAATATGATGTTGAAGAGATCTCGTTTACCTGCTAACTACCTTTTAAGTAATATTTGTACCCCCTTCTTCATCGTCATTTAGTTTACTATTTTTCCTACAAAGTTTACCCTTCCCCCCCCCCCCCCCACGCCTTTCTATTCCTCGTAAAGTTTACCCCTCAAATTACGTTTTTTTTCAAAAATATATATAGCCCCTCTAAAATCATACCGCGCACCCCCCCCCCCCCCCCCATCTCCTCCGTTACGACGTAATAAACGATCAGTCTGAATTTGTTTTGTTTACAGGATCAATACTCTTTCATTCATGATGTTTTAAGGGATGCTTCTGTCTGTGGGATCACAGAGATTCATTCACAAGAGATCGGTGATAGGCTTCTGGTTCTTTGTGATAATGATCCTGAGGTTAACAGGAGGCGATATGATGAATTTGATGTAAGTATAATACACCCAACTTTTCATTTATTTATTTATTTATTCGTTCGTTCGTTCGTTCGTTCGTTCGTTCGTTCGTTCGTTCGTTCGTTCGTTCGTTCGTTCGTTCGTTCGTTCGTTCGTTCGTTCGTTCGTTCGTTCGTTCGTTCGTTCGTTCGTTCGTTCCGCGTTCGTTCGTTTGTTCGTTTCGCGTTCGTTCGTTCGTTCGTTCATTCGTTCGTTCGTTCGTTCGCTTGTTCTTTCGTTCCGCGTTCGTTCGTTTGTTCATTCATTCATTCATTCGTTCGTTCGTTCGTCCGTCCGTCCGTCCGTCCGTCCGTCCGTCCGTCCGTCCGTCCGTCCGTCCGTCCGTCCGTCCGTCCGTCCGTCCGTCCGTCCGTCCGTTCGTTCGTACGCTCGCTCGCTCGTTCGTTCGTTCGTTCGTTCCGCGTTCGTTCGTTCGTTCATTCGTTCGTTCGTTCGTTTGTTCGTTCATTCATTTTTTAAGTTTCACCTTTTTAGTCGTCTTTGTTCATGCTATATAGCAATATTTCATCATTCAACCATTTAGTACTTATTCACCTAATGGTACTATTTTTGTCAGAACCTCCCAGTCTACGAACCAGAAGCTTTTGAACAAAGTGTGGCTTACATTCGCGAAAATATCGTAAAAAACAGATGCCCAGATGTCCTACCTTGTAAGTTGAATGCTGTTTTAACTTGCTTCTAAAGACGCTACGTCACGTGACGTCACAGCCGCCATGTTGGTGTACCAAAACAATACATTTTCTATCCTTGGGGAATTGAATTCTATTTTTATGCAAAAACTGTGCAGAAAGTTTCATTGTTTGGCATACCAATATGGCTGCCTTGTCACGTGAGTGAAAACGCTCTATTGGTCGTTTGTACTGATATGTCACGTGACGCAACTGCCTTGTTTTTAGTGAATTTGGGTAACATGACCGATAAGCGCAAATGTTCTAGTAATGGGGCCCAACTGAACCCAGGGTCTTACTAACCTTGAGTATCTTCGTATTGTTTCAGTTGATGGTAATCGTGTTCGTATTTCTGGTCTGTCTAGTAATCCAGGGACAGCAGATTATATCAACGCAAGCTACATTGACGTGAGTATCAAAGTTCCTATTCCTGCCTGAAGAGTTAATGAAATGATGTAAAGGTTAAGTTGTTAGTAGCGCTTTAATCGTTAGACAATAACAACGACAGTTTAACAGCATCATTAGCAACCTTCGACGTTAAAAAATGAAAATTTTCAGGGTTCGTTCTGTGAGTTAGCTATAATCGCGCCCTGACTTATAGATCAACCAAGAGGTTGTTTCAGGTTAGCCATGCCCTGAGGTTGGTTCTGGGTGACGATCAAATTGAAATCCATTGTTTTAAATAAGTTGGCCTTATCTTGCCATTTTTCAGGGTTACAACGAGGGAAGAGCCTATATTGCTACCCAGGCTCCCATGGAAAACACAGTCACAGAATTCTGGCAAATGGTTTGGGAGCAGCGATGTACCGCTATTGTCATGCTCGCTGGACTCACCGACAAAACAGGCCAAGTAAGAAACGATGAAGAGTAATCAATGATCGATATCATTTAATATCATCAATATCATTCTTTCGTTTTTTGACTGGATTCTGAAGATGATTTACGCTCAGGCTTTCGAAACGTCAGTCATCATCTACAACAGTCTTTCTCAAGACTACACTCACCCGGACGATCACACTTCACAACAAACTTCAACACCTGGCTTCCAACAATTTATTCATAATAGTATGATTGAGTCAAAATACAAATAAAACAATTACTAAATGAATATAGTATAAAGTTGTATAAAGTATAAAGTTGTTTTTAAAACCAACAGCAAGTTGAGCAAGTCGCATGTATATAATATCGAATGAATTGATAGACATAGAGGCCTAGGGTACTATATGGCCCCGCGGAGATGCGGTTTTTATCTTCGAGTGTTGAGGTGATATCTTATGAGTGAGCGCAGCGAACAAGTAAGATATCCTCAACATGAGAAGGTAAAATAGATTTTTCATCGATAATTATGTAAGTGTTATATAAGTAAAAAGTGGGACAAATTAGACATTAACTCCCGTCTTTAAATCGGTTGACTAGGAAGAGTGTGTACAATACTGGCCATTGCAAGGCTGCTTACGGTATGGTAAATACATCGTCACCAAGATAGATGAAGAGATACTGGATGACCACACACAACGAGTCCTGAAGCTCAGATGTCATGGGGTATGTACACCAGTATGTTTTCCAAAATTAATTTTACCCGCAAAATATAAAAACCTTTATAGATAATATTTGAAGATTTGAATGTTTTAGCTAGGGCGTAATACTTTCCCATTTCAGACCACGTGTCATTCCCTAGAGTATCATTTCTTTGTTTAATGGTGGCGTACGAGAAGACCCATGAATATAGACCCCTTGCATGTGACGCCAAAGCAGCTCAATTTGGAGGACAAAAATTCTCCTGAGAATTACAAACCTTTTGTTATAGTCTTCCAATTTGAGCTGCATTCCGACTTAAAGGTAAAGTCGTCTACGAAGTCACTTGCTTTCAATCTGTCGTTCGAGAGAAGTGGCTTGGTATACCTTAGCTCCCCCTAGTCCTCTTCCCTCAGAAGTCAAATCCAAGACCAGGACCCAATCAAATGTTTTTGCTGACAGCTTGGATTTTATATGGCACGACAGACGACACCGTTACTGCAAAAACCCGACAGTTAATAGTTTGGGCTAAAATTGATGACAGCGTACGAAATCACTGATTATCCTTTTAGAATGCTTGGAAATGGCGCTATCACGGTCACGGCACGGCTCGCCGATGCCGTGAATTTTTAACAATTATTCAATACCCGTTGTATGGAGATGTCATTATTCTTTACAACTCTTATTGGGTATCAATCAGGAAGGAAAATTACAGAACCAACATGCTACCCAAAACGGAAAGAGCGAACGGGACTCTAGGTCCCATGCTAGGCATTTCCTTTTGACTAACGATATGAATCAATAGAGAATTGTCTTGGAAAATTAAGTAAAGTTATAGTAGTAAAAATTGATAACTAGTGAACCGAGAACGGCCAAAAAATAATCAATGGAGTTCAAACAAACGAAAATCCCTGAGGTTCAGTTATTGTCGAGTACGAAGACAAGGACACTTACGAACTAATGACCAAGTACATGTCAGATCAACATCAAATGTGTCCTCAAGCAAAGAAAAGTACCTATGCCGCAGAAACAATTTAAATAGGATAGTTCCACGAAAGTATTTTTCTTTTCTTTTCGCAGAGTATGGAAAGTTTGTTAGTATATCACTTCCAATATCACAACTGGCCTCGATACGGTGTCCCTCCTCGAGTCAACGGACTGGTGTGCTTACACGAACAGATACAGAAAATACAGCTCGTAGAGGATCATGGTCCTACCATCGTGCATTGCAGGTATGCATATGTAACTAAGGAAATCCATGTTGGTTTTGCTGTTTTATTATTGTTTCACAGAATTAGCCATTCTGAGGTTGGGAGGAAAAAACTGGTAGGAATTGCAGTGCATTATTGGATTGCTTTAGGGGACATATTACCAAGATGGCGCCTATTTCGCCTAATTCAATGTTACAATTCACTGCAGTGCTGCAGTGCCAGATCGAGCCAGTTTGTCCACAACATCCGGGAATTGCTAATTGAACAATCACAATTGAATGGTCGTAGACTAAAATCTGAAGGTTTTTTGTTTTGTTTTTGGTTTCTCTGTTTCTTTGGATTCAAGCTAGCCAGCCGCCTTTTGGTATTTTGTTTTTAAAGCCCTCTTATAATGTTATAAATATTGCTTACTCAAAATCTCCATCTGTCAACAGCGATGGGGCAGATCGTACTGGAGTCTACTTGACATTGGCCATCAGTATTGAACGACTAGAGGCTGAAGATAACATAGATGTCTTTCAGACTGTCAGATGGTTGCGATCACAAAGACCAGGGATGGTCGGCAGTGCGGTAAGTCTATCTTAGTTATGACTATAGAAACACACTTGACGTGCGGTAACCGTGCGTAACAGCACCGTGTTTTGACATTTTGACAAAATTAGCATTTAAGTCCGGTGTTGTGATTGGTCCAACGGATGTTGTCATTCTTGCACCGTGACTTTGTCGTGTGTTACGTGTATCTTGCACAAAGAGCAGGGATGGTCGACAGTGCTGTAAGTCTACCTTAGTTGTGACATATTAAAGACACTTGACGTGCGTTAACCGTGCGTGACAGCACCGTGTTTTAGTATTTTGACAAAATTAGCATTTAAGTCCAGTGTTGTGATTGGTCCAACGGATGTTGTCATTCTTGCACCGTGACCGTGTCGTGTGAGAAGTGTAACTTCACAGTCAAATCCGCCATCCGACAATCCGATCAAAGAGAATTTTAGACTGAGCACAGCAATAGCAATTAGCAAAGCAGCTGAAATACTATATTATTTTCTTCCTTAAATCTATGTGTCTAGCAGATAGAACGAGAGATTATCTATTAATGAATGTTAAATAAACAAATAAATAATAGATGGTTATAAATATGATAATAACAATAGTTTTCTCATCCAAAGATTCAGAAATGTTTTTCAGAAAATTTTTTTCCCCTGGACGGTTTCAGTTCAGGAAAAAATCTTAGTATTTTAGAATTCAAACATTATCCACAAAAAGTGCTTTACTTTGCTTCAATAAGAATAGATAAATAAATAAGTATCATTTCCACTGTTTAGAACCCTGAGTTGTCTATACTGACTAAGAGAAGGTAACTCAAAGCGGGTTGTACGAAAACGTTAGTAACCAACAACAACCAAAGTTTAGTAAACAACAAACGACAACAAGAACGACTCTTCGTTGCTAAATTTATATCTAAAAAATATGCAACTTTTTTTCCAGAAAGGTTTCAAAATAATGTGACTTACCCTTCATACTTGCATTTTGTTATCATTTTCTGTGATATTTCTTGTGTTTTATTTGCATTTTTTGCCTTTTTCTAGGAGCAATACAACTTCTGTTACCAAGCAGTAAAAAGCTATCTATCATGGCGGACAAGAGCGAACAATGACTACGTCACAGCATAACACGTGACTCAGAAACATTAGGACGAGGTTCTCCAACAGCTACTACGTATTTACGACTTTGCCTGAATGGCTAACTTATAATCTGCTGGTTTTATTTTCTATAGAAAGTAAATTAAATGTAAAAAAAAAATGTATTTAGTGTTTAGGATAACTAAAAATAATGTTCTTGGAAGCTCTATTTTCGTTGTTATTGTTGTTTTGTTGTTGTTGTTCTCAGACAATTTACTAAAGATAAGTTTTCATTTCTTTTTGTGTACGATTAATTCATCTACTCCGTATTCTCTTTCTCTTTAAGCTTCTCCTTCTACTTCTGCTGTTGCTTCTCCCTCTGTTTCTCCTTATCCTTCTTCTCCTTCTCAATCTCTAACTCCCCACTTCTTTTTCCAAAAAACGTAGTTTTCTTCGATCGTCCCCACTTCTTTTTCCAAAAAACGTAGTCTACTAACTTCTTTCAATTTTTCCTCCTCTTCATCCAGTTCTCCTTTTCAAGGCTCTTTCTTCTTCTATTTCTAGTCTTTTTAAGTTTTTTTGTCAATCACTGCCTTTTGTCATTATCAGAAAGCATATTTACCGCATACACTTTCCAGTGCAAAATAAATCCGCCCGTGGAAAAGCACTAAAATCAACTAATCGTCGAAAATCTTTTGTTTAATAATATCTTACTTTCCAGTTGAATATTACCCGTGTTATTTAGTACTAAGATAGATCGATAGTAGACTTGTTCATTAGTTTATAGTCAGACTCTAGTTCTTCTTGGCTAATTTACATGTTTATTATTATTATCAAATATATTCTCAACCTAAGAGTGACAATTTTGGACAAATAGCTTTATAAAGACAAATACCACACATATAAAAAATGAGAAAATTGAGTTTTTAACCTTTTTTTACATAAACTATGCATTTATGTATTTTTCGATAAAATCAAAACGTAATAAACAATTAAATTTATGCAAGACACGACTCATACTTTGCTTTTGCGCATGCATAACTATAAGAAAAATCATATGCGCATGCTCACAGTTTGTTTGTTTAGTTAAATGTGTTTTGAAGTCATCGAAGGTAGCACGATCACGTGCACCTCTGGACTAAAATGCTTTTTTCTTAGATAAGTAGGGAGGGGTGGGAGGGCGGGAGGGGGGGGGGGGGGGGATCAAAACCCGAATTACCTGTACCCTGAATTGAATGGGCCCAAAAATTCTTTCAGAGTTTGAAGTGTGAATTGGCCATATCCATCTGTGTTTTAACCTTGTCCTGACTTAAATCAGCCCAGACCCACTCAAATCAGTCAAGAGGCAATACGTTTTACAAGTCACACTAGGTATATGATATAGTTTATTGCTTTATATACAATACGCATTAGAATAGCTTACAGGCAAAATAAGTGTATTATATATTTTTGTGAACGATATATAGACCTTAGTTAATATACCTCGTACCCAGGACCCTTTTAACCCTCTTGTGTAAGAAGGCCCTGGAAAAGAAATTCCAATAAACAAAGAAATCATACTGTAAGCAGCGACACTGTGTATAACAAGAATATAACAATTTAGTGATGATCTTTATAGCTAATATATTTCTTAAGTTATACTCATATGATGCAAGAGGCGCTTTGTAAGCATCTCCACTTAATGAAATTACGAAAATGTCAGATAAAAACACTCAACTCAAACAGCTGATAAAAGTCTTCGAATCGTATTAGCTGCTCCAAATGTTGGTCCAACACTAAACACAATGTGCTGTCATCGAAAAAAAAAGGAAAAAAATCAAAAATTCAAAACTTGATTCTAATAAAATTATGATAATATCTAATAAATTTCCTTAATAAATATTAATGAAAATTAATCATATACTTTTACAAATCATTTTTTATAATACTCAGTTACTTGAAAAGTTATATGGAATCTAAAAATAAATAACAATATAAAACGGTAGCTAGCAAACAACATAGTTAATTAATATTATAATATCTAAAAACGATTAAGATAAGTTAATAAACGTTGATTCTAACTATTTGTTAGCATCCAAATATAATTCAATAATAATTCAAATATTTAACAAATAAAACAGCTTTTTCCGTGCTCCGTTCAGTAATAAATACGCAGGAAGTGACGTAAGCACGAAAGAAGTGTAAGGAGAAGCAAGAGCCATAGGCGGGTACTTCTAACACTTCTTGAGTGCTTATGGCACTTCCTGCGTGCTTTATTAGTAAACGGAGCTCGGAAAAACTGTTTTCTTCGTTTTACTGTATAGTTACTAATCCTATTTCGGTATTGAATTTATTTATGCAAAAAGACGGTCGCAGGATCTAGCACCACTTCGCGCGCGTGGATGGCGTCAGCACTGTGCTCCGTTCACTAGCTAATTAATAAGGCACAGTTTTCGACCAATCAGCGCGCGCCTACTATCCTAACTATATGATATAATACAATAAAAGGGAGGGTCTTGTGGTTTTACTAATTCCATGGAAACCCCCTTTTTGAGACTCTGTGAAGCCAATCACATGTTCTTTACGCTCAGTAGGATAAAACTGAAATCCCAACAGGCTTTTGAGAAGCCAATCTTACTAGCGTTTCCCGCGTAGCGCCCATTTTAAAACCCCTCTTTTTAAAATCCTTGATTCGCCACTGCTTGTATGTCAACGAGATTCTCAGTTACACTGAATAACAAACGTATGTCCTCTATAATTGTGTTGAATATTGCTTTTACTAAACCGAGTCACGTTGTTATCATTTTATCACTTCAACGAAGCTAGCACTGTTTAGCCTATATGGAATCTTGGTAGATTACGCCATATCGCGAAAATTGATTTACAAATCATCCTTGTGGAAATGAACTGCATTTCTGGGTGAAGAAGTAAGTGCACAAAGATTGGACAAAGCATTCGGGTAGAAAGGGATTGGATACATTATGACGAGAAAGACAAAAATAGAAGGAAAAAAATCTACTATACTGTCATGAAAACGAAAAAAAAAAAAGGTAAAAAAATGATCGAGCAAAAATTGAGTAGGTGGAATCTTCAGGTCACCCATCCAGGTACTAACCCTCCTCAGCCGGGCTTGACTTTGTATCTTGAAGTTCCAAGTTTTTTCCACTGGGCCACGGTTCCAAAGAAATTAGCGTAACAATAGACGTAAAAACAATGCACCGAATAGACTATACTTTTTAACATTATACTTTCAACCGATTCCGTGCGTGGTAGAGATGCAAGGGATTAGCCGATATGGTCTGGGGGCCGGCTGGTCTCTCCCCTGATGCTTTGGCTAGAACATTTTCTTGCGTAATTCGTACACCCAAGGGCAGAAGGATTTAATCGCCGTCAGGTCCGAAGTCCATACGACGCCCCAGCTCTGCGGATGTCTCGGGGGTATGGCACATTTGAATCGATTTTTTTTCTTTTTTCTTTTTTTTTTTTTTTTTGTAAGTGGAATCAACCTTTACTATATTTTTTCCTTTTCTCCTTCTTCAATTTTTTTTTTAATTAGTTTATTTGTTGCAAACCGTGACATTTTCTTATATTTTTAAGAAAGTTAATTTCGATAGTACTGAAGAACGAGTTACAAGAATGTATATAAATTTATCAGGTGACGAATCGAAAGTTTTAGCTGAAAAATGCATGATTTACCAAGCTTTCGAAGCCCAAACAAAAATGTAAGCTGACGATCTATTATGATTGGGGAAAACCTGTAGTAGATTCCTAGCCTTTCTTATGATTTGATCTCTTATTATTCAGCGATACATTTTGTAGTCTCTTTTCTTTAACCCGCTAGCTATTGATAACCTAAGAGTTGGCTATAAGTAAAATAAAATAAAAATAAAATAAAAATAGATCAGATGATAACGATTTTGATTTGGTTTAGTAAGAACAATATTCAACAGAAATTATAGAAGTAATATGATTCCCTTTGTTATATATATATATATATATTTTCTAAAGATTCAATCTCATTAATATTACCATGACAACGACAAAATCACAAACGTTAATATAAACATGACAACATCAATATCACTATATGACAATAACAATGTTCCCATGACAACACTTACAGAAACAACAATATTACCATGACAACGTGCATAATTTAAAAGTTCGTTTCTTTGATCGACGTTTCAGAAGCGTTTCGTCGTTTTCCCTTCATTCCAATCATAGCTTCCGTGTCACGTGGGTTGAACCTGTCTTCATCGACCGGTTCGACTTCTTCACGTGCGATGAAGTCCATGTTCATGAGGTCGTCACGTGATAGGTGCTCGACAATTCCTGTACCCATGGCGTCACCAAGGACGTTAACAGTAGTACGTATACGGTCTCTATGGTAACAAAAACCATTTTTTTGAAAAATTATTAGCACTGAAATATATCAAAACTAGTTATCCTAATCACTACCGCAACTACAGCAGTGGCGCAGCTCAACGGGTCGAACTGAAAGCATGTGAAGGCGCCTCTGAAATGGTTTTCTAAAAACAATTATCAGGTATGGAAGACGTCTTTGCATGTTCTCTTGTTTTTCAGGAATATTTTGATAGATTACGTAATAAATACTTACAAGAACCAATCAACACCCAGGATTAGCGCTATGTCGCTAGTAGGGAGGTTAACAGCTTGGAGGACCATCACTAAGGTGACTAAACCAGCTTGTGGGATCCCTGCGGCACCAATGGATGCTGCTGTTGCTGTAACGCTACAAATATGACAATCGTTTCTCAAAATCTACTGGCTGATCAGAATGCATAACCAGGCGTTGAGTTGGTTAGCATTCCCCGGACGAAATTATGGGTCAACTATTTTTGATAGCATTTTCCTAGCAGGGACTAAATACAATATAGATTTCTGTTTTCGATTGAAATGAAATTTCACCATACATGAGTTAGACTAGTGATTACGACTAATGTAAAGAACAAAGGATTCGTATTTCATGGTCTCTTGGCAGAATCATGGGAAATGCTAATCAAAATACAATGTCGAATCCCCAATTCTGATTGGTTGACTTGAGTTAGTTCTGAATGTCAACTCGGCTGTAATGAATTGGATGAAAAGATAGGAATAAGAATGGACCTAAGTCCCAGACCCCTCACGTCGATAAGGTCGCACAGACTATCCAGCCATTACAAACACCTCCCTTAGACATCTGTCATACCCTACCATGTTGTAATGAGTGCTCCAATGCCAAGGTCAATGCCATTTGCCTGCGCGATGAATACAGCAGCCACCGCCTCGTACAGAGCAGTCCCATCCATGTTCACTGTTGCACCCAGTGGAAGGATGAACCGGCTGATGCGTGCGTCGACTTTATTGTTCTTCTCGGCGCATTTCATGGTGGTGGGTAGCGTGGCTGAACTGAAATCAAAAATAATCAAAACAAACTTCAGTTTTATCAAAACCTATAAAACAACCTCTGAGCTGATCAAAGTCAGGGCACGGCTAACTCACAGATCAAACCCTGAAACAACCTCTGGGCTGATCTAAGTCAGGGCATGGCTAACTCACAGATCAAACCCTGAAACAACCTCGGGGCTGATCTAAGGTCAGGGCATGGCTAACTCACAGATCAAACCCTGAAACAACCTCGGGGCTGATCTAAGTCAGGGCACGGCTAACTCACAGATAGAACCCTGAAACAACCTCTGGGCTGATCTAAGTCAGGGCATGGCTAACTCACAGATCTAACCCTGAAACAACCTCTGGGCTGATTTAAGTCAGGGTATGGCTAACTCACAGATCAAACCGTGAAACAACCTCTAGGCTGATCTAAGTCAGGGTATGGCTAACTCACAGATCAAACCCTGAATTAACCTCTGGGCTGATCTATGGTGAATTCACCACTTTCATTGTTTAACAGTTGCGTCTGGTTGTGCATGAGTAGACACATAAATATGGATACAAGTCAAACAAAGAATATTATTCCCAAGAGAATGACACGTGGTCTGAAATGGGACAACATTACGCCCAAGCTATAGAGGTATATTGTTCTAACCTTGATGACGTCCCAAAAGCTGTGATGATCGCACTGCGCATGCCCATGATAAACCCAAAAGGGTTCCTCCGTGTAACGATCACGAAGATGATGGGTAGGACAACTAAGGAGTGAATCAGGAGGCCAGAGATGACAGTCAACATGTAAATACCGACAAGAGATAGAGATCTCATGATGTTTGTCATCGCAGCTACTTCAGCTATGATGAGACTACAGATACCTATCGGGGAGTACCTGAAACAGAATTGGGAAGGAAATTGAATGCTCTTTAGTTCGTCCGTACGTTGTCGTAGTACCATTAAACCGGGATTTTTCCTGAACTATCTTTTCATTTAAAAGTGTATTTTAAATTTCTCTGTTGACGTAAAACGAATTTATTACAATTCACATTATGAAGAACAACAAAAGAAAAGAATAATAGAAAAATGGAACGGATTTTTTGGCATTTTCCTTCAAGGATCTGTCATAATTAGTTTCTGTTAAAACCAGGAATAACAGATTCTACATCGAGCCTTGCCATTTACTACTTTTTCAGGAAGCTAACTTACGATACCCTCTTTACGGTTTTTTAAGGCTCTTTTCTTTTACTTTACATAAACTTTAGTTTACATATATTTACGCTCCTTTAGCAAACTTTACGCAAGGATACTTTACGGATCTTCATTCAACCTTTACGCTGCCTTTACGGATCGAAAAAGAAACTTTACGTGTCTTTATTTTATATTTACGGGTCAATTCCGTCTTTACGCTTCTTTGCGTTTTTCCTTAAAGACAGCGTAAATTGTCGTGCGTCTTTACGCTTCCTTTACCATCGACGTAAAGGAGTGTAAATTAGACTTTTCATGCTGTGGTACTCTATAGCTTAACCATTCATAACCAAAATTAGTACTTACCACATGACAACAGAGACCATCCTTATAATAACCTCATTTAAAGACTCAAACACAGCTTTAAGCGGAAGGCCTCTATCTTCAATACGACCCAGAACAATACCGAACACGACAGAGAATATTACTATACCAAGCACATTCATGTTTCCTTTTGGGTCCACCATTTGACCTGAAGGGACTGTCTTGGATCCAGGTGTGACTGTTGTACTTGTAGTTGAGAGGTTGTGGGTGCCATTTGAGAATACGTTTAGTCTTGAGAGGTCTGGCTTTGTCAAGTTGTTGATGTCTATGGTTTGGTTTCGTGATTGTAGGACAGGGTCTACTTTGGTGTATCTCGTCCTTTGCTGAAAAAAGGAGAAAAGAATTGTCATATAGTTAGGCAGAGGAAAGGAAATGGAAATGAGTAAATTGGATATATAAATAGATTGATGGATGGATGGGATAGAAAGCATAAATGGATGAATGGAATGGGAGGATGTCAGGAAAAGATGGGTATGGTTGATTGACGGAATGGAGGGAGGGAGGAAGAGATGGATGGATAGCAAGAGTGGATGGTGCATGGTTATAGCTGGTCGGTTGATACGCGTTCAGGAAGATGCAATGAACGACGGGTGGATGGATGGATGGATGGATGGATGGATGGATGGATGGATGGATGGATGGTGTCCCCATAAGTCGGTGTGTGACCGAATGTCCCCACTAGTCGGGAACCATGCATATGGATGTATGGATGGATGGATGGATGGATGGATGGATGGATGGGATCAATGGGAGCGATAGATGTGATGCATGGATGCATGGATGCATGGATGCATGGATGCATGGATGCATGGATGCATGGATGCATGGATGCATGGATGCATGGATGCATGGATGCATGGATGCATGGATGCATGGATGCATGGATGCATGGATGCATGGATGCATGGATGCGATAGATGTGATGGATAACATGGATGGGATAGATGATAGGGATAGATTAATTGATGGGACGGATGGACGAACAGTATGATATATAAGGGTTGACAGATAGAAAAAATGGATTAACAAAATAGAATGGAATAAATGGATCCATGCGATGATGAATCCGAATAGATGGATATCGTTCCAATTAAGATAACAATACCTGTGAAAACATGGCAGCCACAATATTACTGGGAAAACAGGACCTAAAGTTACAAAATGAAATATAAGCATTTTGAATAATTTTATTCCTTGACCCGACATTGTCAGATACAACAGAAATTGGGCTTCCTATTGTTTTTCATTTTATTGTCGTAGAGCATAAAATAAGCTTTTTGTTTGGGTTTTATATCAACCTTCAGCGGAAAAATATTTTCAAGGGAATGATACGTGGTCTTGACAATGAAAATATTTAGTGCAAAACAAAAAGTGATAATCTATACGTAGGAATATATTATGATTAATTATGATTTCTAAATGCACACAAATAAAACTAATATCAATACTAATATCAATACTTTTTAATCAAGGTTCAAAATGAAATAATTAACAAGACAAAAGGGTCATTCAAAAATGACATCTAATTGCAATCAAAACGAACGCCTCTCTTCAGCAGACCGATTCATCCAAATATATAATAAAATATAAATATATTTTTTAAATAAATTGATACTAAAATTGTAGTTCAGGGGCTAGAAGGGGCTAAAATTGCAACAATTTGAACTTTATTTTCACTTTTCAAGTAAAATATTTTTTTTTTTTAGGTGTTGATAAGTCAAGAGGAAAATATCAATCAAAGACGCCTATATTTTGAAATATAGATTAATATCTGGCAAGGAATAGTGTGTGTTTATGAATAAGTGGGATAGAGCGGATTAATTTTGGTGTTCAGAACAGTAAACATGAATTAAGATGATCTTATTGTAAACAGCGTGACTCGGTCAAATTTTGTCTTCAAATTGGATTAAGAATTTTAGATTTCAACAATAAAAATTGAACATTTTTATAATAAAGACCAATGTATTGGAAATGAAACTAAACTGGAACAAACTTGTAAACTATAGGAGTAAAAAGACTTTAAATTGATAAACGAGGTTTAAATTTTTATGATAAATGGTTTGACTGACCTTAGCAAGTCTAGGAAAGCATCTAGAGTTCTGTATTCCTCAATTTTTTTCCCCGCTTCCTCTGTTTTTCCCCCTTCTCCTGGTCTCATGGAAACCACTAAAGCAATCCCCAAAATAACGGCGAGAATTGTGGTAGCAATAAAGTAAAGCAAAGCTCTTCTTCCGATTCTACTTGTAGCTTTGGCGTCGAGAGCAGCCAAGGAACAAACCAGACTTGCTATAATTAATGGCAGAATTAACATTTTCAGCATATTCATGAAAAGCTCGCCTGCGAATCCAATGAGCATTAACGTTGATGCTTTTCTTTCTGGGTCCTTGATGTCTCCAACGGGTTTATTAATGAAAATCCCGACGATGAAACCAAAAACTACCCCAATTAAGATCAAGAATAAGAGCAATTCCGACCGCAACCGTCGACATAGTTTTGGACAACATGAATGACAACCATTCTTGCCTTCGTTACGACTCATGTCGTCTACAAGGGATGATTTTACCAAATAGTTATAATCTGTTTGGCCAGCCTAGAAATAAGAAAATACATAAATACACATGTATAAAATATTTAAAAAATTGAAATATACTGCAACTAAAAGGCCATACTTTCAGTTATTAGATTAAAGAACTGTTCCATACCGATTTGAAGGCAATTTTCTGTGTACAAGAAACGATAATACTTGAAAAAACATAAAATCACTTTCCGGGTATTTCCAGCCTCTAAGGCTCGATGTGCGTCAACAAAGGTATGAACGAGTCTCCTTCTTATGGTAAAAATTCACTGAATAGTGAAAGAGCATTTGAGTCACGCTATACACTGTGTTGATTTCAGTAGCAATGTTTATATTTAAACATATTGTACTCTGATTGGCTGAGACAATCCGAGTGAAAGTTCAACATTTTGAAGCTCTATTAGCATTTTGTAAGCTGTGAATCACAAAAAATATTATCAAGCTAATATTTAAAGAAAACATGGCATTTTTTTGCGATTAAAAGTGAGCGACCTCGAAAGCTTCACTTCTCAAAGTTAAAATGAAATGATCTTGTAACATTTGTGTACATTTTATGTAAAGAAATTCGAAATTCATTTTGACAGCTGATACTAGAAAAATTGTCATTTGTTTATTCGCTTTCTATTGTCGAGACATTTATACAATTAGAATAAACTAGTTATATGTTTTAGATCTTAGTTTGAAGGAAAGATTTAAAATATAGGAGAAAATCACGAGGTAAAGGAACCAAAATGAAAGAATAATCTTAGGGTTAGAAACAAATTTGAACTGTAATTATATATTCATGTACACTAAATATCGCAATGGAAACGATTTTGACAGACGGTACTTACCTTTTCGATGAAGACTTTCCATCTCGCGTTAGAGAATTCAAATATTGTAGAATATCTTGCCATTTCTTGGTTTAAGACGCTTCCATAGCCAACCGTTCTAGCGAATGTCCGCCGGTCTTGTCCTCAGAGATTGTAGAGCAAGGTGGGCCCTAATACGTTCACTGTCTTCAATGTGCAGATATACCCAACTTCCGGAGGTGAATACCTTATCGAAAAATTAATTCGAAGCTGCTTTTGTTGAAATGATATCCAGAACACTAATTAATACGCAGAGCACATTTCTTAATTTATATCTTAAAGCGAGTCACTCTAAAATTGTATTAAAAACTGGTTAATCAGACAATTATTTTAACAAACTTCGCTTAAAATTCAAGACGAATAACTCTTTATAAATACAAATCTTAGTCTCATAAATATAATAAGAATTTTAATTTAGTAAATTATTTAAGACGTATAGAATAATAAACAAATTGTAGCGTAATTATTGGGACGGTCACAGTATTTTTTCAGTAAATTTGAATCTGATCCTAAGTGTGCTGAGATATTCCATTATAGTGGCAGCGCCACTCACATCTTTCCTGTCATTTTTGATTCGATCGTTAAATGATATTTAAAGCTAAAATACTCAGAGAGTGACAAAGTTATAACGTTTGATACGCTGGTTGAGATAAAATCTATTAATGATAAGAATACTGTCTGGGTCAACGCAACCACAACCACGAACTACTTAAGAAAATTGGACCACATCTACTTCGTGCTTATTTAAGCACAGAAAATTCCTAAGCTATGGATGGAGCTCCGTGTTATAGCCGTCTATTTTCTCTAGAAATGTAATTTTTCAGAGACCGATATATTTAGTTCACGTAACAGAAAAAAAATTAGTATGATTTTAAAAAGAGCAGTTTTCAAGCCAAGCGAAACCGCAATTATCGAAATAAAATGCACAGAATTCCTTACAGGCTTGCTTCTGACAAGGCTTTCTTGTTAAAACATTCTTTACGCTCTTCAAAAACCCAAACAATTTATCTTATAGGAGTTCATAACTTTCCTTTTGGTTAGAAAAATGTTTGACGTTTAACATTTTAAAGTGATGGTCATTACATGGTCAAACTTTTGTAAATTTTTGTTTAGTTAGTGACATGGCTTCCTTATTCAAGCGATTTGATTGGACGTTGCTAATTTTCTCACTAGCTTTTTTATTGGCTTGAGACTGGAAGCCATTAAAGAGCCTCTATGTGGCAGGTTTTCCGCCATTAACAAGCCGTACAACCACAACAAAAATGTCCGGAGAAAGATTAAAAAAGGCTTAAAATTAAATATGCTAAAAATCCCGTTCCCAATGACGAGATTTGAAGAAATTACATTGTTGCGATCCTATTTGAATCATTTCCTCTGCATAATCAACAAATACCAAATGCTAAATTCTAATTATAAAATGATGGTAAAGATTTCTCAAGGATTGTGCTGTATCTGTCTTGGATTACATATCAATATTGAATAAGGCCAGGCGATTAGATGTTGCCTGCAAAGCAGGCGTTCTTGTGGGTGTGGGGTGTAGCAGCTACACTGTACGCCCGGAATGTAGCCTTCTCCTCGAAACACGCCATTTTAATTTATATTTATGATCATTTTTTAAAAAAATATACGGTATTTCTAATTATGGTCGAGTATACTCTTAAATTTTACATTAATCTTCTCGTGATTTTGACGATAGTTGGAGATGAACGCTTACGATCGACTAGCTATAATCTACTGCTTGCAGTCTTTTCCTTCACCGGTTTGCTAGTAGGTCTTGTGGTGCAACCTTTGTTCGTTTATTTGAATCTTTGCATCATTTCTCAGTGCCTACATTTATGTATTTTGACGACCACTTATGTAATATCTGCATTGCTATATGGAGGATGGTCTCTTGGTACAATGATCATTAGCTTGGAAAGATACCTATCAATAGAATGTCCCCTTTACTATCATGCCAACATTTAAAAAAAAACCTTATGGTACTGACCGTTGCTCTTTGGCTCGTGATTTCCATAATACTTGTGATAGACAGATGGCAGTCCAACAGTTCGTACAACATAAGACAACTCCCCGTAGCCTTCGTTATGATCGTATGCATTGTGATCATCATATTCTGTTTAAGTAAGGTCTTCCTAACAGCTCGTCGTCAAACGAGAGCCATCAACGTCCAAACAGCAGCCGTGCGATCAACGCACAATCAAAGAATCAAGGAATACAAGCGTACATTGAGGTAGCAGAATGCGCTATACAAGTACTGTTATTATTATTATTACTCTTACGTTAGGAATTGTAGTCGTAGCATGTGTACTGTTTTACGTTCCGTCTTGCCTTTGATTACCAAAGGCATTGGTGATGTTGAGGTTACTCAACAATATTTTTCTTTTATTAGACTTTGCGCGGTCGTGGAGAGTGTGTGAGCAACTTTATTTTCGATGGAATCTGGGTAGATTACTTTTCTCTTTTTGGACGACCTCCCGGGGGGGGGGGGGGTACTCTTGCCCGTTTAGGGTAGGGATGTGCCTGAAATTCATACCCTGTTCCAGAGCAAGATCGCTGAAAACCCTGTCCCAGAGCGAGCACGATTTCATATACCCTGTTCCACTAGAGTAGAATCGCTAAAAACCATACCCTGTTTGGCGGCACGTACCTGTATAGCGAATATTGAAGAGTACCCCCCCCCCCCCTCCCCCCGGGGACAACCTTCACCTGTAAATATTGTAAGCTTATAGTCGTATTTAGTAATATTCACTACAGAATAAACTGAACATTTGAACTGGCCGAACGTTGAATCAGGTCGGGTCCTTACAGGTGTGACGAAGGGTAAAGAATGGAACAATGACTTCCAATACATAGCTCAGTTTATTTGGATAACGATTCTTCATCATGATCCAGTCGTTGATTAAAGAAAAAATTGTGCTGCAAATTTGATTGAAATTGCAATTTTGTATTTTGAAGTTGAAAAATCTAAAATTTATTGAACATTTGAAGCTGATTTTTTTAGTCCCCGACTATAAGCTTACATTTTTTTGTAAATAAGTTAAAAGGACAAGAATGCTAATCAATATATGTTCTAATTACTATTGTACAGTCTAATTATTATTACAATACATGAAACTGTTCTTCACTCTTTTGTTAATATAAAGCTGCGTAATAGCCATTTCGAGTTTAAGAGAATATAAGTTTACATTTTTTTGTAAATAAGATAAATGGATAAGATTTCTAACCAATATTGCTACATATATGTTCTAATTGCTATTGTACATTCTAATTGCTATTACAATAATAGATGAAACTGTTCTTCACTCTTTTGGTACTATAAAGCTGCGTAATAGTCATTTCGAGTTTAAGAGAAAAACAGAGTTGGCATTGCAGTGCATCATGGGGCTGTTTTAGGGACCGACAGACGCCATCTTGGAAATATGTCTCTAAAACAAGCCCACAATGCACTACAACGATAACTCGACCCTAGTTTTTCCTTGAACCTCTGAATGGCTATTACACGAGCAAGTTTTCCTTGACAAGTATCTTTGACAACTCTTATATATCGTGTCGACGATTAGCAAGTTTTCTTTGACAATTCTCATTAGGCATTGTTCAAGCGGCAGCCACGTTGACTTGAACAATAGATTTTCACACGCATGGCCTCGCATTCAAGTGTTTGAGAAGTTTTCCTTCGGAAATTTTGACTGTGCCCGCAATGAATTTCAATCAGCGGAGAAACACAAAAATAAGGTCCAGTCTCCTTTCGAGCCATTTTCAGATGGAGCAAAAAACTATAGGTAACAGACTCTTGCATTAACAATTTTGTCGTTTAAAAGAGCAAATTGTTTACACAAGCTGAATTTTGTTGTCCTTTACAACAGCAAATTTCAAAACCAGCATACCAGTTCTGAACATTTTCTCCATCTACACGAAAAGTTTTAGTTCGTTTTCAAGGAAAATTTGTGAAGGAAAACTTGTCCGTGTAGTAGACGCGGGATGGGAGCAATGAAAATCAGCTAGCTTCTGATATTCAGATATAAATGTATATAAGAAAATATATTATTCATTGCACCCATGTGAAAAAAAGAGATAATAATATGAAATATATATATGTAAAATAAAAACGTTTTTCCTTTAAAAAAAGAGAATTGTAATTTTTCTTCTTCTTCTTTTTTTCTTTTTCTTTTTTAGATTTTGATGCAAAAACACTCTGTACTTTTTTGTCGGTTTTTAAGACTGGAATAAAAGAATTCGTAAGCGATCTTGTTGTACCAGTTAGCAAATAGAGTTTTGTTTTGCCCTCCATGAAATATTACCCAATCACAATGAAGCACGACTTTTAATCACGTGATGGGTGATAAAAGTCCATTCTACTTTACATACCAGACACCAGACTCCAACGTACCAACTAATAACTGACCATCCCTTAAAACAGTTATATATTGAGGGCTCTTGATTACATCACAAGTCCTTCCTACAAAACGACCATCCAATGTGAATTTTTGTACGCGATTATTACCATTATCACACACCAGTAGATGATGGTCATTATCAATAGCCAGGCCACATGGTCTATTCAGCTGACCATCAGCACTGCCTAGTCCACCAATCGTTGATATTCTAGTCGGTACGTTACCTTTCTTCTCAAATACATGAATGACGTGATTATTACAATCACTGACGTAAAACAGTCCATCATGTGTTATCACATCAAATGGATCAAACGTGTCCTGTGTTGTCAAACCAAACTGATATTGATAGTCACCGTCTCTTGTGAAGACTTGAACACGTTGATTATCAATATCACACACAATGATGTTACCATCGTCATCAATGTGTACTCCATATGGATTACCAAACTGTCCATCACCGTTACCTTGGTTACCAAATGTTTTTTACCAATGTTCCTGTTGTAGTGTTCACTATACATATTCTATGATTACCACAGTCTGCTATGACTAAATCTGTATCATTCAGAAATGCTAAACCTTCAGGACCAGGCAACTGTCCCTGTGCTCTACCTAGACTACCATACGTCAGTAAGAGATTTCCATCAGTGGTGAATACATGGACAGAGCGAGAAGACCAATTGGCAATAGCGATCCTACTATTGTCTCTGTTTACTGCTATACCTGTTAAACAACTAGATCCTATATTCACACCTTTCATGTTAAACTGTCCTGTTATTCTCATCCCTTGTGGCTTGACATTCACCACTAGTGGACTGTTAGATACATGATTCCCATTCACTTGAACCTCTGCTGTCAACTGACCAGCTACTTCTGCGATGAATTCAACTTCTATTTTACCATCAGTTCTCACATATTTCTTTTCTATTTTCACATTTTCTTCAGGCTTGATTTGAACGTCTATAACATCCCTTGGATCATGATTGAGTTTTCCTGTAGAGGTTTTAGTCGTTACTATCAGCTTTTCTTTCTTTAAAGCTTCAGTTTCAGATTTCACTTGAAAAGTACTCTTTGTATGGTCTGTTTTCAAACCAATTTGTATTTCTCCCAGCCCTGAAGTCACTTGTCGCATCAGCTCCTCATTTGGAAGAAATTCAATAGAGTGTGGTGGAATGGGGTTGAAGATGAATTTCTGAGAACATTGTGTCTCTTGAATGTTCATCGTTTCACTTGCCAGTCCTCTTTCCATCACATTCTTGATGTATTCCTTGACGGCTGGAATATGATGAATTATATTTAAGTTTGTTGTGGCTGTGTTCAACTAGCAGCAGTAAGGGGGACTCGCGATCGATGCCAAAGATTTAGGGGTTTAACCCGCGGAATTGCGAAGATGGGTACAGCAGATTTACGGGTATTTTACCAAGACCTAAAGTTATTTTGGTATCGCAAACGGAGGTTAAAATATTCCTTAGATATACATGGCCACCATCAACGACATTCAAAACAAGACTGTGCGCAAGCTCGGAAATCAGGTGATGGATAACTCAGACGCTGACTTTGTCTTCGCTACATTTATGGAGGGAAAGACAGACAAAACCATGAATTACAAAATGGCTGAAAAGATAATCAACAGAATGCCAGCCGGCGATTACCGTTTGGAGTTGACATTCGTAAAGTACTTAGACGGCGAATGGATAATAGAAAAGGGTCGTAATCCTATCAGAGCGTCTGGTAAGCAGAACCTGTTCGTTTTAAACAAGCACACGCGACCGGGAGCATTGGAGGGAATAGACATGTTGTTCTATGAGGTCGCTTACCCGGTTACCGTGGTCATCTATGGCGCATATGAAATCAAGAAGCCGGATGTTAAAAAGTTAAGACCAATGCGCCATCCTGGTAACTGCGTTGGGAAGCTGGTTAGGGAGTTCTTCGAGGATTCCTCTCGGGGTGGTAAGCTTACGCCAAAGAGAAGAGAAGCCATCAGGAAATGGGAGCATTCTACTCGTAAGACTGGAGGAACCATCGAAAACATCAAAAAGTTAGAAACCGCGTTAGAAAGGCGCATACATGTGAAAGGCATAACCGACGGTTTTATTTACCCAGGAACGAAGAAGTATGGAGGCAGAGGTGCTCCTATCGTAATTTACCAACACAACGCACACGCATGGAGGGAGTTAAGGTTCCCAAGGAAGATGGAGACAAAGGTCTATAAGGAGTCGCCATTAACAGGATTAGTTTATGAGAATTCTATTTGGTTAATGGACGCGGAGGGGTGTCAGTTCATGACTCAAGATGGTACTTTATACCGACCAGAAGTGGAACATCAACGCATTAAAAGTGCATGTGAGACTTTAGGGGAAGACTTTTCAGACGAAGTGCTCAGCTCCCGCAGCTTGGACTTCTTAGCTGCCAAAAAGAGAAATGGCTGGAAACCTACCCCAAAGGAGTTCAAAGATATCTCCAAAGCCTGTGTAGAACACGGTCACGGTGGTCTTTGGAATATGGAGTACAACGAAGACCAATACGTCTCCTTAGATATGAAACACTGTTACCCCGCCAGTTTCAAAGGCCTTGGGGATTGTAAGGAGTATTATGACCGTTACGGACATCCAGACTCCCAATTCTTTCGCGTTGCGTTAGACGGCCACTACGACGCCCCAGCAACAGGATTCGTCAGACTGACCACCTGGGAGTTAGCAAAAGACTTACATCCCATAATTTACGCGTGGTACGGGAAGCATCTACAAGAGAAAGAATGGATACCAGTGCCATTGTTAAAGTTCTTTGAAGAGGGTAAACTCCTGAAATACACAGCGCATGAAGCCATACTTTGCCATAGCGCCTACACAAAGTGGCTCCCAGAGCACAACCCAACCGCCCGAATTGTCATAGGCAAATTTACCCAGGGCGCAAAAGAAGGAGAAAAACACATGCAACGGCGCCTAATAACAGACGTCGGTGAGTTAAACTTCCTCATCAAACGCGCGCATGACCAAGGAACGATGGTATCCGTAGAGAAATGGGACTACTTCATAGAAGGCCAAAAAGAACAGAAATGGAATGCGCTGTGTTATTACCAAGACCACAGACCGCAGTATTACCATCTGCGTGCCAGTATGTTAGCCTATGCGCACATTAACCTACTTGCGATGCTGCTACGGTTTGACAAAGAGGACATCCCACGCGTAGCCACGGATTCCTTGTATGTAAAGCCAGAAGTGTTAGAGAAGATGCAGGAGTTCTACACTGCCGACGAACTCGCAGAAAGTGGTCAATGGCGCGTCAAAGATGAGGAGATAAAAGCATGGAGAGGCCGTGTAGAATATCACGGAGAACATCTTTACGGTAGCGTGGAACCAACCGGGGAGCCTCTACCGTCGGTTGCGGACCCAATCTCTTACCAACGCTTCTCTTACCTTTACGGAACGGGAGGCAGTGGTAAAACTACCAGGGTTTTGGAACTCTTTCCAAAGATAAAGGTGTTAACGCCAACGCACCGTCTGGAAAGAGAATTAACGGAGATGGGTTACGACGCGCAGACCTACCACAGCTTCTTCCGCTGGAATGGTCAAAAGTGGGTACCAGAAGCCATCCACGACATACCCCCGGTGATACTTTGGGATGAGATTTGCACCGTTCCTTTAGAAATCCTGCAGGAATTTGTAGAATTCCTCCGTGGAAAGTGTCAAGTGATATTCGCCGGAGATCCTTGCCAGCCTCCTCCAATAACCGGAGAGATGCCCCATAAATGGTTAAAAGAAATGGTAGACCACTCCGAAGAAATTAACACCGACTACCGCAGTAAGGATCAAATAAGAAACCTGAAAGCAGAACTTCGGGGCCTTAGTGACGCGGAACAAAACAAGATACTACGCAAGAGGGTACGAGCGAAGAAATACGAGGACTTCCTTTACACATGGCATCCAAAGGATCTGGTGCTGAGCAGCAAACGCGCAGCACAGTCTCGCATACAAAAGGATTTGCTAAATATACACCGAGAGCGCTTCCCTACGCATCCCGTACCTGTTTCTTACAAACCCCACGACACCCGCATGCAAAAAAGAGACGTCTGCGTACCTGGTACCGACATCCAACTGCAGAACGCAGTAACGCACGATAAAGCCTGGGTACCCATAGAAAAGGTGGAAAAAATAACCTCCCATCCAGATTGGCGCTTGGGTTATTGCATGACAGTCCATAGTGCGCAGGGGCTTACCATAAAAGAAACGCTGTGGATCATAGACCAGCGGCTGTGTTGGAGCAACCTTATCTACACCGCCGTAAGCCGTGTGGAGTATGCCAAACAGTTAAAAAGAGCCTGGGGTCCGCAACTGCGCTACGATAAGACGCCAGAGGACGTAGCAAAGGAGAACATTGCCAAGAAACTCCTTCGCTACAAAAGACACGACGGAGAGAAGAGTACGGATCCCCGCTATGCGGGGGTCAAATTCGACCTATGCGTGGACGACGTCTATAAGAAAGGGGCAAGGTGTGCCAAATGTAACATACCTCTACTATGGAGGTTTGACCCAAATGACGATCAGCAGTTCTCCGTGGATCGTATGAATAATAAGCGCGGCCATTGCAGAGGCAACGTAAGGTTGACATGCCTAGAATGCAATCGGGCGCGTGGAGCAGCACTACTCTGAGTCTTTGGGAACTATGAGCAGCTCTTCCATGACAAATCCACGACTTGGGCCATTTAGGTAATACAACACGGGTTGCCCTTCCTTGGTGACGGACTTCGAAATCTCATACGTTTCCAAAGACCAGTTAGGATCCGTGGCTCTCTTACTGCCACCTTCGAGTTCCCCCGGCTGATAGAGGTATCTGACCACTATGTCGCGGGGGAGCTTTTTTTCCTTCAGTCCGACCGCCCTCGAACTTCTGACGTAGGACTTGTGTTCCACGTGTTTCTTCTTCATAGCATCCCTGGGTTTCATTCCCGTAGCCCTGGCCGCCTCGTTGTTCAAAGCCGCGACGACCTGGGGGAGCCTCTGAGTCCATTCCCTGTTGCGTTTGGAGGGATCTTCCAGCTCTTTCCAATACTGGTACCCAAAGAGACGCTCGGCCAAGGTCTTATTGAATCTTTCGACGATGCTCTGACCCCTGTGGTACTCTGCTTCGGCTCTCCTAATCTTAGTGCTGTGGTCTTTCAGGGTCTTGGTAACCACGCCCATGAACTCTGTCCCCGCATCCACTTGCAGCAGCTTAGGCCATTTCAAGACGCGCTTATAAATCCTACCTAGGGCTTCTGCGACTTCCCCAGAATCCTTGCTGGTTATGGGTTCGGCGTCCTTATATCTGCTTGCGATATCAACTACGGTCAAAGCGTACCTATAGGTCTTTTTTCTCACCTTATCGTGCGGTAAGAAAAGCAAATCCGCCTGATGAACTTCATTGGGGGTATTTACGGTAAAGCTGGGTCTGGGAATGTACTTAGGCACGGGAAGATAAACCTGCCAGAGGGTTTGTTTTCTTAGCCAGTTCTTAGCCGTTTCTTCTGATACCCTGGCCGCGGTCGCGAGTTTCTTGATAGCCGACGCTCCTTTCCAATAGCCTTCAGGCCCGTAGTAAATCCTTTTGAGTTTGTCCTCTACGCGGCCCATTATATGAATTCCAGGACGAGATTGATCTTACGTCCGTTAAAATCCACCGTCTTTCCGTCCACTTTGATGGTGATGTTTATGCTTTCTACCAAATTAGACAAGTCATAGCTTAAAGAAATGGGAGTGTATTCTTCTGAGTCAAATGGATTACCTTTGGGCAGAAACTTGGACATAAGAGAAGACTTTTCTCCATTGTTGTAACTATGGACTAAATCGCAATAGACTTCGTAAGAGGATGCGACTTTCCATTTCACAGGTATGGCTGTGTTGGTAATCGTCTTGCCTGAGGCACATAATAAAGATCCCAATGGGTCAGACTTTCCAAAAGTCATTGAATAATTTGGCATATTATGTTTGAGGGTCATTTCGTGCGGCAATCCCGTGGTGAGAGTATAACCGTGTTTTGCTAATTCCTTAGCAAGGGTGATTGGTGTGTAATGTCCATCGGGCAGCAATACGCCTTGATAATTGCCGCCGCCTTTATGCTCAGTGATCAAGGCATTGACTAAATTATACCAAGAATTGTACAAAGAGCAACTAACCAGCCTAACCTTATGGGCTTTGATGGGAGGATTCAGATAAGTAGTAAAGTTATTCTTGTCGCTTTCCAAAAAGACGATCATTATATTAGATACGCCAAGGCCACGCCTCCCGCCAGCCCTGCGATGCCAACAAATACCAGCTCATTGTCTTTTTGTTTCTTAGAAGGCTGGTAGTAATTCTTGAACTGAGGCTTTCTTAACCCCGTTAATGCCGCGGGGTGTGCTTGCGCATAGAGCTTAAAGGCGTAGTCGGTGTTTTCGAAGTTCTTATCCGCCTGCATTTTGTCTTGGTAATTCTTGTCCAACCAATCCCTGTAAGCTTGTCTTTTTTCATTCCAAGCCGCCACGTCTCGCTGATATTTCTCCAGCGCCAAGTCGTGTCTCTTCCTTTCGGCGGCTAAATCTCCGCTGCGATCACCTCTGACTAATCTATCCAAATATTGACCACCATAATTAGCTCCAGTGAATGCTAAAGCTGCAATAACTCCACCTGCGACCACGCTAGCCATTATATATTAGGCAGGTACTTTTCCTTCCGTAGGTAATCCTTTACCATGATAGCCCCGCCTACGGCAGCGGTCATCTTGGCAAAGTTAGCGAAGCTCTTGCTTGGGTCTTCAGTAAAGTCTTCTTTGAGCACTTTCTTACCAACCCAACCAATACCCGCAACAATGGAAGTAATGATAGCTGCTTCTTCAACAGTTTTCAATAACGCGGTTGACATTATATTACAGAGCGAGAAGGTTATTACTCCATTTCAGGGATCTTACTTTTTCTAACAGCCGGTTCCACGGGTGCGTGCACGGGCGCGTGATATGTTGGCGGTTCTACTTTTGGCTTCGTAGCCCGCCATTGTAAGTAAAGGCTGCCTGCTGCTATAGCAACTCCTAACGCGCCAATGACGTACCCAGGATTAATGAAGGATTCCTCTTCTTTTTCCTCCACCTTTTCTTCTTTTTTGGCTTTGTTCTTTTTATTCATCTCCGCGAGCTTCTTACCGGCAGCGACTCTGCCCGGAGACTTAGCCTTGGTAATTTTCTGCTCCTCTTGGGGCTGCTCTACCTTCGACTCTGGTTCACTCATTTATATCTAAGGACTTGAAGGACTTGATAAGTACTTGAGAATGACTTAAGGACGACTTGGAAATAACCTGGGCGCGACCTGACCAAGTACTTAAGGACGACTTAACTAAGTACTTGAGGCGACTTGATCAGGTACCTCAGCAAGTGCCGCCTGGAAGACCTTTTCGACTTCTCTGTCCTTCTTGAAGTCCTTCCAAGATGTTCCAAAGGAACCTAGTACCTCCTTCAAGTCGACGTGCTGAGCTACGTGAAGTGCCGCAGAGGCGACTGCCATTAACTTACCGCACTTCAAAGACAACCACCCGCAGGTTATCTTAAGTTCTTGGGCGATGACATAGTCCTCGCTAATGTCCTTCCGCAGTTGCTCCACGTCGTCTATGGGCAGCGCAAGTCCAAGCAGTTTAGTCGCAAGTCGGATGGCGGAGTCTGCTACGGCGTCCGTGGTCTTACTTGCAAGGGCGGCCTCGTACCTCTTATGGAACTTCTTAACCTCCTCTTCTGACAACTTATTAACTTGCTCATGGGTAAGTTCCTTACCAATCATTTCCTTGCACTTCCCCGAAGACACAAGGATGTTGAGTTGTTCCTTGAGGTTACTTTCATCTAACTGTGTGGGGACTTCATCTATCAACTGCTCAATGTCCATATACATTAGGAATCATAGATTCCAACCGTGTAGGGAAACCTCAAAGAGAAGATCATCTTGGAATGTTGGTGCGTTTTTAAATGCCGCATGTATTCATGCAACTGTTCCTTGGATATCTCACCGCCGTAGTCGCTTAAGATGGTTTCCAGGTCAGACTTACTGGGCGTATAAAATACGACAAGTGAACCTATGTTTTCCCTGAAGGGCTTAGAGACGCTGGTAAGCTGCTGGGAAAGCAACCAAACGCTGATATTGTCGTGTCTGCCGCTGAAGGCGAGTTTAACGAGCTCGGAAGTGCGCCTTTTTACGTCGTCCCCACAGGCAATGTCATCCAATATGAGGAGCGTCTGCGTATCTTTAGGGAATTGCTTATGCCAGAACTTCAAATGGCTGGATAACTCGTTAGGGTCTAAGATATCTACGAAGAAGTCGTCGTCTTTCACTCCTATGCCCGTCCAGGTGCGGTTATTCACGTAGGTGGGGCATAATAGCACGATGTAGTCGAAGCGGTATCTAAAGGGTCCTAATAGCTGCTCCACGACGAACTGGGTCTTTCCGCAGCCGGTGGGTCCTACTATCAGAGCATTGCAGGGAATATGGTTCGGATCCATTATATATACGATGGACCCAGTGGACGCAGTAAGAAGGATTGCCACCGACGCAAAAGATAAAAGAGACACCATAGAAATGCAAAGGGAGGAGATCGATCGGCTGCGGGAGCGCGTGCAGGAATTGTATGATGAAATGTGCGGTCTGAAGCGCGCGGAAAGGTTTGGTGCGCTTTTGACGATGGCCGGTTGGGCAAAAGAAAGCGTGCAGGACTTTATTAAGTATCCCTTATAAGGGTTAATAAATTCTTATTATATAATGAAGTGTAAGGATTGCGACAGGGAGTTCAGTAGCAAACAGGCTTTGCAGTATCACCAAAAAAAGAAGGTATGTTTTAAAGAGGTGGATAACGTCACCACCTGTGGCACTTGCAGCCGGCAGTTTAGCAGTAAACAGGCGCTGCGATATCACGTGGAAGGAAGGGTGTGTTTGAAGTCTAAGGAAAGACGCTGTGCTGATTGCAATCGGCTCTTTAGCACGCCCCAAATGTTGCAATACCACCAAGAAAATAGGGTGTGTTTAAAGGATGTGTGTGCGCGCTGTGGGGAGCTCTTAACCGACGCATGGCATCAACATAGATGTCGTGGTAATTATGATTTGGACGTCGTATGCGAGGAGCATGGTGATATCGCTGCGAGATGTTGCCCAGCGGAAACCGTAAGGAAGTTAACTCTTCGTAAGAAAGAAATAGACCAACGCTTTACGGAGTTCGACCGCGCCGAAGGTACGCGCTGGGAGAACGCAGAGTATTGGAGTGCGCCCTGTGACGCGTGTGGCGGCTTAAGGAAAGGAGATGATCATATCTGGCAGTGTTTGTGCCCGCAGCATCGTCCCCGCGGTTTTAAGGAGTACTTGGATCGCTTTGATGATTGGCATGCCCAAAACGTGGAGGTAAGAAAAAGGCGTCCTTAGCTTGCGCAAAGAGTCTCAAAATGCACTCTTATATTTATTAATATTCTTTGATTCTTTATTAAGAAGAAAAGAAGATACATTAATAAATATAAGGACCCCTTTTAAAAGGTATATGCTAGCCTACGCAGCCGCATTCTTTGGAGGATTCCTAATCGCCCTTTCAATATATGGACTGTATTACTTGCGAACTACCTGCCGACTGCATTACCCCTCGTAAGCCGCGTAAAAAATACACCTGCCTTCATTGCGACAGGGTATTCTCCGAAGGATCCTTTGTGGGGCATTGGTGCTCCGCGGATCCTAAAGCGCAGCGGACTTTAGCAGACGCGCTTAACTACAAAGAGGAGATGGAGTGACTCTTCTTTCAATGTCAAACTTCCATCGGCCATTTACCTTACCATGGCTGCGTAAGTGGGTGAATTCCTCACCCTGAATTACGTACCGCACGCAATCCGGCGCCCAAAGGGAATATTCCTTGCCTTCTAAGTCTTTGAGGACTAACCGTAAACGGTCGATGTCTTCGAAGACGACGTAATTTTTTATTTCGTATGCTTTACCGTGGACAAGATCACGCCAGTGAGTCAAGCTGAGCTTCATTATACCTATGGAATATCTTTAGGTGCGTTTTCAAAGTGGCGTAGGACTTAAACCGCTTTACACAGCCCTTACAGGGAATACGAATGCCATCCGCGTAATCCATCAGGGCACGGCAGATAATGTCGTAATCGTTGCTAACCATCGTTAGGTAACCATTTACGTCAAGCTGTGAGATTTTCTTAGATTGCTTCGCGGATAAGACGCCGTTTCCTTTTGGGGTTTTCAACTCAATACACAACCCGCGGTATTTCTTATGCGCATTTAGGATCAAAAGGTCGGGTTGACCGGCTTGGTAGCCTTTTCGCCAGCAGGTTATTCGCTTGCTGTCTGAATCTTGAAGTTCGCCAAGACCCGGCGCTATGATGAAATCGGGGTAAAACCTACGTGTGTAGTCGACGACCTTCGCGTGTAGGTCGGCTTCATTTTCGATCTTGAATACTAACTTGTTTGGGCCGCCAAACCGCCTTTCTATTGCATATTTACCCGTTTTCCTTAGCGCGGGTAGGACTTCCTCAAAGACCCAATCACGAAACTCCACAGCTTTGGGTAGTTTGGAGCTAAATATCAGTTCGTACAAACCAGGTTCGGATATAAACACGGCATTTGGTTGCGTAGTAAAGGAGCGGTGATTCGCAGCCCCTTGTAGATCAACCCATTTTTTCTGGTATTTCTCAGATACGTGTGCTCTAATTGCATCTCTAGGGCGCTCATAACCCAACGCCAAGGCCACCTCCTTTGCTTTGAAGTACAAAGTTTCGCCTTGCATTATGCATTGCAGTTTGGTGTCGTTGTTTTCAAATACGCGAAGCATCGTATATCTAAGAAATATTTTAACACTAATACGCAACACTTTTAAGTTGGTTCATTTCTACGCTCAGTTGCGCGTCAGACACGACGAAGACGTAGCAGTTTATTTTGTCGCCGTCACTCGCACCGGCGTTCTTGGTACGCTTAATCTCCAATGTTATGCCGTCCTGCGTATTTACCAACCGCAAACCCTGGCCATGTAGGTCTTCGTCGTTAATGGTGCGCATATCGATCCACAGCGCATACTTATCATTAAAGAATTCTGCGGGGGATATCTGATCACCAAACTTGCGCTTTGCCTCCCTGTACACGTCTGCGGGCTTTATTCCCTGGGAGTAGACCTTGTTTGGAACGCCGTTGATATTCACGCCAACGTTGGTAATGTTGGGGTTGTGAAAGGCTTCGGAGTCGCGCTTACCAGCCTCGTAGGGTTTGGCAAACACCAGCATTAGCCCCGTGAGACTTCTTCGGGGGAGGTTAATGCTTTGGTTGATAACCTCATCCGTCTTATCCAAGAAGCTAAACGTCTTATACATTACTACGTGGTCGTATAAGAATGCCTTTCCGGAGCTGTATTCCATGCCAGCGCTACGGGCCAGCTCTTCGCTGTACACCGTTTCGTACTGTAATTCTAGATTAGTAATAGAGTATGGGGTTGTTGTGGTAAGTGCAGTGCTTAGCCCACCAATGATGTTATTAGCATCTGCTAAAGTTACTTCAAACTGTAGCTCGGATAACTGTCTTGGGTAATAGACACCGTGATTCGTGATTACTTCAAAGTCTAATGGTATGACATACTTGCTACCATAGGCGGTCTTTATTCGCTTTGCGTCTGCCACTGCGGTTTCTCCGCTGCCGTCAGTAGGTTGCGTTTTCGTAGGTGTGCGAACCTTACGTAGAATGACACTACCAATTCCTTGTTCTATCCTTTGCGCGCGGTCAAAGGCTGTCAACCATAAGTCTTTGTACGTGGTATACAGATCGTACCTATTTAAGTCCAGCAAGGATTCCCCAGCAAACTTGATTCTCATCTTAGAAACGATGTTGCGACCCACGTTGTTAACGATAATCCTTTCATCTGTGGGGCTTGACTGCACCGCTAGGTCAAACCTCAAAGCCAAGGTGCCAGGAACTAAGACTAGGTTATCCGTTAGGCGGGGCACGCCTACGTACAGGGTTTCCCCTGGCTTAGCGCTGCTGGGGGTAAAGGTGACCCGGTGAAAGGTGCGTTCTGCTTTCAGTCCGCCAACCTGCTTAGGTAATACGTTGGGATTTAACTTTGAGCTTATCATATATAATGGAAGTAGAAGGAACAGACCCCGACTTCGATCCCACCACTGAGGAAGGTCAGGCTGACATTAACGACGGTGATGAAGAACCGCTGCTTCCCACCCAACAAGTCGACGATTCCCTAAGGGATAGGATTGCAAAGGCCCTAAGACATCCCAAAGCACGCGAGTACACGTTTCCGCGTGAGCACATAGAGCTTCAAAACATGGGCGAGCCGGAAGCAGCCGCGCGGGAAACCGTAGAGTGGGCAGCGCGGGAGCTAGAGCTGCGCTACGACAACTTTGATGCTGACGACGTAAAGCTCACGGAAAAGGGAAACAAAGTCCTCATAAGCGTCCAAGACTTAAGATTTCCCGACAAAGACCGCTGGACAAAACCGCAAAACCTCTTTGATGAGGAGGGCAACGTTAGGGGTGACGTCTTGAGATTAAGAGGCTTTCAGCGTGCTACTAGAAGCCTGTTAGAAAGGCTGCACAACTTAACCGAAAGGACCAACGCGGAAAAACGTGCCGCGGATCTGCAAAGGGAGTTAAGAGAAAAAGATGTAGAATATGCAAAGCAAGGTCAGCTACTTGCCGATGCTGAAAAGAAGTCCGCCCATCAAGATGAAAGAATAAAAGAAATAGGAAATCAGGTGGATCAGGCCCTGCGCGAATTAGACAAAGCACGGGAGGACTTAGGAGAAGCCCAAAGCTCTGGCGCCTCAGTGGAAGCACTGCGGGAAACGTTGGAAGAAAGGGAGGAGGAATACATGAAGCAAAACCAGCGGCTTGCCGACGCGCATAGGAGGGAAGTCGAATTTAAAAATCAAGAAATAAGGGAGCTGGTAGACCAAAGAACCCAAATTCGACGCGAAAGAAATCAAACTCAAAGGGCTCTTAACCTCGCCCTGCAAGAGTTAGACTTAATTAAAGACGATACCAATAACCTGCAAACCACCATAGCCGGCTCTTTAGTGGAACGGCGACGGTTAATGGCTGAAATTAACACCAAGGAGGAACAAATCCGGCAAAGAGATCAGGCCATTGAGGACCTGGAGGGGCAAATAGAGCGGCAGCAAGAAGTAATCGAGGACCAAACTCGTACCGAGGAAGAAAGGGAAGCAGCTCAAAAGGAAGTAGATACGCTCGAAATACGCCTTGCGCAATTGCGGGCTCAAAAGGAAAACCTGGAAAAAGAGCTGGGGCTTACCACCAAGGAAAAGGTAAAAAGAGCTCTGGTGAAGTATGGTATTCCACTGGCATTTGCAGTCGCTATTAGTACCGTAGTAGGAGTCATCCTATCCACGCTTAAGGCTACGGGCGCGGGCGTAAAGAAATTAGGCAATGGACTAACGGACTTGGGAAAAAAGATGGCAGCCGGTCTTCCTGGGCTGCTGGGTAGCGTTCTTGGCCTGGCACTTAGGGCCGGCGGAGAACTGCTAAAGTTTGTGGGGAATAACATTTGGATCTTGGTCGTCGCTATCGGCGTGATCCTTTTGAAGAAGATGCGGGGTTGATCTTATCCTTGTGTATTACTGGCGGCTTATAATCGTCGTCGGGTGCACGGGGTGTTCTCGACTGGGGATAAGTAAAGATAGTATTCGCACTGCCTTGATAATGCGGAACTAGCGGTATGGCAGTCATAGTAGAAATGGTCTTATGATTAAAAGTAGAATCGCTTGGCGCAGCTGATTGTGAAATAACAGCGTTTATCTTAACTTCGACATTAACGTTAGATGTTGCGTCAGTATTGATCTGAAGCTTTGCGTATTGACAATTAGCTACCATGTGAAAGGTTATTGGTACTATATCGTCTAGACTATTTGGCGGTTCATATGAAAAATGAGCTGACCGTCTAGTATTTTTCAGTGTTCTGTATGGTAACAATGGATCGTTATTCTCATCTACTACTCTAAATCCAATACCATATTCCTCCCTTACGCTAATACAAATTGTGCACATAATCAATCCCAACCCACCAACCTTCACCCACAATTCCGTGTCAACCCAATTAGCATTACGCAAGTATCTATCTTCCTCCAGAAAATAAAGGAATGAATCCTCCTTAGTATGTGGGTTCATATATACCAGCAAATAAATTTGCTTCTAGAGACTCATTACCGTAAGAGTGCAAATGGTTGCGTGGTTATATTTTTCATCTCTCTGATTTTCTATGCTATTTATGCAAACGCTCCCGGTGTCATCTACGCGCATTTGCAGCTTTACCTTCCCATGGCAATCGGCGACCATATGAAAAGTCCAAACCGATAAATTCTCAGCGCTGTCGGTGTTCGGCTCTACGGAGAAATGCACAGGCTCCCTGTTGTTTGTCTTCGCGCGCATAGGCTGCAGTACGCCATTCTCATCCAGGAACCTAAAGCCGACGTTGGCGTGACTACTCGCGCCCATGCAAATACTACAAAGGATTAACTTCTTTCCCGAGTAGTTCAAATTCACGGACATACCCGTGACATCAACCCAAGATGCCTGGGTGTATTTTTTCTCGCCTGTGTAAGTCGTATAGACACAATCTACTCCAGCTACGTAGGGGTTGTTCATCGCCATATATAATAGCTCAGACCAATGCTTGCGACTGTTAAGCCGGCTTTTAGTAAGTTATGGTCATATTCCTCTTCTTTTTTAGGCGCTCGGTATACTTCTTTTGTTAGCTGCACTTTCTTAGGTGGTTGCGTATGGTGCACTTTTTTAGGCTGTTCAACAAAGTGCCTTCTAATAGTGTCAGAGTTCACGTCGTTCACCCCAAACTTCATGTCCGTAGTAGCTCGCTGCAGTTTATTGTTGTATCCTACTACAGAGCCAGTATTTATAGATAAATTACTAGGCATTAACCAACAACCCGGGGCTACTGCATAGTCCAACCTCGCCTTAGAATTTTGTATAGCTAGTTGGTAACGCTGTACGCCCTTGCTAATGTCGCCCTCCAAGATCGAACTTTCGAATAAGACCAAGGCTTCGGCTCGCGTCTCTTCTGCGGCGCCGGTATTTCCAATTATATTTGATCGGGTATTTACTTGGGCTCCAAGGATAGAATACACGTAAGCTTCTATGCTGCGGTTCAAACGGGCAAGGCCGGCTTTGGTTAGTCCTTTACCTTCTGGGGGTATGAAATTAAGATATTGCTTCGTTTGCTCGTCGTTGGTAATCTTAATAATCAGTGGATTGGCCCCTGCATACTTACCACCCTCGTCTTTGAACAGAGGTCCGTCTCTAACTTCCTTAGTGGTCTTAGCATTTGGTTCAAAGAAGGTGCTACTGTCGTGAGTTTCTTTGTGATACCCAGTGTTCCATCGTAGATTCAACGCATGAACTTCTTTATCGCTTAGCACATGTCCACCAATCCCCCAATAAGCCCAAATATGCCCCAAGCCATTGTTAGCACCGGTAGTGCATCTAAAGTCTTTTCCCACAACTCCAAACTCCTTACAAAGCCTGTCATAGGCTGGAACGTCGTATTTGTTATCTCTAGGATAAAACGCAGCATCTCCCGGCAGCGCAATAACACCCATTTCATGTAGTATTCTTCTAACCGTGAAGTGGAAGTGAAACATGAATATTGAATTCTTCATCAAGTTTGCACTTACACCGCAGCCGCTAGTGGCACACCAAACCGCAAAGTTTAGTTGCTGCGGCCAATAACGCATGTTAGGACCACTTAACCATTCATGAGATTCCTTAGCGGTGGTATGATTAATGGGCACGTTTTTGAAGATATCTCGCACCTTTAACGGAAAGGAAAGGTTGTTAGAGATCCGCATGTTCAATGTCAAATCCAAACTTGGATGTTTATCAAATGAAACCGCGGGTATCGGATAAGTACCGGTACCAAGCAATAATTCCTTTGACCAACCTTGCACGGGCTTATGTTCGATATAACCAGAATTCTTCAGTTGATTGTCTATCTGATCGACCAGCGTAGGTTTCAAATCCTCGTTGCTGTACATCCTAGAGCCGTTATAGTAAATCCCATCGGGTCTCCTTTCGAACTTACTAGGGTCTGCATGCGGAAACATCTTCCTAAAGGCCCTCCAGTTCCAGTAATCCCGGTTGTCGTGATGTGGCTGCTCCTCAATATCATTCCCAAAAGCGTCGTACATTAGTATATATAATGGATGTTATACCATCAGCGCCTCAGTTGTACCCAGATGTTCCCTATACTACACCTAACGAACTAAACGCCGAAAACTTTCGCCTGAATAAAGCGAACTTAATCCTGGCTTACTTGGAAGGGCAGGCAAAACACTATGAAAAAGTTAGAAAAAAGTACGTTAGAGCCCGGAGTACGCTACATAAGATTGCGATAACTTCAGGATCCATATCTGTTGTGTTAACGGGCTCTGGCGTTGCTACTTCGCTTACTGGGCCGGGAATAATCGTTGGAGTTCCTTTGGCCGGCGTTGGGGCAGCTTGTGGTATTATTTCGGCTGTTGCTACGGGTATTATGAAAAAGCTATCCACGAAAATATCCAAGCATGACACGACAATAGCTCTGTCTAGGGCTAAAGTAAATACTATTACCGACCTTGTCTCAAAGGCTTTGCGTGACAGAAAGATAGACGACGTAGAATTCTCGCTTATTCTGGCCGAAGAAGACAAATACGAGAAATTAAAGTCGGACATAAGGAATAAAAAAACAGTCGTAAAAGATCTTTCCGAGGAATCTCGCAAAAAGATCTACCAGGAGGCAAAAGAAGAGCTTCAAAGAAAGCTTGCTCAGTAAACATCTGCTTCGAAAAGAGCGTGACGGGATTCTATTTACATATCGAACGCCGGCTGTCTGGCTCATATGCAAATTAAATATAATAATTTTCACATACATAAGCGTCCAGATGTGTCTGGCGTTCGCTTGTGATCGTGGACTTTGGGGCTGGGGAGGCCTAAAGTCCCGAGTTCGAGCCTCGCTGTAGATGCATTTGGACCGGTTGCTGTGAGTGAAAAAAAAAGCCTCCCCCACTCACAGCAACCGTGGGGGGAGGGGTAGAAAGTGCGATTCAACCCCGCGATGGGGGGTTTCGCGAGGAAAAGTTGGAAAAGTCAGGGGGTGTCTCGGGACGCTGTCCGGAGTTCACCCTCTGGTGGGTCGTAAGAAAGATATATGTGTATGTACTAGAGGGCCTCTGGCGCGGGATGAAATAAGCCCCGTAAGCCCAAAATGCAAAAAACCCCACTGGGGATAGCTTGGTGTTCTGCGCGATGCATTCCCCAGTGGGGTTTCTGGCAAAATAAACGCCAGTTTTGCATTTTTATTTTCTCGGAATCCATCCTAACAGGGGGTGGTTGGGGTCTATTTTGTAAAATATTTCGTAAATTACGTCAGGATAATAAGGAATATCCTTATTCAGCCGACAAAACATCCACTCGGCTTTTGTCATATCAGAAACCTCAGGAATAGACTTACCGGTAATTTCAGACAAAATATAGTAATATTAATATAGTAATAGTAATATAGTAATGTAATATTTCCCTAGCTTTAATTTTTTCAACGCTTTCCGTAGGCTTTGTGGGGTTGGCTCTTCTAAATGGTCTATGATTTTCTTCTTTACTTCGTCGCTTAAATATATCGGATGTAAACCTTGGATATGACTCATCCAGTCCCTGAAGTATTTTATTCTCTTATATGGCGTTTTCTTACGACCTCCATTGGCGTAATACTGCTCTCTGGTAGCATTTGGTACGGCATTACGAATATTCTTACCACATTCGTAACACTGCGCTGACGTGTCGTCTTCTATTTGCATTTTCTTACCACAACACCAAAAGGGTTCTGGCTTAGGTACGATAACTTTAGGTCTTAGACAAATTATGCAAAAGTCGTTAACGAACTTCTTACATTCGTGCATCGTATATTTATAAGATATTTTTTACCTCCGTTTGCGATACCAAAATAACTTTAGGTCTTGGTAAAATACCCGTAAATCTGCTGTACCCATCTTCGCAATTCCGCGGGTTAAACCCCTAAATCTTTGGCATCGATCGCGAGTCCCCCTTACTGCTGCTCAACTCCTCATCGATTTTTCTCAGCAATTCTCGTTCGTTGTTTTGTAGTATTTGAATGATCTTCTTGGTTTTGTCTTTGACTTCCTTTTTAGCTTTTTCTCCTTGTTGTTTGATTGTGTTAGCAATCTTTTCTTGTTGTTGCTTTTCCTTGTCATCTAATCTCAACTGCTCTAGTACCTGCAGATGCTTTGACAATACAGCTTTCTTGATCGAAGCAAATTTGTCCAATGACATTGTCTCATGTTTCCTGTGATCGTGTTTCAAGCATGTCACGCAAATCATTGCATCACAATCTTCGCAGAAGAACTCTAGCCTGTGATGAGGGTGACTTGTACAAGGATTTTCTATTGTTAATACGAATTCAATATCTTCTTTCTTCAAATCAGCCAGACGAACGACCTTGTGATGTTTTGTAAACACTGAATGGTTCTTCTCGCATTCATCACACATCGAGCGATCACAGTCAAAACAATACCAAGAAGCTGACAAATGACTTTCAGAAACAGAACAAGCCTTTTCTCCTTCTACCAACGCCAGACCCTTCAACATTCGGGAATGTAGTAGACTTGGCTGTAGATCTTCGACGCTGCTTAATTCTGTTAGAGAAGTCTTTGATTTGCATCGAGGACACTTGAAGATGTTGATTTGGTCGACTTGTTCGGCGTGTCGTTTGACGCAAGGCTTACAAAATGTGTGGAAACACGACAAGATCTTTGGTTCAGTGAAAGTATCATTACACAGGGAACATTGGAGTTCTTTCTTAAGATCTTCAACAAACGATTCCATGTCTTCAGGAGTTGATACGAGACGAGTTGAGGGTGTTGTCAGAATAATATTCTTTGTAAGTCTATTGTTAGCCGATTCTTGGAAATGAGTGTGACCTTACTTCCTTGAAATGATGTCACGCTATGAATGCATAATTATTTAGGATAATTATTTTTAATCGGCATTCCATAGGCAGCTCAAGAAATTTTCTTTAATGCGATTTACTGTAAATTTATGTGATCACTCTGCTAAGGTTCAAATATAACGTATGTTTCTAATAAATCTTGACAAAACTTTGATATGTTGCTTTATGGGTTTTAGTTAGTGACCGTGTAAAGTTTGAGCTCGATCGGAGTTAGCCTCCTCCGCAGGCTACCGCCATGTATTCTGTGTTGGGGTACCTGCGTTAAATTTTACTGCAGATAATGGGGAACTAGGGACGAGAGAGGAGTAGGAGTGAGGACGAGGGAGGGAGAGAAAGAGCTCGTCACAGGAAACCCTAGAAGCAAAAAGAGCGTTGGGGGCTAAATCCAAGGCTAATTTGGCGAGATTTTTCAAAATTTGCTCTGTCAATCATAACAATTGGGAAGGCTGGAAAATGCGGCCCCTGACAACGCCTATCTTCGACATAAAATCCTTAAAATGCACAATGGTAATTATGATCTAAAATCCTTATTTTCTATCATATTGCCCTACTAACGTAACGTACCCGAGTCTGGGACGATCCACTAAGTAAAAGCAATCAGTGAGTGCATCGTGAGGGAAACTAATAGTGATAGGTTTTACTGGGCTACGTCATCATCAATTTCAAAAGTGTAATTTCGCATTATAATAAAATAAAGCTTTCATAATCTTGTAAAGCGCTCAAAAGTAAAATCATCGTTATGTTTGAAGGCTGTAGGAAAAAAATAATAAAATAAATGAATAAAAAATTAAAGAATTTGAATATTGAAAAAAATGATGTAGAGTATTTCTTTGTGGAATGATGGGGCAGAAAATCCGCAAACCAATTTCTATGCAATACATCTATATTCACATTTCCTTTTATGTTACATTACATTAAATTAAATATTTAGATCATTGAAAAGAAAATACTTATTTGGTAAAATAAATAAAGCTAAATATAGATTGTAATGAGAGGAAATGCCTAGCTCCTAAATAAACCATATAGTTTCCTAGTTATACCCTAGACCCTTTCTGGATTTTTTTTTTTTTTTTTTTTTTAAAGGAGCGGCCATGTTAGTGTTGCATGGTACACCAACATGGTAAACGATACTTAAAAGCTATAATACGATGGAATATTCAGTATTTTACTGAAATATGATTAAAATACAGATTCCAATTGGCATAACATAAAACATTTTCCAACTAGGTCAAATTATTTTCAATTTTCATCGCTATTTATCAAAGTGACTGTGACTCACATCACTGATTTCTAAATAAAACATGTATTTTAGTTCTAGAAATGAAATATGTCTTTATACGATATATACTGTACATTTTGATCTTTTTTTTTTTTTTTTTTTTTTTTTTGAAGTTGTCACGTGAATATTGATAGAAACTGAAAGAATCAAGTAGAGTGCAAAAAAATAGAGTGACCACAGTAAATTCGTGAAACACTAATTACTAAATAGTACAAAATAGTGCTAGTTAAACAATAGAAAACAAGGGAATTTACATGAAATTGTGCTATTTAGTATTACTAAAGTTTCACGGATTTACTGTGGTCACTCTATAACCTTTAATTAGCACTATTTTGTATTATTTAGTAATTAGTGTTTCACGGATTAATTGTTTGCACTCTATCCATTGATAATTATTACTATTTTGCTTTTTTTATTAATTTGAAATTGTATACGACAACCTTCTCGTGATTAGGTGTAGATAGTTTATTAGTAATATACTGTTGCCGGCTGCAAGCTGAATTGTGTAAATTTTACATATCATTTTGTAAATAAGATAATTGAATAAAAATTCTAATCAATATTTCTGTATTTATTTTGTGATTACTATTACATTCTAAATATTAATACACTATGTGAAAATGTTCTTAACTCTATTTGTCTTATAAAGCATCACGGTACTCTAGCCATTCCCAAGTTGAGAGAAAAACTGAAGTTGGTATCACAGTGCATTGTGGTACTGTTAAGGGGACGAAAACGACGCCATCTTGGAAATATGCCCCCTAATACAACCCCACAATGCACTGCAATGCCAACTCGACCTAGTTTCCCCTCAACCTCGTAATGCCTAATACACAAGCAAGTTTTCCTTTATACAAGTATCTTTGACATGTTCCATCGACCGTGTCGACGATTTTCAAGTCTTCTTAGATAATTCTCGTTAGACATAGTTCAAGCGGCAGCCTCGTTGATTTGAACAATAGGTTTTCCCACGCATGGCCTTCGAGTGTTTGAGAATACATTAATGCTGGTCAAACAAATATTTTTTAATCTCATAAGAACAAACATGGCTTGCGCGTCAATAAGCCCATTGACAAATTTTTCTTCCTTGTGTAAATGAAAATTTACAACAAATTTCGGTTGTGCTGGCAATTTCTTTCAATCAGCGGAGAAACACAAAAATTGAGTCAAGTTTTCTCTCAAGCCATTATCAGATGGAGCAAAAACAAAAAACAAACAAAAACAAAAAACAACCGGAAATGCTATGAATTGCTATGAATAATATAATTTTAATATGATTTCACAGATTTTCACCATATACCTTAGCTTTTGACATCTTCTAACATATATATAGAATATAAAACTTAGAAAAAGAAAAACAGAACAAAAAAATGAACAAAAAATTAAAGCATTGGAAGGAGATTAAAAAAACCAAAAGGCAAAAAATAGAAAATAATCAAAATAATTTCTTATTTTTTTACAGTGCTGACAGTCTCCTTTTTATTTTGCTGGATCGGCATTTGCGAGGAAAAGGATTAGTTCCTCTAAGTACTTTTTAACTATTGCTTTTCAATTAATCAATAATAAGTCTATTTATTATCCAAGCATCAAATGTGCTATTATTTACATTACATACCTTTGAGACCCTCATGGAATCGAATCTCTTGGTTCGTGTCCTTTACAATAATAGCATTATAACATTATACTTTAGGATATCCTATTTCTAGTAGTTATTTGTAAATACTGTTTTTCTTAGGCCCCGTACCCCCCACACTATGCCGGATAAATTTGAATCCGCAACTTTCACACCGAAACCGAAAAAAAAGTTTTCCGTCCACACATGAAAACACACACTAGTCCGATCAGAGGCGGCAAAAACGCTTCATTGCACATCTGAGCATGTGCATCGAAGCGCTGAAATTGAGCCCGCGGTGAATTTTTAGCCTTCCCGCCATTATCATATGACAATCATGACGTCATCGTATTCAAAAAATTTCGGGTACGAAATGTTCTCCGTCCACACTAATACGGCTAGCCAGCGTTTTCAAATTGTTCCACTTTGGAGACCGTATGCGAAAAAAATTCGTTTTCGGTGAAGAATTGTTCCGGATTCGCCCGCACTAGTGTGGACGGTTGGCCTAACCGAATAAATAAAAATTCGGATTCAAATTTATCCGGCATAGCGTGGTCGGGGCCTTAGTTTAGGTTAGCTTAGTTTTATCAATGTAAGTTAAGTAGTTTTATTTATGTAAATTAGATCTGAAAAGCCCTTTAGAGGGAGATCAATAAAGTTATTGTATTGTAAAGGAGACTCTGCCCCCAACCGTCACCTTTTATGTTACGCATGTTTGAACGTTACTAGGCAACTAATGACATTGGAAATAATGGGCTCGTTAACAGTCAGCAGTTGTCGTAAAAAAGATATGCTCACTAGTATTGCGGGCTATATTATAATCTTACAGTAGGCTTTGCGGTTGTCATGCGTAGAGGTGTTCAATTCCAAAAAACGGTTTTCCACGTCCATAACCATGGACGGCGGCTAGATCAAGAAATTCAACGGATCGGGACAGAGTCTTCTTTTTTTCTCCCTGTCCCTGAAAACAAAACAAAACAAAAAAAAGAAGACGAAGAGGAGCCTCTCCCAGCAGGGAACAGTGCGACTACACCAACCAAGCCCAACCAGACAACTATTCATACAAATTAGCCAATCATCACGATTGAGTATTTAAAGAATAGAATCTGTACAATTTTTTTTTTCCCTTTGAAAGCATATATTTTACTTTATACGTGTGTGTGTGTGTGTGTGTGTGTGTGTGTGTGTGTGTGTGTGTGTATGATTTGTATGTAAGAAACCCTTTAAAATCCAGAATTCACTAATTCATCTTGCCTTCGTTATATGTAGTCGCACTTTAAACGCTAAATGGTCATATTTTAGCACATGTCAAGCCCAGGGATATCATTCAATGTGTCATACCGATCAAATCTGTTACCGTGAAATAATAGTCAGTTCTATTTTACATACCAAACACCAGATTTCAACGTACTAACTAATAACAGACCATCCTTTAAAACAGTTATATATTGAGGGCTCTTGATTACATCACAAGTCTTTCCTACAAAACGACCATCCAATGTGAATTTTTGTACGCGGTTATTACCATAATTAGACACCAGTAGATGATGGTCATTATCAATAGCCAGGCCCAATGGTCTATTCAGCTGACCATCAGCACTGCCTCTACCACCAATCGTCGATATTCTAGTCGGTACGTTACCTTTCTTCTCAAATACATGAATAATGTGATTATTAAAATCACTGACGTAAAACAGTCCATCATGTGTTATCACATCATATGGAGTAAACTCGCCCTGTGCTGTCAAACCAAATTGATATTGATAGTCACCGTCTCTTGTGAAGACTTGAACACGATGATTACCACCATCACACACAATGATGTTACCAACGTCATCAACGTGTACTCCAAGTGGATTACTTAACTCTCCATCACCGTTACCTTGGTTACCATAGGTTTTTACCAATGTTCCTGTTGTAGTGCTCACTATACATATTCTATGATTACCAGTGTCTGTAATGACTAAATCTGTATCATTCAGAAATGCTAAACCTTGAGGACTATCCAACTGTCCCTGTGCACTACTTTGACTACCATACGTCAGTAAGAGATCTCCATCAGTGGTGAATACATGGACAGAGTGATAACACCAGTTGGTAACAGCGATCCTACTATTGTCTGCGTTTACTGCTATACCTGATAACCAACTGGATTCTATATCTTCACCTTTCACGTTAAACTGTCCTGTTATTCTCATGTCTTGTGGCTTGACCTTCACCACTAGTTTACTGTTAGATACATGATTCCCATTCACTTGAACCTCTGCTGTCAACTGACCAGCTACTTTAGCCATGAATTCAACTTCTACTTTAGCATCAGTTCTCACATATTTCTTTTCCATTTTCACATTTTCGTCAGGCTTGATTTGAACGTCTATAACATCCCTTGGTTCATGATTGACTTTTCCTGTAGAGGATTTAGTTGTCACTATCAGCTTTTCTTTCTTTAAAGCTTCTGTCTCAGACTTCACCTCCATAGTGCTCTTAGTGTGGTCTGTTTTCAAACAAGTTTGTATTTCTCCCAGCCCTGAATTCACTTGTCGCATCAGTTCTTCATTAGCAACATATTGTATTCTAGAGTGTGGTGGAATGGGATTGAAGATGACTTTCTGAGAGCATTGTGTCTCTTGAATGTTCATCATTTCACTTGCCAGTCCTCTTTCCATCACATTCTTGATGTATTCCTTGATGGCTGGTATATGATGTATTATATTCAAGTTTGTTGTGGCTGTGTCCAACTTCTCATCGATTTGTCTCAGCAATTCTCGTTCGTTGTCTTGTTGTATTTGGATGATCTTCTTGGTTTTGTCTTTGACTTCTTTTTCTGCCTTTTCTCCTTGTTGTTTGATTGTGTCAGCAATCTTTTCTTGTTGTTGCTTTTCCTTGTCATCTAATCTCAACTGCTCTAGTACCTGCAGATGCTTTGACAATTCAGCTTTCTTGATCGAAGCAAACTTATTCAATGACATTGTCTCATGTTTCCTGTGATCGTGTTTCAAGCATGTTCCGCAAATCATTGCATCACAATCTTCGCAGAAGAACTCTAGCCTGTGATGAGGGTGACTTGAACAAGGATTTTCTCTTGTTATTATGAACTGAATATCTTTTTTCTTCAAATCAGCCAGACGAATGACCTTGTGATCTTTGATAAACAATGAATGACTCTTCTCGCATTCATCACACATCGAGCGATCACAGTCAAAACAATACCAAGAAGCTGACGAATGACTCTCAGAAACAGAACAAGCCTTTTCTCCTTCTACCAACGCCAGACCCTTCAACATTCGGGAATGTATTAGACTTGGCTGTAGATCTTCGACGCTGTTTATTTCTGGTAGAAATGTTTGTGATTTATTGCATCGAGGACACTTGAAGATGTTGATTTGGTCGACTTGCTCGGCGTGTCGTTTGACGCAAGGCTTACAATATGTGTGGAAACACGACAAGATCTTTGGTTCAGTGAAAGTATCATTACACAGGGAGCATTGGAGTTCTTTCTTAAGATCTTCAACAAACGATTCCATGTCTTCAGGAGTTGAGACGAGAAGAGGGAGTTGTCTGAATAATGTTGTTTGTCAGTCTATTGTTAGGCGATTCTTGGAAATTTGCGTGACCTTATTGACTTCCTTGAAATGATGTCACGCCAATATGAATGCAAAATTTAGGAGATCATTTATCGGTTTCAACAATGCAGGGAAATTGAATTCTGAATATATTTCTTGATAACATTTTTACATCGGCTAGTAATACTATTGAATGCTCTACAGTGAACAGCACGTTATCCGACTTTTCCATGCACTTGGAAGCGATTTCGTCTGTAGACTCCTGTTCTCAAGTGCGTTTTTCTTGTAGTAATAAGTTATGCGTTCGGTGTGTATATTATGAAGTAGAGAGAGTAAGAGAAAAATATCAAATGCCCTTGGCAGGATTCGAACCCTCGTCTTCGGTATTCTAGTCCGATGTGTTAACCACTACACTACAAGGACCAACCACGCTGGTAACGCAGCCAGAATATGAAATGTAGGGTAATCGTGAGGATACCAGAGCGATATTTTTTCTCTATAGATAAGTTGAACACCGTAAATATGTACGCAAAGATTAGACATAGTATAGTAGTAATAAGTTATGCGTTCGGTGTGCATATTATGAAGTAGAGAGAATAAGAGAAAAATATCAAATGCCCTTGGCAGGATTCGAACCCTTTATCGGACTAGAATACCGAAGACGTGGGTTCGGGGGGTATACCTTGGGGACGTTATATGCATTAAAATAAGAATGTCAAAGTATGAAAAGAATAAAGCAAGACTGCAAGTACGAAGATTCTTGATAAATAATTCGGTCATCACACTGCAGATCCCTAAGGAAGAACCCAACCGACTACACAAGAAAGACGAGAATACATTATCCCGCTTCCAGTATCGAACTGACTACACAAGAAAGAACGAGAATACACCATCCCACTTCCAGTATCGAACTGACTACACAAGAAAGACCTAGAATACATCATCCCGCTTCCAGTATCGAACTGACTACACAAGAAACAGAAAAGACGATCCCGCTTCCAGATAACAACAGCCCAACCTATTATTATTCGAATAAAGTATTTTGAGATAACAGAATGAAATGTGGCTCATAATATGGATTAGCTGTACAAATTCTACAAGCACCGGACTCCTAAATACCTCAACTAGCACTTTCACGAATCCAACACAATTTCCAGCCTCGATGGAGAAGATGTATGGATGTTTTTTTTCCACAATTAATGATTAAGTCGAGGGCGACAGGACAGAAGAATTGGGTAATAATAATAATAATAATGATGATGATGATGATGATGATGATGATGATGCTGATGCTGCTGCTGCTGCTGCTACTACTACTACTACTAATAATAATAATAATAATGCCTTTATTAACATTTCCACGTAGTGGCTCTTCTATGTTAATATAATAATACGAAATAAATAAACTTTATATTTCTAGTTCGGCTATCTTGAATTACAGCAGTCAACAAAATGGAGCATGCGTAGACATAATCTTCTGTCACGTGATCTGCTAGCTCCGCCGTCTCATTACTTGACAACATAGTGACATTGATTGACATCTGGTAATTGATAATGAATTGAACTATGAATGTGAACCCTATAGTAGATGCCCGCAGAGGTCTCTTGGGTAAGATCCTAAAGACTCCTGGGTACTATTGCGCAACATGTCCATTTTGTCGGGGAGGAATCAGAAGACAAAAGTTTTTTTAAGTGACCAATTTACCACAGGAGACCCGCTAATTAATATTGATAAATATGTTTGAGTTTGTTTTCATAACTGATCTTTAAGGTTATATATTTGTTGAGTTTATTCTCAATCAGGAAAAACTAGCTAATGACACTTATGGCGCTACGCGTATGGCCACCGCATACCTCTATGTGACGGGCTTTTATACGTTAAAATCAATAGATTTAATTTTTTTTTGTGATTATCGATTGGTTATCGAATAACCGATATCAATCCATGTTGGTTAACCAATTTTTTGATGGATATCGATTTATCGATTGGATTTCAAATCATCGATTTCATCGATTGGCCAGCCTTGGAATATGTCTGTCCCGAGGCCCTTGATCAAGTTGAATAAATATTCAGGCTAAGAGACGGTGACAAGCATAACTTTTGCATTAGATCAGTTTCTTTTGGCCTCGGAAACCAAAATGCTTCGTTGTTATACCGAATATGAGCTGGTATGATCGAGCAAATGCTTATAACAAAACATTGCTAATTATCCATGCTTTTATGCAATTTTTATAGTCTATTAGTAATACAGTTGCCGGCTGCAAGCTGAAGCTGAATTGCCTAAAACCTTACATTATGTTGTAAATAAGATAATTGAATGATAAATTATAAACACTATTGCAATATATATATTGTAATTACTATTACCTCCTAATGACTATTACTATATATGAAACTATTCTTAACTATATTGTTTTTTTAAGCAGTGTATTCGCCATTCCGAAGTTGAGAGAAAAACTGAGTCGATTTGGCATTGCATTGCATTGTGGGGCTGATTGATGTTAGGAAAAAATATCCTTACAAACAATGCACTACAATACCCACTCGACCTAGTTTTTCACTCAGCCTCGGAAATGCTAATACTCTCGATAACTCGATAGATGATAGAGTTAACTTTTCAATAAATTTGAAAATAAGAAAAATGAATACAAATGTTAATCAATATTGCTAATTAGTATTTTTACACAAGTGAATATCATAAATCCGGCGCGCTCATTAGTCATAATTTACGTCTTTATTTATGCTGCTATATTCACCTACAGGTATTGAATATAGCGCACACGCTTGTTTGTTGATTTGTGCCGCTTGCAAAGATAAATAAAATTTGAGAAAAAAGAAAGAAAAAAAAAACTTTCTCTTCAATATTTATTATATTCACTTCGTGTTAAAAATACTAAAACTACTAGAAATAATAAAATACTAAAAATACTCAGGCGAAGCAAATATCGAGAAATATTTACGTCGCCGCTCGGTAAATATTTTCCGATATTCACTTCGCCTTAAGCGAAGAATTGTTAAATATATATTCTAATAGCTATCAGTATGGTATGGTATGGTATGGTGTGGTGTGGTGTGGTGTGGTGTGGTGTGGTGTGGTGTGGTGTGGTGTGGTGTGGTGTGGTATGGTATAGTAATGATCTATCGCAAATCCTGCGCTCTCATTGGCTGACGTACTAGTGATCTATTAGTGATAGACCATTACAAACGAAGTGTAAGAAAAAATTAGCAACCAAACATCAAATTGACTCGATTTTTTTTCTTTCTTCTTTTTCTGACACCTCTGTTTATTTATTTAATCCTTAAATTAGCAAAATCCTTAAATGCTCAGGGGAGCTATATTTTTACGGCTGAGTATTGGAAAAAGAATATAAACTGCAATAATGAAGTTTACATTGCTAATTATCCATAACATGCTTTTTTGTAATTTGTAGTTTCATATGACAACCTCCTAGTAAAAACTCAATGATATTTATTGCAAAATCTTACTTGTTGTCGTTAACACGAGCAAATTTTGTTCTTGGCAATTTTTACCTATCAAGGAAAAACTAAACTCAGATTTTCCTTGTCAAGGCAAAATTAACAGTTTTCTCTATCTACACGAACAAGTTTTTCTTTTTAAGGAAAACTTGTGAAGGAAAGAATTCTCCGTGTAGGTGCGAGATGGGAACTAAAAATACCGCTTCCTTCTAAGATTGAGATGTATATTTATATATTGACTGGAAATATTCATTGCAACCATATGAAAAAAGAGCTCAAAAAATGGAAAGTCTGGAGCTCAGATTTTTTTTGACCTGTAATATTTTATATGGTTTGCTATGAATAATGTCATTTCATAAATTTTCTCATTACTCTTCATCTTCTAAGATATATATATATATAGCATATAAAACTCAGAAAGAAAAAAGAGGGGGAAAAAACCAAATAAAATGGAAGAAATAATGGACATGGAAAAAAAATGAAATGAACAAAATAATAATAGTAACAGATTTTTAAATCATAAACTCCGAATGGTGATATTTTAGCACATGTCAAGCCCAGGGATATCATTCAATGTGTCATACCGATAAAAATATGTTACTGTAAAATAATTAGCCAATTCTACTTTACACACAAGACACCAGAACCATACGTACTAACTAATAAGTGTATACTTATACTGGGTATAAGTATTGAATGGTCTATAGTGAACAGCACCATGCACTTGGAAGCGGTTTCGTTTGTAGACTCTGTTCTTAAATGTGTTTTTCTTCGAGAACTTGCCGGAAATTGAACTTGGTAATCAATTACTCGTCATACTGCATAACTTTAGAAGAGCAATTGGATCCCATGGGGGGTACCGTGAGGAAGTTATATGCATTAAAATGAGAATGTCAAAGTGTTTCTTGAAGAAAATTTCCAAGTTGTTCACCGCGACGTTCTTGTGTGACTCGTAACAACTCGGCAAGATCAGTTCACCCAAACAAGTCTGACTGCTGAAGTCATAAGAAATGAATTTATTCCCACAGAAAATTTTTATACGCAAATTCGCTCATGTTTTTGAACTGGTCTGTTTGTGTTTTGTGCCCCCCTTTGTAGCCGTTTTGTACTAAACGATACCACGCCGGCAATATTTTTTAACTTTAGACTTTATCTTAGTAAAGACACCGATCGGATCCGATGTCTGCCCACATTGCAGATCCCTAGGACAGGACTGCTGTTAGGTATGAACTTCCTTTTAGTAATTATGCTATTTTAAGTGTATAATTGTGTAAAAATTGTTTTTAAAGACATTTAGGATTTTGGTACTTAACATTATCAGAAACTGCAAGTAAAAATATAATATGATGTGAAATCTCAGAGCGACAGAGCAAAGAAAGACTGAGATATATATCCTAGTATGTCTGGATCCAGTTTAAAATAAGAGAAAATGTATGGGGTTTAAATACCCCATATTTCTATTTTTAAAGCTCGGACCAACCTTACAGTTGGCAGAAATGTAGGCAATGGTTTGTTCTCTTCAAATATGAACATTTCAAAACTGAATTGCAAACTTTGTAATTTGATGACGTCACACTTCGGTACTCTATTTGACTTGAGACGCAGGATGGGGATATGTTGAAACGCCGGGGGCTACTTTGGTAACCCTTTCCCCTTCACCCATCCCTTGAAAACCGCCCTTGTTTTTACGAGGTTAGCACTTAATAGCCAGTGGCCCTCGTTCCATGATCGAATTGGAATTTAGGAGTTGATTTTTGGAAGGGAGGAAAACCGGAGAACACTGAGAAAAAACCCCTTGCCAAGAATGCAGACATTTTTTGATCGCGATGGAAAGGTGGGAAGCATTTACAAATTAAATTGTCAACTCTCCTTGTTTTGTATTTTGGTGATAAAGTTGTTTACATTGTACAAATATAGCGATAATAGTGGTAGTATTGGATAGGATACTGTTGGTTCAGGATTCATAACTTCGACTTGACGGCCTTCGGTTGGAACTGCCTCATCTTCATAGCAAGGCCCATGTTGCCTTTCAGCTTCAGGTGACCCTTAAAAAACGCCTTGAAAAGATAAAAATAATTATCAATCAGTACAATTTGATGAGATTGAGAGGAGAAGGAGAAGGAGAATGAGGAAAACTTAGTAAGAAGCTAAGAGATCCGGTAAAAGAGCTGCAGGGTGGCAGTTCAAAAGGAAGGGTGAGTAAGGTAGAGAAATAGGCGTAAGAGTATTATTCGTTTGCAATAGACGTCATAGCCGCCATGTTGGAAGAATTTGACAAAAGATTTTTTAATAAATTCCTTTGTTATATCTTCCAACATGGCGGACATCCCTTTTGTTATTGTGCTCTCTTGGGATTGATTGCAAACCAAGAATAAGAATAAAAATATATCGATTATAAACTTACCGTTTGTGGGTTTAATTTGCCTGTCATTAGCTTCAAGAAGTTATCATCGCTTATTGTTATGGTAACATCGGCTTTATCTAAAACAAGAAAACAGAAAAAAGCATTTGAATTTATCAATGCGTCTGATTATTACTCCTGGAGAGCAAGATCATCCTATGAAGAGACTAATAGAAGCTTTGCACCATCATGTGATGGTAGCCACGACAGGAAGGAAGGAACAATATCCAGTTTTGAGTTCTCTGTTGCTCAGGGTTAGCCTCGTATTTGTGTAGAATATTCACGTGTTCCAGTCAAGGTCCGTGGAATTCCAAAGTGTTTGTGTTGTTGAAGTTGTGCATTCTTTACTTCACCCTTGGTATTTGTGAATTTGAGACACTGATCCGAGGCTAGGCCTGAGTAAATGAGTCTGTAGTCAAGGAACACAGCGGTAATTTGGAACTCAAAAAAGATCAATTGAATCTGGTCTGATCTGATTTACATGAGAAAGAATTCAGTTTCCCAGGGAGAAAAAGAAATTATTATTGTGGCTCCTGTCATCGCTGCCATCACGTGACAGTGCAAAGCCTCTATACAACAGCGGCGAGTACCTCTATTGCTGGTTACGAAAATATCCTATTTAGTAGGCCACAATCTTACCATTGGCACCAAATTTGACAGCCCCTTTTCCATTCTTAGCATCCACTATCCACACGCCCTCTTGACCATTAGGTCCCTTCTGGATCTTGAAACAAAACACTCCTTTGACCTTCTTCACGTAATTTTCTCCGTCCTGCAGAGTAGAATATAACATGATTATAATGATGATGATGATGCTGAAGATGATAACGATAATGACGGCAATAATGTTGATAATATGTATGACTGTGAAAAGTCGGTGCTGTATGCGTGCCTTGCAGTGACCATGATGTTTTATAGAATTTTGATTAGAGGATTTTTTTCTCGCGTAATGTGATTGGTCTGGCAGTGCCGTGACCTTGGCGTGACCGTGTCCAGGCCGTGTTCATGTCGGGTTTCGGGACTTTGATTGGATGGAGAGTAAATTCTCGTACAATGTCATTGGGCTGGCGTATGCCTTGCTGTGTCATGACCGTGTTCGTGCCGTGATCTCTTCACAGTCATATACCTAAACTGCTCTAATGACAATGATGAACATGTCAACCACTGTCCGTGTCGTGTTATCGACGTACAACCTTAGCTTGCCTTTTCTTCCCCTTATTCCTACTGACCTTTTCCATTTCTTTCTGGATTTCATCAAAAACGGCTTTGGCCTTGAAGCCTTTGGAAGAGGAGGCAGACGTGTGGACAGACACTGGACGAAACCTATAGAAAAAATTTTTTTTTACTTAAAGGTCCAATTAATATTAGAGCAAAAAATGCTTCAATTAATTCCCTTATCTTTTTTATACTAGAGCGGTTATCATAGTAGTAGGAAACGATACGGAAAAGTCGTAGTCGTCCTGTAGCCGTACCGTATCTTACCGTAATATAATCCTAACTACGAGTTTTAACGGAATAAATGACTGCGAAACCATCGTAAGCCATTCTAATGCTACGGCATGTCGTACAGTCACTACCGTATGCTTACCACTTATACGAAAAGCGCTCTAATAACTTTTATCCAACATTTCCTTCAATAAGGTTAGAGCATGGCACAGGAATCGCCAGGGCACGCGTTACAATATCGTTCAAGACACAGAATGTTTTCTGAGTCTTTCAATTTGCAGCTGAGTAAGTTGCTTCATATACTGCGAGGATCAGCTCAATTTGATACATTTCCTTAAATGTCGAAAATACCTCCTCTGGGGGAATCCAAGTCGATATAAAGCAACAATAACAGCGCCTCCCAAACCCAGGTTATGCTGTAGTCCAAGTCTTGCTCCTGGTACTTGACGTTTGCCACATTCACCGCGGAGCTGAAGACATATCTCGGTACATTGAGCCAGGCCTTAACGAAAACACAAGTACAAAATGAGTTTTGATCTCGCACAGAGGGTGCTCCATACGGTAGCTGGAGAGAGCCCCGTCTGTGCATACTACACTAGTAAAAAGGTACCTTTTGTACCAAGAGGGCATTCCATGATGCGGCAAGAGAGAGCCCCATAAACTGGCCACACTAGTAATAAGGTACCTTTTGCACCAAGAAGGTGCTCCATACTGTATCAAGAGAGAGCCCCATAGACTGTTCCACACTAGTAATGACTTTAGCAAGGGAGAGCCACCTACACTGTGCCACTCTGGTAAAAAGGTGCCTGTTGCAGGAAGGTGCTCCATGCTTAAGCAAGGGAGAGCCCCATGGACTGTGCCACACTAGCAATAAGGTACCTATTGCACCAAGAAGGTGCTCCATACTGTATCAAGGGAGAGCCCCATAGACTGTGCCACACTAATAATAAGATACCTATTACACCAAGAAGGCATTGCATACTTCATTAAGGGAAAGCCCCATACACTGTGCCACTCTAGTAAAAAGGTGCCTGTTGCACCAAGGTGCTCCATACTGTAGCAAAGGAGAGGCCCAAGCACAGTGCCACACTAGTAATAAGGTGCCTGTTGCACCAAGAAGGTGCTCCTTACTGTAGCAAAGGAGAGGCCCATACACCGTGCCACACTAGTAATAAGGTACCTGTTGCACCAAGAGGATGCCCTTTCGATATAAGCCCGCCACTTGGATTAATAACATATTTTCCTCCATAGGTATTGTCCCCACGGTCAATAAACTCGCCTGCTTTGCCTGAAATGTCGAATGGAATTATTAATCTCTTGCTATTGAGAGGCTTTCATGTATTTTTTGGGGGAACAAAAAATTCATGATCAATAAAATATTAATTGGACGTACATTTTATGTATGCATTAGCCATTTCAAGGTTGAGAAAAAGACTAAGTCGAGTTGGCATTGCAGTGCATTGAGGGACTGTTTAAGGAGACATATTTCCAAGATGGCGTCTATTTTCGTTCCCTAAAACATTCCCAAAATGCACTGCAATGCCAACTCGAGTCGGTCTTTTTCTCAACCGGGGAATGGCTAATATGATAGAGTGATTTTCATAAACCCGTGAAATAAATGTTAGGATAAGAATCATTAAAACAAACTAGTACGAGTTATTGCTCATTAGACTTTAAACAACGAAGTAATAAAACACAGTCAATAATCTTTCACTGCAATAGAGTGCACGCACTAAACCCGTGAATAATATTTAGTACTAATTAGTACTATTTCATACAGAATTCTTTGTTTCCTATTGTTTATTTATCACCATTTAGTACTAAAAATTAGTATTTGTTTCACGGGTTTAGTGCGAGCACTCTACTTAGTTGTCTCGCCAATAACCGCTATTACACATTAATATGCGTTAATAGAAGTTAATAGCTAAATTTTGTTTCACGGGTTTATGAAAATCCCTCTATAAGCTGCACATTCCTTACATTACATTTGACATGTGCAAATGTTTTAGATTTGCTCCTAAACGAGGCTAATCCTGTACAAACAAGTCTTTACTTAGGGACCCCATGACATTCATGTTCAATGAAAGAGCAAAAGCAGTATCCAACATCTAGTAAATAGTAAATGAAACAAAGGATTCATTTACTCCATTCTTTAATACGAATAGTATTTCGACAGTAACCCACGACGACCGCTTAGTTTGAACGCTTCGTCCTATTAAATGTAGAAATCTAGGTTTGAAGTAGCCTTTTTCCATTACCAATGTGTTTATGAATTGCTTAACGCTGGAGCTCTCGGCGGGGGCAATTTTCATAGCATCAACCAAGATCAACCATGGAATAAGAATCTAGCCAGAGGGCATTCAGTGACTATTTTAATTCCCAAGCATAGGTCTGCAGAAGAGTTTTAGAACTAATTAACTTCATTGCATTTATAAATCCTTTTATACACATATGAAAACATATTTTCCAAGTATTTTTCTTATATTTCTAGTTTCGTAATAAAGATCTAGATTTAGTGGCAGGAGACCGTGAAATTATTTTTCTGCTTGACTACAGGCTCATAAAACACAAACCCACAGAAGCGGTGTCAAGCAGTGACATGACAACATAGAGAGAGCGAAATCGTTGATCACTGGGAGCCCACGAGGATCTGTATTCGGGTTTTTCCATAAAACCTTACAAGCTAAATGCAATACTCCAGTTTCGAGTTCTCTTTACTCAGCCTTAGTCTCGGTTGTGCGTTATAATATTCAGCTCTCTTCAACCATATCAACTTATATCGTTCCGTAGTGCGTACCTTCCTTCCTTACAATACAATGCGCCTTAATGAAAGAAAATAAGACAATTGAACTCAATAGAAGGCTAAGACTGAGCAAAGGCAAACTCGAAATAGGAGTATTTCATTTGTGAGTTAGCCGTATCCTCATTTTTTGAGGTCGTTTCAGGTTATTTATAAAATCTGAAGGGTTTTTTTAAAGCAGTATTTATGTTACGTTCTGTGGATTCCTGACTTGATTAGTTTTTACTATTTTATGAATCCCAGTACCATCTATCTGTAAGTGTATATGTAATCAGTGTAAAGTTTGTAATTTATGGTGTGAATAAATTGATTGATTGATTGATCGATTGTTAAAATACAACACTTCCAGAAAATTCCTTAAGCATGATCAGTCAAGCAGTAAAATTCCTAAGAATGATAAAAATATACGTGGCAAAACATTGAATAATGGCTGCGGTAAACACCTATGTAGAGGACTTCGAGAAAGAGTTAACTTGTTCCATATGTCACGATATATTTACCGACCCCAAAACTCTTCCCTGTCTTCATAGTTACTGTACACAATGTATTGCTCAGTGGTATGCAAGAAGTGGGAATCCATTTATCAAACAAATGGAGTGTCCAATGTGCAAGACGACGATAGATGTACCAGACGGCGATCCTTCCAAGCTTCGTTCTTCATTCTACCTCAATTCTCTTCTTCCATTACTTCATGCCATGAAAAGTGACGCCAACCAACCAATATTACCTGTCTGTGTCAGCTGCGAGCAACCTAAAGTCCTGGTTGCATTTTGCCCACAGTGTGAAGGCTCCATATGTGAAGAATGCATCAAAACCCACGAGAGCATCAAACAACTTCGAGATAATCATCAACCGACGATGTTTAAGGACTTTAAGCAAGAAAACGTTGCCAACTATATGAACAAAAAGATATTCTGCAAAGAAAAATTTCACGAAGACAACAAGCTGGAATACTTCTGCCAAGAAGATAGTTGTAAACAAAGTGTGTGTCAAAAATGTGCCACTTTGTATCATCAAAACCATCGAATGCAGAGCTTAGAGGGGGCTGCTCTAGAGGTTAAGAAAGGCTTACAGCAGGATATTGATGGTGTTGAAGGAAAAAAAGAAAAATACGAGCAAGAATTAAAACATTCCGAGCAAAACAAGGAGAGAATTGGACAAGAGATTGAGCTGGCTAAGAAAGAGGTTCGCCGTGCAGAAGAAATGATTTGCAAGACCGTTAGAGATCACAGTACAGCGATGATCAGTGCTTTGGATCAGACACTACAGGAACAAACTGCAGCAAATGATCAAGAACAAAGGGATATCAACAGTAACATTCGATTACTATCAGAGCTGCAGCGTCAATGGCAGACTTTAAAGGAAAGAGGAGTGCCATACGAGATAATCGAAAGCAAGGAAGCGTTTCAAATCAGAAGCCGTGTTTTATTGGAAACACCTTCCGTCTTGCACAACAAGTCAATACAGCGTGACATTACAGTTTGTTACGTGACAAGTGAGCAATTTCTTCAGTCGTTACAGAACATCGGAAAAATTGTGAAGAGCGTGACGGACCCTGCTCGGTGCACGATTGAATCAATAAAGAAAGCTCCTCGCGGTTTTATTAACAAGTGCAAAATAATCACCAGAAATACAGAAGGAGAAGTGTCCCCCACAAGAATCGAGTCTATCGATGTTAGAATCAAAGATGGGGAGGGCAACGAGGTGGAAAAGAAAGTATCTGAAGAGCAAACTGGGAAATACCGTGTGAGTTATAAACCTCAGAAAAACGGGACGCACGAAATACAGGTGAAAATTGGAGGGGAACCGATCTGCAACTCACCACAAAAAGTGAACATACTAGAAGTTACGGAGACGCTTAAATCTGAGAAAATCTTCGGAGAAGGAAATTATAATGGAGGACAGTTACAATGCCCACGTTCGATGGCAGTAAGTGAAGGCGAAGAGTTAGCTATTGCTGATCGCGGTAACGACCGAATTCTGATATTCAGTCTTGATGGAAACTACTTAAGGGTGTTTAACGATGCAGGACTATGTCATCCATTTGGAGCGTTCTTTAATGAAGAAAGAATAATTGTCAGTGATGGTACAGATGGTGAAGGCAGGATACAAGAGTTTGACTTGAACGGTACTTATGTAAGAACCATCTACAAACCTGACCAATGGTTCGCACCGAGGGGAATGTGTGTTAACGATAATAAAGACATCGCAGTGTGCTGTCTGGGAAAACAAGAACTGGGTATCAAACCAAGTATCAAGGTGTTCAGTAAACAACGAATAGACTTTGATATGCCTGATAATAGCGAACAGCCTCAGTACATCACCTATGGTAATGAAAAATACTTTGTATCCTACTTGAACACATACTATGTTCGTGTTTTTGATGTGAACGGAGTTTTCTTGTACAAGTTTGGGGGAAAAGGAGAAGGAGACGGTCAGTTTAACGGTGTACGTGGACTGGCTGTTTATGGTCCAGACATGATTCTTGTCTGTGATAGTGGCAATCACCGTGTTCAACTTTTCACACAAGAAGGTCAGTTTATAAGGTCATTTGGTAGCCGTGGTACAGGTGTTGGTCAGATGACGCATCCTGTTGATGTAGTGGTTACAGCTGGTGGTCGAGTGTGCGTGTTGGAATGGAGTGGTAATAGGGTTCAGATATGGTCCTAACGGTTTCCATCTAGATGATTACAAACATGGAAGAGGACACGATCACCAAACAAGAACATGAACTTCCAAGGTTTCACTACCACGAGCCTAGTGATAAGTTTTACATGACTAATAATCAAAGACTTTAATTTTAAAGACTAGCTAGCGAGTAAACTAGTTCAAGTTGTCTCAAACTCATTCTCGTACCCAGACCCTTCTCAGCGAAAGCGAAAGATGGAGAGTCTCGGTACGAGAATGTCTTGAACTAAATAGATTAGGGTTACGGTTACGGTTTAGCCCAAGGAGGATCCAGGGCTATCCCAAGTGCCTTTGCGTGCTTATTACAATTATTTTAGTTTCTTGGCCTTAACTTTTTTTGGTTCTAACCGTTTTTTGGTTTTAACCAGTTTTTGTACATTTTTTAAATTATACTACTAATCCTAATAATACGAATACCAAGGTATTGTTTTAACATTTTGATGAAGACTTGTTTGATTAATTTGGCAAATAAAAGTAGCCAGTTGTAGGGATTCTACTGAACCAGTGTTTTGACAAGTACAGTTGCGTTTTCGCCTAATAAGTATTTTTTTTATTAATTTGTAAAATACTCCATTCTCATCCATACTCCATTGATTACAGACTCGTGTACTCAGGGTTAGCCTCATTTCAGTATCGACAAACCTACAAACCTTTCCACAGATTTGTACAATTTTTTTAGTTACTTTTTCACGTATACACCTATTTCGAAAATCGTTGTCGCACCAAGAGCCTCAAGTAACAAGCCAAGACTCCAGAGAACGTCGGTACTTTTAACTATAATTGATTTATTCATGGTCTCCACTAATTATCATCTCAAGCAGCCTTGCTTGGAGCAATTTGTGAAGTCAATAAATGAAAATGCACCATAAATAAACTAATTACAGCTAAAAGTACCTGCGTTCTCTGCAGTCTTGGCTTGTTGCTTGAGGCTTTTGGTGCGACAACGATTTCTTAGGTGTATATGGTGTGCACTCTAATCAATGCACAACTTTAACAATTTATTTGAAACTTCAAGTATCTTCACTTGAGAGCATCGTTTAATATTCCACACAAAATTGCGGGTAATCTTGAGCAACTGAGCATTGAGTCAGAAAGAGCGATTTTTCCTCCTTACCTTCGTCACAGAGACCAAGTGCCTCGTATGTTAGAAGCTCATTTGTGGAGAAACAGTCGTGGAGTTCCACAACATCAACATCTTTCACAGCCAAGCCTGTTCAAAATGTTATAACTAAAATTAAAACGATTCGTTATTATGACCAACAACGTACTTAGTTTTGACCAAGAGAAAATGAACTAAGAGAAGGAATCCCCGTGCTCCATCATGTGCACACTTTGATGCTATTTTTACAATCATTGATGCTATTTTTAGCTCGTTACCATGCCCGCTCGATAATCGTGTTTCCTTTAATGCCTCGTTTTAGGACACGAAAAGCGACAAAAACACAGGCTTTTGCTAACTGCGAGACTAGAAGCCGCCTACCCTATCAACCAATCAGATTCTTCGCTCAAAATATCTCCAAGCTAAAAATAGCATCAAACTGTGCACATGATGGTTACAAGGCTATATAGGTAGGATTCCTTCTCTAACTTAGTTCATATTCTCTTGGTTATAATTATTATCATTACACCACCAATATCTTTATCCTGCACCACCACCATTAATATTATCGTCATCACCATTTTCTCCATCATTACCGAGGACCAATGTTATCAATCTGGTAATAAAGTTGTTGTTGATGGTATTTATGTTGTTGTTGTTGTTGTCGTCGTCGTCATCATCATCATCATCATCATCATCATCACTGCCACTTACCTGCTTTAGAGAAGAGTCTCTCAGCAGCGGCTTTGGTCATGTCATAACCAACCTGCAATAAAAACAGTAAGGTCACACATGCCGCATATTTTTGAAAACGGAATTTTTCTTTATGCATTTCATTCCGTCCTCGCGTATCCGGTGAATAAAACGAAACTTTCGAAAACAGATACGTGTGGACGAGAATGGGAACGGGAGGAAACAGGACTTTGATAAAGGGGGGTTCCAAAATGGCCGCCACGCAGAAAAAGCTGGTAAGATTGGCTTCACAAAAGGGGGGTTCCAAAATGGCCGCCACGCAGAACAAGCTAGTAAGATTGGCTTCACAAAAGGGGGGTTCCAAAATGGCCGCCACGCCGGACAAGCTAGTAAGATTGGCTTCACAAAAGGGGGGGTTCCAATTTCATTCTACTGGGAGTAAAGAACATGATTAGCTTCAAAAGATCTTACAAGGGGGGGGGGGGGGTTCCATGGAACCCAAAAGAACCACTCCTGGAAAGGGCGGATCCAGGGGGGACTTCAGCCCCCCTTCAGCAGAAAAAAAACTGAAAAATTAGATGCTTTTTTTTATTGTTTTCCGTTGTGTTGACAGAAAAAACTCAATTAGCCCCCCCCCCCCCCCCCCCCACCCTGGCTGGACCTGCCCTTGCCTGGATCTACCACTGGGCGGGACATAAAAGATCCTAAAATGAATCGTGTGGACGAGATAAGTTTTTTTGAAAACAAAATAAAGCAACCGTTTTCAATTTCAAATATTCAGATACGTGTCCACAGGACCCTAGGAGTTTTTTCCAATCTTTTAAAGGTATTATTTAACTAACCATTTTGATGCAGCTATTGTCCTCAAAGGTACTCCTAAAATCAGTAGCCATCTCCATGCCAACGATTTCCACTGCCTTGTCTTCTAGATGATGCTTCTTGACAAAATCTTCACTGGCTAGAACAGCAGCAGCGCTACCATCTGACGTAGGACTGATAGATAAGAAAAAGGTTGATTATTGTTATAATACTTAAGAAATTTAGAAAAGGTACGTCTTTTATCGGTTGGGAGGGCTGTGGGATTCGCAGTAAACTTCTTTAAAATGGTTGCAGCCCTTCTCCTCTTACTCAGTAAGAATTTCACGACCCTTCTATTAAGCCAACAACTCTAGGAAACAGCTTTCGTCGAATTCACCTTTTCGGCGCTAGCCGTCACGTGGTATAAATTGCGTTGGATTGTGTGACGGTCACCAAGAAGTTCGTACATTGTTCTCGGATTCCCATACAAATTCACTGAGTTTAAGAGAAAATTTAGATAGATTTCTTTAGTTAATTCTCTAAATACAAGTAAAATACCATTTTTCTAGCTTGATTGAAGCTTTTCTTACTGCTGATAAGAGAGCTCACTAATGGAATCTATCTAAATTTTCTCTTTAAAGTCAGTGAATTTGTATGGGAATCCGAGAACAATGCCCGAACTTTTTGGTGACCGTAACACAATCTAACACAATTTATACCACGTGACGGCTAGCGCCGAAAAGGTGAATTAAAAAGCTTTGGCCTTCCACAAAAGTTTGATTTTTTCTGATGACTCGACCTACTGAGTCCCTAGCGCTCTTCCTCAAATAAAAAACCAACCGAACACGAGAGAAGCATATTAAACCACGAAGGGTAGCGTTTTATATTTCTTTAAAAAATACAAGCGCACAAATTAACGAAATTTTTTTTTGCGGATACGAAAATGTTCGCGTCCGCACGCAGCGTATTCGAATCGTTTTCACCGTCCACACGTATCCGTTTTCGTAAAATTTGCGGATATGGACACAAAAATTTGCGGACACTTGTGAACGCAACCCGTATCCGTAAAAAAAAAAAAAATTGCGGATACAAAAATTTCCGGATACGTGTTGACAGGGCCTTATTAATTTTCCTTATGAAAGTTCAACATACCAAATCCACTTGGGCGTAACGTTTTCCCATTTCAGACAACGTGTTATTTTCTACACTGTCTTCACATGCGCAACCGTTAAACAAAGAAGTTATACTCTAGGGAATGACACGTGGTCTGAAATTGGAAAACAGTGCATTAGGTCTATCCTGAGCGCGCGAGCGGGGAATAAATGACGCATTACCAGCATTGTAGTCTTGTAAGTGGGTCATACACCATGGGAGAGTTCTTGATCTCGTTTAGAGAATATTCTTTCTGGAACTGGGAATTCCTAAATTAGTAAAAAAAAACAATTGTTAGTTCATATAATGTAGTTTAATCAAACTATATAAAACTTATTTTTATATGCTCTTATTTAGTTACTTCAGTTGAAATACAACTGCAATCAATAATGGCCGACAGTATGCACTTTAGCCCGCTCTCTCCATCAGCGCTCTATTTCAAGAGCATTCAAAGCTGAAGCTACAAGGAGTCGAAACAGACGGGGAGATTCCGAGGATAGAGGCAGCCATGACCTGAAGCCCCGTTAACACTAACGATTTTTGCTGCGATTTTTGCGATTTTGTCCATAATAAATAATGGTAAAGAATTTACTTGTAAATTTTTTTCCGGATACCAAGATTTTCCTAGACGAATGTCTCTTTTTAAGGATGAGACAAAAGATTTCATATCTCCGAAAATTGCCACAAAAATAGCAGCAAAAATCGCCGCAAAAATCGCCAGTGTAAACGGGGCTCGAGGCAGGAACAATTAAATCTGGTCTAATGTGATTTACATGAGAAAAAACTCAGTTTCCCAGGAGAGAGACTCTATTGTTGATGAGTGCAACACCCTATGCCACCACCATCAATAGGCTTTTTGCAACAACAGTCACGTGCTGATATATGACCTTGATAACGAATCATTTCAGCTCAGGGTACCTTGGGAAAGGCCCTGCTGGATGGCAAACAAACTATAAACTGCTTCGTATCTTGAAATCGAAAGTATTTCATGGGAAAAAGGGAAAAAAGCATTTTTGAAAAGTTTTTAGATATGACATTAGTAATCCAGCAAAAAACCTTTAAATAAAGGAAGTCCAAATTTTTTGCAATCAAGTAACAATCAAGTGTCAATGTAATGCAAAAGGCCTTTTTCCAATGGGATTTGAAGCCATTGCCCCAAGATTATTACCCCAAGTGAACTAAAAGTTGATATTGAAGCCTCAATCAGAATGAGCTAGAGTAAATTTCTCCAAGGAATTCGCGGCTTATTCACCTATTGGGCACTCTTAGACCCAACGGGATTAATGAACATTTTGTTTTTAACTAACCCACTCTTTTGTCTTTTGATTATTTCATTCGTTTCCTTGCCCACCTTGTTCTCATTGGTTTCTTTTGTCTTATCCTCATCACATAAACTCTCCTTTCTACCACTTTCTCTTTTACTCCGACGAAGGACTAGCATCTGAAACGTCAGTAAGTTTTTTCATTTTTTCCTACTTTCACGGTGTAATAATTTACCTTTTTACCATTACAATATACCCTTTTATCATTACTAGTTCGTATTCTGACAATATTGAAAATAAGTCTAAGGATGGGACTTACGGATTGTTGACAGAATGTAGATGGTTCTTGTACGCTATTTTTGCAAAATGTTCAGGAGATGTTCCTAAAAAAAATGGAAAAACGAAATTCTTAATTAAAAAACTATAGACCCCCACATCAAAGCAGCTCAATCTGGGACCAAGACAAAGGAATTACTCTCTTCTCATGAGAATTGGAACCTATTGTTTTGTCCTCCAGATCAGGGGCGGATCCAGGGGAGGGGTGCAAGGGGTGCACACCCCTCCCTGGTTCGACTTTGTGCCCCTACTTCGAAGATAACCAATACTGTTTTTTCCCTTTGATTCTAAGGGGTGCACCCCTCCCTGGGTTAACTTTGTGCGCAGCACCCCACCAGTGTCTCGTAAAAAGTCCCATAACTCAGTGCACGTGTTACACATTTATCAGTTTTCTTTTCAACCTATGAAAAAAAAAGCACCTTACAAAAAACCATTCTTAGTTGGTGACAAAATGACACTTCCTTCCTTCCTTCCTTCCTTCCTTCCTTCCTTCCTTGATTACCCTGGCTATTCAGACAATTAATCATTCATCATATACCATATTTCTCCATGTGTTCTTTACCAGCATTACCAAACATCTGCGGTGTAACAGGAGCAGCTGCAAACTCATAACGATTCATCATCACCTCCATGTGTTTGTCCATAGGTGAAGTACGATCAGTGTACTACAACAAGAAGTATAAACAACAAGTATAAAATAATAGAATACATTTATAATCGTTCTCATTTTACAAGGGTAGTTAACCAATTTCCTCCAGTTTTTGATCCGTGGTATGTTCCCTTATTTACTACAATTTTCGTCATCTAGCCGTCAAAATGTTGGGAAGTCCCCAATATATTTTGATGGCTAGATGACAAAAAAAGTAAAGGACAAATAAGAGGACAAATAAGAGGACATACCAAGGAAAACTGAGGAAATTGCTTTTTTAAGACAAAAAATTTAAAAGCATTTTTCTAAACACTTTTTTAATGAAGAGAATAAACTATAGGGTTGTATTTGATTTACCTTAGCACCAAGAGAACCTCGTTCCATCTTTTCAAACCCAAGAGCTAGAACACAATCACTGGCACCTAGGCAGACCAAAAAAAAATCAACCTACGAATAAATTATTCTATAAAATTTGTGAACAGTAATTAACCAAATCAGTTAACATTTTCTGATTTGAAACTGGTAAACAGTCCCCTTCACAGTTCTGTATACATAACTGTGTTGTTGCAGCAAAGCAAGAAGAACAGCAGTCACCTTGCAATGATATAAATCTTTTCACACCTTGGACAATAGACCAGTTTTGAATTCCAAATTACCGCTGTGTTCCTGTGTTCCCGTATCAGTGTTTAAATATTCACAAATACCAACAGAAAAATAAAGAATGCACAACTTCAACAATACAAACATTTTGAAACTCGACGGACCTTGACTGGAACACGTGAATATTCTGCACAAACTCGAGGCTAACCCTGTGCAAATGAGTCTGTAATCAAGAAACACAGCGGTAATTTGGAATTCGAAACGGGTCTATTATGCACATCTCATGATTATTAATTATATTCATAACTTTATAGAATGATAAATTTGTGAGTTGAGCGTTGTGTGCATAGATTATTTTCAATGTAGTTGTAGTGTGTGCAAGTGAAAAGTGTCCCCAGTTAGTAAGTGCTAGAACAAATACACACTTAAATTAAAGTGATTTATTTATTCATTATTCTAATATTATTCACGTGTCTATTATGCCTCATGATTCAAGGTTCATAAAAGATTTCAAATATGAAATTAAACATACCTCCCTCGACAAACTGTTTAGCCAGAAAGAGTGCACTTGATCCAGTTGCACAAGCATTATTGACCTGAAAACATTATTATCCATGATGATGTAGTTAGAGTTTTTGCACTGAACCCTGAATCAGCCTCTGGGCTAATCTAAGTCAGGGCATTGCTACATTGGGTATTGCAGATGGAGTGAAATCAGGGAACCCAGAGAAAACTTCTTATATTCAGGGACCAACAAACTCTGCCAACATGCATTGCTTTGTCCAGGAATTGAGGTTTGCACCATGACATGATGGCAGCCATGTTAGATAGCAAAAACAATACCATCCTTTTATATGAGAAAGAATTCAATTTCCAAAGAGCAAAGGGATTTTATTGTTCTGTATAACTACAGGCATTCCAAGCTGTATTATGGATGCTGGTACATGATGGTGCAAAACATAAAAAACTTACTTTAATGCTGCCATATACTTACATTATAAATGGGGATCCCTGTCAAACCAAGCTGGTACAAAGCCCTTTGACCACATGTTGTCTCACCTAAATTTAGAAACATTATACAATTATTGGATGAGGTTGAGCGTGATATAGTGAATTATCAAGACCAAGGCCGTGTCAGCAGGAAAACCTTCAGATATTGCATTTATCATGTTGAGTTCACAGGATATCAAGGATTGGCCGTGGGCTGTCGGCCAGTGAGAAGTCAGATCGTGAGTAAAGCGATAATAATATTCAATAACATTGTCGGGGATGGAAATAACATCTGGTCAGTTTGCCAGTCATGGTGATTGGTCAAATTAGTTTTAGCTTGGTATATCTTGTTTCTGGCTAAACGTTACTGGTAAAAATGACAGGCAAGATTTGACCAGACAAGTACCAATCCAGGATGGATGTTATCTGATGACCAGCTGTTATTCTCATTAGCTCTGCATGTAGTTAGGCTTTAAAAAGTTTTAAAGTTAACTCCATCTCCCTCACGCCTCCCTAGTTCGGCTGTGTTCATAATGTATGGCAGGGGGGGGGGGGGGCAGGTTAGGGGGAATCAGAAAAATTTTTACCAGTAAAATGGGGGTGGGGTTTGAAAACTTTTTTCAGAGAATTGGGGGAGAAATTGTTATTTTTGGGGGGACTTCAAGGGGGGGGTCTTAAATTATTATTTTTATTTAAGATTTCACCTGCCCCCCCCCCCCCCCCCCCCCTCTGCCATACATTATGAACACAGCTCTAAGTTAAATATTCTTTTTTCCAGGGTAAAATTGTGATGACCCTTTCCTAGATTCCTCAAACCAGCTCCACTGATTACTAGTATTTCTATATTCTGTGGACTCAGACATTTCAATTACTGGGCTTGTGAAATTTTTTTTTTACTGCTGCCAGTCAAAAACATAAAATGTTGATTATTTTTGATTGACGGCAGGAAAAACCGAATTTGCTACTAAGTCTGCAGAATTATCGAAAACTGCAGTAAAGTGGGATTGATTATATAACTTTGAAATATATGTTGTCGCAACACAACAGAAGTCCTCTAATCAGTATCAGCGTGCCTTGACTCACCATAGCAATATCCAACAACGGCTTGCTGGATTTGACTATAATCTATACCAGAATCCTTCAGGGCCTTAATACCTATGAACAGATTATGCGAATAGTAAGCTATAAAGAAATATGTTCTGTCATCAACATAATAAACTCTAGATAGTAGAGCTGGGCTTATAGTCGGGTGGAGAGAGATGGATCTAGGGATGGTAAGAGGGGTCCTTTTTGTTCCTTTTTGTTCAAATATATCTCAGTATATCGTTAGTAACAGTCACCCCGTTTACCTCAAATTCCTGGTAAAACCTTTGTAATTGTACCCTTCCCCCCCCCCCCCCCCCTTCTAAAATTCCTAGATCTACCCCTGGGGGAGTAATAGACCTCTTCGGCTCTGACGTAATGTTTTCCCATTTCAGTATAACTTCTTTGTTTAAGGTTTGCACTTGGTTGCACATGAGAAGACACATGAATATGGATACAACTCAAACAAAGAATCTTATTCTCAAGGGAATGACACATGGCCTAAAATGGAAAAACATTACCCCAAGCCGAAGAGGTCTATTGGGGAGAGCTTATAACCAATTGCTAACAAACTTGTGGCCCTCTAGACTGGGTCGTGTAAAGGGGGTGGAGAAAGGTTACTGTTACATAGGGGCTTATAACTGGAATTTTAGGGTATTATATTATGTAATCACCTGCTTCTTTAGCCATGTCTGGGTAATCGAAATCCTCTCTTCTTCCTGGCTTTTCAAACTGAAGAAGACAATCAAAGACATGACATCCAAAATTTAAACATTGCAGAAAAAATGAGTCAAAACAATGTCAAAAAACTAAATTAAGAAATCGAGCTATTATTTTAACTTTATGATACAAACTTTGACTCTCTTAACCTCCAAAACTTGCAAATCCAAGAAAATAACAATAATTTTGTAGTACAGATAAATCATTGATTGAACATTTTGGATTTAAAAGTTCGAGCAAATTTTGCAACAAACACCTGACTGTTATGCAGATTTTACAGCAATTTTTTGCCGTCTTAGAGATAATTGTACACGAATTATGCAATGATAACCAACCTTAGTCATTCCTACACCAATGACATACACTCTTTTTCCAGGCATTTTTATATATCTTGTAAAAAAATCCCTTAAAATGAAATATTTTGGAAGAAAAGCTTTGCTCGACAGGAACGAAGGTCAAGGAACGAGTCACGTGGTTTAAATACTCGCGACAGGGATCCCAACCAAAAGAACATCTAAAAGCCACAGGAATCCCAGGCCTTTTTTTTTTTGTTTTTTTTTTTTGTTGTTTTTTTTTTTTTTTGTTTTGTAGCGACATCATAAAGTTAACTAAATTTCCTTCATTTTTCCGTGTTATATCCTCTTATTTACCACCCTTTCGTCATTTAGTCGTTAAAATGTTGTGGAATCACGAGGCATAGGCGAGGGAGTCCACAATATATTTTGACGAGTTTGATGACGAATGAAATGGTAAATATAAAGCATCAGAAGACAAAGCACCGAAAATTGGGGGATTGGTTTTGGGGCTAAAGAAGTGGCACAAGCTGTTGCGCAACAGTCCAGTAATTCTGATTGGGCGGGCTAACGAAAGAAGGCGGAGGCAACGTTACATGCACTTTTACATGCAATGCTAATGTTGCGCAACAAGTTCTTCGTTTCATGGCAGATGTTTCATGTTTAAAGCAAAGCCTGCAATATGCAAGGAATCACGATCTTTAGAATTAAACGATTTCTAAGATCTAGACCGACTAGAACCCGCCTTCTTTTCTCATTTCCCGCTATATGACATTGTCTTCAACATTTTCTTCCGAATAGATATTAAATAGCTGCTGATCGGTATTTCAAGCCATCATATCGATGCTTAATTGATATGTACCCTGGCATCACAATAAAATAATAAAGTACGAAGATATATAAATGCCGCTTCAGCTTAGTCCTTGTTTGTTTGTATGTTTGCTTGTTTGATTTTCTTGTAGTCCTGCATAGTTGTCTGTCTGTCTGACTTTCCGTTTCTGGCTGTCTCTTCTTCTCTCTGTCTGTCTGTCTGTCTGTCTGCAGTGTTTGATTTGTCTGTCTCAGCAATTGTCTGTCTCAGCTACGCTTCTTAAGTCTACCAAAGCTTGCTTCTCTCGTTCTACAGCTTCCAGCGTGTTAGTATTACAGTACAGAGACATGCGCGCACGTTTTATATTCCTAATACAAATCACTATCTGTAATATTGCATTAAATTTCCAATACGAGTAGCAGCAATAAATGCAAGTCGTTGTGCGCAAGCAAACAAACTTCAGTATACATTTGCGCTTTGGCTTGCGTCATGCTGAGATGCCCTTCAAGTATCATCTTTTCTATTGTCACGTAGATTATGCAGCATTGCGTGTTTCGCGCCGCGGAAATGGCAGCGTACGTGACAAGCTAACTTGAGACTTCTGGTATGCATGACTTATCTGGAATAATTTCATTCTGCTTGTGGCTATACCTGTGAAGCGCGCGTCGATAGTTTCATTCAAGCCGACCTCTGCTCTTATTACCTAAAGGTCACCCTTCCTGTTCACTGGCAATTAAATGCGGCGCGCTAAGGGGTGTTGTTGATTTTTTTCTCAAAATCACGACGCGGCTCAATCAACGATCGGATAAAATTGAGCGTGTAAAGATTTGCGGAGGAAATAAATATGGAGAACCTGGAGAAAAACCCAGTACAACTATTGAATACCCCGCAAATCATATGCACATATTAAATTCTATTGTTGTATGACTCGTTCTACAAAGAGTTCTGACCAACTGTATATGGTTTGCGGGGTATTAACACAAACGTCACTAACTCACAGCATGCGATGCGCCGATCGAGTACAAGAATCTTGTAATTGCATGCATGTTTGTCTTGTTCTTTATAAACTTTCGTGTGTTTATATGTTATAAATTCATAATATTGCAGGTATGCGCAATGCAGAATATAGTAAATCAAGCGCGCTCAACTACAGACTCGCGTCTCGGTAAATATTTAGAGAGTTTTAGATTTACGTTCACGGCAAACGTGAAACGTCAGTTGACCAGTAAAAAATTCTTTTAAATTACTGAAAAAGAATCGCAAAAAAAGTCCAAGTAGTAGAAAAACAAAAGAGTATTTGCACTTGGTGAGAAGGTTTGTAAAAGGTAAAGTAAAATACAGGAAAACTATGAAAACGTGGTCACGTTTGCCGTTTGCGGGGAGAAAAAAAAGTCAATCTAAAACTCTCTATTCCCCGATATTCACTTCACCTTTGACGAATAATTGTTAAATAGCCATTGAGTTTGGACGTCCATTTAATTGCATTTATTCCTGAAACTAACTTTATTTTTAAGAAGTAATAAGCAGTTTTTTCAGATATAAATTAATTATAACAGTTCGTCGATAACTCATTTTGCCTACAGGGATGCGCACGCATCGTGTTATATAGTAGTTTTCGTATAACATAGAAAAGCTCAGTGCCGTATCGGTGCCGACGTGCAGTGACCGTGATCTTTTCTATAGAAATTTAATTGGCTGGGCCCAGTTGTACGAAGCCTGGATAGCGCTATCCGGCGTATAAATCCTTATCCAATGGATAGGTCGATGCTGTTTGCCAATACATTTATGCACTGGATAAGATTTATCCGTTGGATAGCGCTATTCAGGCTTCGTACAACCGGGCCCTGATTTTTTTCGCTCGATAGTGCAGCTTTCGTATGACCGTGAAAAGTTCACGGCACGAACACGGTCGTGACACGGCAAGGGATACGCCAGACCAATCACATATTGCACGAAAATTTACTCTCCATCCAATAAAATACCCGGAACATGGCATGAACACGGCGCGGACACGGTCACACCATGTTCACGGCAATGCCAGACCAATCATATTGCGCTTGAAAAAAATCAGCCAATTAAAATTTTAGAAAGCATCACGGTCACGGCACGTCATGCTTACGGCAATGAGCTTTTCACAGTCATGCGAAAACTGCTCTATGATTGGTCTGACAGTGCCGTGACTGTCGTGACCGTGTCCACGCCGCTTTTTCATTCCGTGTTTCGGGTATTTGATTGGATGGAGAGCAAATTTTCGAGCAACGTGATTGGTCTTGCAGTGCCACGCACGTGTTCATGCCGTAAGCTTTTCACAGTCATACGAAAACTGCTCTAATGTGTTTGACGTAGACAAGAGATCTATTAGCGTGAACTTCAAAACATGAAAATCATTGTTTCGCATGCGCGGAAAGCCCGTTTTCAACACTGTGACCCCCACCCCCCAAACCCTTGTATACAAGAATGTGCAAGAATAGATAGAGTCAAGTCGGCTCCTGTGCTTTGGCGTTTATTGTGACGCTGGAAATAATAGATTCTTATCTTAAGACTGCATGGTACCAGTTATTGGGCCAAATATTTTCGAAGTCAACTGAGCATGACTTGACAAAGCGCGCAGAGTCGCAGAATCCTTTGCACTTTCGGCTTGGCTTTGCTTTTTGAGCAGCTGGATATTTATGGTCACTATTCGTCTGGTTTTTAACCTTGGAAGACCTTGCTTAAGTTGGCGCGCTTGAGTAAGCTGGCTCAAAATCTCCGCATGCTAGGCTATATATCAGTACTTTTCATCAATTCAAGCCTGGAGTACAAACACTAAAAGTGTGCAACACTTTGCACTATTTAGTAGTTTAGTATTTTTAGTATTTTCAGATAATCAGTAGCTTTCGATTTCTTCTAAATAAGGAAGTATTGAAGACTGTCTTAGCAAGCTAAAGACGTCACTGCGAGAGTTTGCAATTAGTCGTGCTGTATTGATTGTAGCTAGAAATGTATAATTTTGAAACAAAAGCTTTCGACCAAAAAATACGAATATCGCTAGCTACCTGTAAAATTAAAAGCTATCATTGTGAGCTGTAATCGTAATTACAGCTAATGAGAGAATAGTTTTAGCCGTAAAGGCGCAAAGTATACAGACTGTATTTGGCTCTGTTTTGACGAAACAATAAATCAAGAGGTCCTTTCACGGGTACCACCACCAGTGACCACCCTTAATTCTGCAATTTATCAACTAATGCTTTTGTTTGATTTGTCTCACAATTCTTCGAAAACACCTGTATTGGAGTAATTTAGACGAAAACAAAAGCTGTGGTACCTCCGAGCAAGTACGGTTTGTTAATACGAGAAACCGGTTGCTGAAAGAGTCCATGCAGAACATCATCTCAAGCTGAGGCAAATTGAGTTGTTTTCCCGAATTTACATCTATATATTTTCCGCCGACAAAATGTGAAATGTTTTTGGTATACAAATCTAGTAGGGTTATTCAGATATATTACTTGAGAACTTCAAGGTCAAGCCTTTGCACACAAATAATTTGTGGCGTGCTTAATATGATTCTTTGATAATATAATATATCTTACATTTACATTTCCACGTGTAAAAATTGGCGCCAAATAAGTGGAGTGAAGCCAAGCAGGGCACTGTGTTTTCGCGGGAACATTGACGATACAAAGCTCAGCTTTAAATGAAATTTTAAACCCCATTTAGTGACCAAAAACCCCCAGATAGATTTTCGATGTCTAAGCAAAAGCTGCCTTTTCAGTTGATAAATACTTGTGCATGAATCCCCCCTCCGCTAATTTGATGCAGCATGCTTAAAGGCACGGTTGTTTCACTCCGTTTGCGAAATTGAATCGGACTCTTTCAAGCCCAGATCCACCTAAAAAAACTGGTGGTCTTAAAAATCTGACATAACCAGTTGGAAAGATGCCATTAATCTTTAGTGACGGTGCTAACGAGCCTGATAGCTGTTGTCGAACTTTAGTTGCCATGTATCGCTATGCGAAGCAAAACAATGCTTTAGCAGGTGACCATTTTCAAGGTCAGAATTCAAACCTCAAAACCAATGAAATTATCGAAATTTGACGAAGACCAAGTGATAAGTGCCTTCGTTCAAGTGTAAATGGAATATATTTAGACTTAGTAAATGGATTACATAATAAATCATTTAGTTCCATGTGCTTGCAAACATACTCCTAGTTAATGACTGTCAGATAATTAACAAGTCTTCAAGACAAGAACCAGTTTCAGTTTTCATCGGTGAAAATTATTTTAAACCATGTGGTCACGGCTATTAAATGATGTGAATAACTCCAACAAATGGAGAATATTACTATTCCCTAATAGTTTTAAGCCCAAAAAGGGCAAATTATATCGTATCTAAAGGGAAACTAATGGAGGAAGCAAAAATACGGTGTCAAAAAAGGCAAGATTCATTCCTTCGGTACTGAGTTCGAGTTCAGAGTAACAATTTGATGCGAAGCTTCTCCAGTCCCTTTCGTTCACAACTCATATAGCTTCAATAATATCAACTGAAGTGATAAAATTTCAATTTGTCAAAATATTTGATTTTTCTTCCAATTTCTTGAATAATAGGTAAGATTAGGTGTTTTTTTTTAAATCTTTAAGTGAGATTAACCTTCGAGTCCAAAAGTTTAACCTATCAAACAAACGAATTCAATACCTTCAAAAAAATCCACGAGATCAAATGAGATCAAACTGATAAAAGAAACTTGACCACAATTAGTAAATTATTTCAAAGATTAAAGGTATTTTTCCCCTCTGAAATAATATTGAATCACGAAAATGAAAGGTATATAAAGACAACATCCTCCCAAAATCCCCAGGAGCCGTCAAAAAACAATGAAATTTTGGCGCCAAAAATTTAAATAACCTTTCCCTGCATGATTTCACAGTTAAATGGCGTTCGGCACATGGCCGTCGACGATTCACAATGATAAATTACTTAACAATGAAACTTTAGCTCTTAAAGAGGCTAGAATTCCACAAGAGTGCTAAAATGTCAACTCGATATTGCTATTAAAAGCTTGTTCAACACAGAACAAAAATGCCTTACTTCTCATTTAGTAAACAACTCAACACGTGTTCTACTTTTACTATGCAAATGCCGTGACAACATGAATATGTAAAAGCAAAGAATAATACCCGCCAAAATGCATCTTAAAAATAGATTCTTGGAAAAAAACACTTCATTTGCTTAAGGATTATGTATTAAGGGTTGAATTTTGAAGATTGAATTTAGGAATTAAGGATTTCTGGAGGATTTTATAAAGTTTTTTAGTGGTTTTGCGATTCGTTTACGGTAGTGGCCTTTTGGCGGGATGTAAAAGCAAAACTAAAACCCGCATAAACACATCTAAAAATTCATTTCCTCGGAAATAAACTTTATTTGCTTAAGAACTGTTTATTAAGGGTTGAGTTTTGCAGTTTGGAGGTAGGAAAGAAGGCGCTTTCAAGGAGTTTTTAGGGATATTTTTGGTTTGTTTATGGCGAGTGATTTTTTGGCGGGATTTTCAATTATGAGTGACGTCACTACTACATTATCATAGGCGGGAAATTCATAAAGACCTTGGTCTTCACTCGACCGATTCATTTACACGATTGACTTTAAAAATGGCGGATGTCCTGACTATCTCTCTTCAAAAGAGCGGTATTTACTTCCCACAGCCGCGTCAAAACTGCTTCAACTTTGGTGAAAAGGTGTTCTGTCCTCTTCCAACTACATCAAACTCTTATGAGAACTCAAAACCGAAATTACCGTCGAGAAGTTCAGTGATTGTTTGGTCACCTTCATCGTCGTCTTCCAGCAATGCTTCGAGTCCGCCTGGTAAGATTACTCCTCCAAGCAGTCCTCCTCCTCTGATTTCGACTCCCAGACAGCAGTCGACTACGCAAGAGCCTAGTAGTCCTACCTCTCCGTCTAATTCTACTCTCCGAGGACGTCCTAAAGCTGATCTTGTGAATAAACTAATCGCTGAAGGTCACAAGTCTTGTTCATCGATTCGTTGTGATGTATGCGGCCGGGTTTTCCCGCGCGAGAAATCTCTCCAAGCTCACAAGCGAACACACAGTGGAGAACGTCCTTATGTCTGTGATTTCCCAAACTGTGGCAAGTCCTTCGTCCAGAGCGGCCAACTAAAGACTCATCAAAGGCTACATACTGGAGAAAAGCCTTTTCTTTGCTCAGCCGAGGGTTGCACTACAAGATTCACGCACGCTAACCGACATTGTCCTCTTCACCCTTACGCAAGCCTCAAGAGAGTGCACACAGATCTCCCCCTAAAAGAAATCTTAAACAACGAGAACTCCGAACCGAATGAGTACCGAGCTGCTGTGCTATCGTGGCTTGATAAATATGAACGAGAACGCGATGAAAGGGCGCCAACAAGGAACGAAGAAAAAGATCTCAAACGACGATACGAGAGAGAAGCCGCAAAAGCTCAAGGAGTGGAACGAAAAAAGGCGCGGATTGATGCTAAAAGAAGAATGTCCGATGCCCGTGATCGATGGTATGGAGCTATGGCTCTTGTAGAACTGGCCGATAAGGCTTAGAAAAGGACTTTATTTTTATAAATACTGCTTCTCTTTAAATTTAGCCTAGATAACGTAATCGGAGATGTTTATTTCCGATCTGAAATACTTTTCATACGTTGGCACTTTAAAAGCCCGCCATATTAAAATTCGCGTGATTTGGACTTATTTATCCTAAAAAAATACCTAAAAGCAAACTTTTTAGGTCTCTTGATCTTTTAAACTAGGTAGGTTTCTAGAACTTCTGGGTTAAAACAGCGTGAATGTTATTTAAAACAGTTATATTTATGCTAATGAGGTTATAATTATTCACATGAAACAGACATGGATTTTCCCTACACGGAAAATGTGTATTTCCTCTAAGCATTCTTGTAAATATTAGTCTAGTTGGACATTTTTGAAGAAGATTTAGATATATATTGTCATAGTGTAAATATAGATATATTTTTAAAGGTAACTATCTTAGTACGGTGGAGTGATTTTTGTAGACAAGATGCTAACATTGTAAATATATACCACTAAAGGAATCAAAAAGTCTCAAAACTATTTAGTTAGATAATGACTTGGGATAAAAAGGAGTTTCTGAAGATTTTGGAGTTAAAACAATGCTTTTGTATGGAATTGTGAGTCTGAATATTAAAAAAACATTTAGAATTTAAAACAAATGCGTCATTTTCTGATTGTGAAATGCTATGCTTGAGCAAGTCTTTGTTACTGAGAAATTTGACTTATTCCCATGACATTTAAACCATTATTTGATAACTTTAATAACAAAGTTTTGACCAGGGAATGAAATGTTAAAGTCGAATTACAACAGAGTGTTATATAACCTGCCAATTTGCTATAAATGGCAAATTAACTTCTTGGTGATAGGAGATTGGAGATTGCTTTGCCATGCTAGAAAGATCTAGTGGAATGAACACTTTGATTCTCATTGATGTTAAAGTTTGCTGAGATTTTAAAATCCCTGATAAATTTATTGAAGTTTTCACGTTTCTTTTTAATATTATTTTTTGAGTTGGTGATAATTGTGTGATGGCATGCTTCCGACAGACTGCCCTACCTGTCGCTTATTTGTCACTGCATCAGAGACATCACCTTAAAAGTATGCTGTCAGCTGTTGTTTGTGTCATGTTTGTGTCACTCAAACTTGTTTACTATTTTCTAAGACATACAACAAACCATATAGGGTACTTAAACTCTGTTAATGCGATAGGAAAATGTCAGACATAATTTTTGCTGAAGATTTTGATTCAAAATTTAAAATTTAGTTTATTCGTGATAGACATCAATGTGCTCAGGGAATTCAAAGTGTTCTTCAACACACACCTTTAATCACAACTGATGTGTGACTAACTCATATTCTATAAGTTGAACTCAAAGATGAACACTTTCAAAGTCTATATGTCCTTAACTAAGCCTATTGTATCTTAAAATGATCTAGAACAGAAAACCTAGATATTAGCTGTAGTTTTGAAATGTGCTGTGACTTGAAGGAGCACCATTTCAAAAGCTTTACGGTTGAGTTAATAGTCAGAGTTGTCTTTGAATAATAACATCCTGCGTTTACTAGTGGCAATATCTTCCAAGCATGAGATCATTCTTGGAAGACTTAATATATTTCAATAACCAATCCTTGGATAATCCTTGAAGGATTTATTTGAATTAATTATTGTATTTTTATTTAGATTCTTTAGTAATGAATACGTTTAGACTTTTTAAAACCCTTAGGAACATTTTTGGATTAAAAAAAAAAGTTTAACCTTTGCAAGCCTTTGGGAATACTTTAAATGAATATGGATTTTAAAAATAAACATTTGCAGGAAGTTTACAACCAGAGAAAAACTGTGGCAAATTTCTTAAGATATGAATTAATAGTTGGTAGTTGGTGAGGAGGTGAAAGTGGAGTGTTGTGGAATGAGTTACTATAGATGTTATTGAGATTATTGAATGATGAACTTGACTGTCTTTGAATAATATGATCAGTGAGCCTGAAATTCAAGTTAAGTAAAAACTTAAAGGTTTGTACAAGAAATGGTAAATCTTAACTATTACCAAAAGCTATCTAAATGTAGGGAAATTCTTGTAGGATGACTCTTAAAGAAAATTCTGGGTGATGTATGTGGTATAGTGACAATACATGGGTTGGTTTCATCTCAATACACACGAGTGAGTTATAAAGCATGGCATTTTTGATGCATGACCTCATCCATCATTCATGTTTCCTAGCACTGAAGAGGTCTTGCTTTTTTTTGTGATTGATGTTAAACGGTATAAATTCACTCCCACAGTGCATGCATTATTGTTGTGGTACATGATATGTAAACAGGATAGATATAGGCAAAAAGAGCAATAATCAAGACTAAGTTGGAAGAATTGAAATATTTTAATTGTGTGTAACTGAATTTGAGACTTAAGATCGTTCAGTGACATGACATGGTTGGGCTAGAAGAGCATTTCCCAGGTTGTCTGATAATATATTCAAATACAAGGGTGGCATTTCAACGAGACAACACCAAAAAACTGGTGCTAAAATTCCTTCACTCGATGAAACTGATCTGTTAAAGACCTTTATAAGTATTTCACTTAATCTTAATTCTTAAACCTTTCTTTACTAGAAATCTTAAGAGCTATCCATTAGTCAGCTCGTGCATTTTCGGCATGTGATACTGGGAACAGTAATGGTTAAAATCTTTAAAAAGAGCATTTATGATTATGACTGTTAACCACAAATATTGATTACTATAATTATATGATTTCAATCTCAACTTTGATTGTTTTCTTTTATTATTGTGCTATTAAAGAATAAAGGCTGTGTTTTAGGGTCAAATTTATTCTTAAATTGAGAATTGGGGAAAAAATTAACCAAGTTTTTTTTGTACACAGGACAAAAGTCAAAAGATTTAGAAGGTGATGCAGAGGTTGCAGGCCCTGTAGTTCAAAAACCCATTATAAACGCCCTACTGGACATGGGTAGGAGGTATATGAGACTGGGTGTGTACGATACAATCACTGTAACAGCATGCACATATCACCATTTAAGCATACTTGCCGTTATGGGATAATAGATGGGGAGGTTCAGAGGAAGGAAGTAAAGGGAAGGAAATCAAGGGAGTGTATACATACAGAAAAAAACTCCAAGGATTTACAATTGATTTCTATTAGAGCTCGTGGATGGGGTACTTAATCAAACATAGTTCTTAATATACTATGAATTTCTTTGGAATACAGTGATCATCCACTGAATCAAAACAATGAGAAACGACGCTGAAAAAATGACGCTTAAACAGTCATGCTTCTCGATTCTGCATTGTTAGGAATTGTTTACACACAGTTTTAAAAACAATGCTTTAAACCCTTATAGGATTAAATTAAGAATTTGAATTTAAACGTTTTTTAAATCTAGTAGTAAATTGAAATGTGGTATGTACATTTTATTATGCTAAAGTTAGAAGATCGATGTTTCAACTTTAAGATTAATTTGATTATAAGTGGGATGATGATACAATGATATTACTGTATGTACTCAATTGAGTTAAGAGCACCGAATTATTAATTATATTGATTAAGCTTTAATTAATGTAATTATGAATTCAATAAGAAAACTGTAAGAGGTACAAATATGAGCCGATATTTTCCCAATAATGTATTTTTGACAAGTAAATTAAAATATAATCAAAAGAATATTAAGGGCATTTACAATATCATTATTATTAATGAGCCCCCTCGATGAGCTCCTGCTCTTTGGGCAAACTAAAAAACATGCCAGTCTAAATAAATACTCAAAAATCAAAAAAATCTTTTGTGTAGTTAATAATAAATAAATGATAATGGGAGGTTCTTGTAAAGCGCATTTATACAACGTCTCAATGCGCAGCCTTTACATTAATGACCAGTGGAGGACTTTACGGGCTGCATATTAAGGCGCTAGTAGCAGCCGTGTAGCTTACAATCATGAATGATTTGTTAGCACATTTCTAGCGTTATGCCTCCAGACAGGGATAGGCTGTTGAACCGGGAGACAATTCTACTCTTACATGAATAATTCAACAGGTTCTTTTATGTCCCCCATTTACTGTAGGTTAGGAAGGGTTGGGAGACAGGGCCTACGGTTTAGAGTCCTTATCCGACAAGACTTGAAGGTCTAACCATTTGCAGATATTATTACAAAGGCAGCACCTTCTCTTTGGTTATTTTAAAACTCTTAGTGTTGGTCCGGCCTGAAGCTTGAACCCTGACCTCCCGCACAACAGACCAACACTCTTGCCAACTGAGCTAGCCGGGTCTATTTACATTATTACTATTATCCAAGTTTAACAGTTTTAGATACTAGTTAGATTTTTTTAGGCATTTTATATACTTATGCATCTCAATTTAAATAAAAAACCTTAAAATTAAGGTTGTTCAAGGATTTTTTTCTTCACAGACTTGAATCTATTCTAAAAAGTTTATTTTGGGAGCAGTATTTCCGTATAAAAATTAATCAGCTTTTCAGAATTTTCCAGAAAAAAAGATATTTTCCTAGTCTTTACCCTCCCCTTCTATGAAGGAATCTTTTTACCCCCACCAAGGGTAGGGTGGGGATTTGTTTATAGCACACTTGTTTACCCAAACGCAATATTAACCAAAAACAAGATTTTGTTAGAATTTAAAAGTACTATTTAAAAAAGCCAGAAGTGAAGAAACTCCATCTGGCTTCACTGATTTGAAGGGGATTGAGTAATTAGTTTTGGAATGCTTAATTTAAATTAAATATTTTTAAAAAAACACCTTTCAGACAAAGTTAAAATGCAGTTGATCATGACCTCTACAGACAGTAGCACCCAAAAGCATGACCACAGATAGAGTTTCTCAATACTTTCATTCGCCCTTTATGTAATCAGCATTATGGTAGGATTGTCTTAACATTCTGATCTAAACACTCATAGTTGGAGGATATATGGCAAGACAAGAGTAAATTTGTATTTAAAACATCAGTTCTCAGATAGTTTTGAACTTTGAGCTATAAATTACAAATAATGTATTAATTGTACATGAGCGGCCACATACAATTTATGTATCTTATAGAATATGGATGAGATTATTGTATGTCATGTATCACACACCTAGGAATATTATATTTTTGAGATGGCAATTGAGTTAGAATGGAAAAAAAATGTTAAAATTGGATGCAAATGAGGATAATTCAGTATTCAATTTACAGTCTTCTAGACTGCAGTGGCGCAGCGATCCAATTTTCCCCTCCAGACTCAGTAAAGATGAGTGTTTCCTGTCGATCTGCAGAGAGATTTTACTGACTCTGGAGGGAAAAGTGAGATCCCTCTCATTCTAAAAGTCCTCTGTCTAGTGACTAATTTGTGTTGGAGCCAATGTGCTTTACTTCTGTAGGCGGTTAAGCATGAAGTATAAGGGAATAAAGAATAAGGGATTAAATAGATAAAATGCATGCTGTTGAGCACGGAATAAAGAATAAGGGATTAAATAGATATGCACGTGAAAATTGGGATTACATCACCAGCTCTATGTAAGAAATGTTAATGTCAAATTAAAGTGAGGAGCAGTTAATACTTGAGGACTTCGTTGTTGGTTTTGGGCCCGACGCTAGATTTTTATAGGCAGAGTGATGGACGGTACGCTTCATTAATTATTTAATATTATTTAATATTAGTATATAAAAGTAAAATATGCTTGTGGTGCATGGAAGGCAGATATGTATAAAAGGGAACAGAATGCAATGCTTGCAAACATATATAATATTTAAAAATAAAAATAATTACAAATAAACTATATTATCTCCGTGTTGGAGCTTGAAAATTAATTTTATTTTAGAAAGAAGTATCTATAAAACAAAATTTTGCTTTGAAAATTCACAATGAATATGATATGATGAAACAGAATAAAACTCATTGAAAGGACAAATATGTCTAAACATTGATTCACCATTCCATATTTGTTTATATTATAATTTTTTAAATTTTGAAGGCTGTGCACTATTTATATTAGCCTGGGTACGAGTTAATGATAATGTTAGTCAGAGGCCAGCAATGACCCTAATTATTATTTTTTGTGTCAAATAAAAACAATCAATTACCCTACAATGCCTGACTTTTTTTCTGTTACAGCATGTTTTCCCATTTCAGAACATATAATCCCCAGTAATAGTCCCCTTCACAGTTCCCTGCGCCATCTTGAAAAATAGCCATGCCTTTGCATCAAAGCAAGAGGAACGGTGAGCTTGCAATGATAGAGATTGTCCAAGGTGTTATCATTGCAAGTTCACCGTTTGTCTCACTGTGATGCAAAAGCATGAACACCTTAAAAAATGGTGCAGGAAGCTGTGAAGGGGACTATTTCACAATACTCCAGTTTCAAGTTCTCTGTCGCTCAGGGTCAGCCTCAATTTTATGCAGAATATTAACATGTTTTGGCAGTCAAGGGCTGTCAAGTTTCAAAGTGTTTGTAATGTTAAAGTTGTGCATTCTTTACTTATAAATTTATTACCGTTTGTATTTGTGAATCTTTAGATGCTGAAATTAGGCTAACCCTGAGTAAATGAGTCTGTAATCAAGGAATACAGCTCAGTAGTTTGGAACTCGAAAATTGTCTAATATTTGTTTTATGCGATTTAATGCATATTATTATATAATTACCAATGAAATATCTATTTTTCTCTATTTCGAAAAATTGATATCTTCACACGTGAAAATAACATGTTATTTTCACGTGTGAAAATAACACCATTGCGATGGCTATTCAAAGATACACGGAAAGAATTGCCTGAAAAAGCCAAAATATACTTCATTGATAATTATATAATAAACAGAATATTACATGGGCGCTTGGAGATACAAAATTTATCTTCTGTTGAAAAGATCTCTCACAAGTGAGCGCAGCGAACGAGTGAGAGATTTTCAACACTCGAAGATAAATTTCGTATCTCTGCGCGCCCATGTAATATCCTCTATATATCTTACAGTGAAGACACTCAAACCATGAACACTTGACTTCATTCAGATTTTTATTTTCTGAGCTTTTTACTGCTTCAAACCCTCTAAAAAAGTAGGATTGAACTCAAATATGCTATGTGATCAAAAGACAACTTATGTCTAAATGATTCACTCAAGGGATGCATGTTAAAAAAAGCACAAAGTGTTCATCCATTGGTTAGTGTCCTCACTGTAACAAGCAAAGGGACTTCTACTTTCTACAGGGACTAATTCGCAGATCGAATTGGAATTTTGAGGGTTAAGTTAAAATATGTGGTGGGGGGGGGGGGGGGGGGGAAGAAAAACCAGAGAACCAAGAAAGAAAAAAAAACCCCACTCAAATCAAGAAAGACTTGTACTTAATATCTTACGCACAGGAAAAAAAATGGATTCCCAAATTGGGAATTCGTTGGGAATTTCCTTAAATTCCCAATGAATTCCCATCCTGTTCCCAGAGAGAACAAAATTGGGAATGTGGCACTGGCACTTAGTTTGTTGGGAATTTTGTTTTTCTGTTGGGTATTAGAAGGAAATTCCCAACAATAAATCCCAACGTTGGTGTTCAAATTAGGAATTCAAGGAAATTCCCAACAATTCCCAATTTGGGAATCCGTTTTTTTTTTCCCTGTGACGGGGACTCCAGGAAACAAATCCAGGACCCCAGGGGTGATTTTATGATCTAACCCTATGCCACCCTTGAAGGGAATTCCTACAGGTCTGTAAAAAGGTATAAATAAATTATCTAATCTGGTAATGGTCCCTGTAAATAATGAGTAGTCCTGAACAATGAAATAATACTCAAGGAAGTGATTTGTGGTCTGAAATGGTAAAACACTACAAACAAGCTGAAAGTATATTGTGTAGTTTCAAATATTATCCATACCCCCCTCACGGAGGAATTTTTTAGACACCCCTCTACCCCCTGGAAATTCCAATTTTCTTCCATTATTATGAACTTTTTTTGTTCTTTCTCTGACTCCCTACTCTTTGGAAATTCCAAATTCCTCTGTGGGGTAGGTATGGATGACTTCTAGAACTACATGTACACATTGTAGCTTTCTACTGTTATTGCTCATCATTACGATGCCATAAACAAGGGTAAAGTGATGAGATGCAACACAGTATAGCCACTAATATTCAGGCCAGCAAATAGTACCATGCAATATATGTACCCATTCTCATAACTAATCCCATTTTCATTGCTATAAAGGCTTTGCACCATCACGTGATGACAGCAATGACAGGAGGCACAACAATAGAGTCGTTCTCCCCTGGGAAAGTGAATTCTTTCTCATGTAAATCAGATTAGACCAGATTCAATTGTTCCTGCCTCCTGTCATGGCTGCCATCACGTGACCATGCAAAGCCTCTATTTACGAAAGATTAAACTCTAGCTGTCAGGGGCTATGCTGGTCGCATAAGGATATTATAAAACTGGGTGTAAAATTCGTTTTGGGCATTGTTGAGAATTTTGTACATAGTATTGCAGGCATTATTCTTAAATCTCTTAAAGAGGTGGCTATAGCTAGCCACCCAATTCACCCCATCCATCCCCCTGGACCTGCCGTTATGACACAACACATTTTACCATGCATTGTTACTTTTCCCAGCATACTAAACCTGCTAAAAAAACCTTGAAGACTGCTGCTTAATTTATACGAGCAAGTACAATAACTGGATGCACCTTGGAGTGCCATACAATAGACCTCTAAGACTTGCAAATTTACTTGTCATGAATGATAAAGAAATAATAGCTCCATGTCGAGGATGGAATTGATAAAATACAGTAAATGTATGAACACATCAAGTCCAGCCTCGACGTTGAGCCACTGGTGGTCACTTATTTATTTTGGACTAAACTGAATGCAGTGTATCTATAGATCATCTCTATTTGAAATAGAAAACAAGCACACATGCTCTGTGCAGTCATAAAGCACGCGGGGGTGGGCAGAACACGAGAAAAGTGTTAGGAGAAGCACAACGCATAGTGGACTGCTTCTTGACACTTCTCAAGTGCTCTGCCAATCCCCAAGTGCTTTGTAACGGCACACAGCACAGCAAGCAAGTTTTTTATTTCTTTTATAAAATACAAATTACAATAACCATTATTTTAGGTAGGAATGACTGCAACTGAAAGTGCCCATGTGTGCTATGTGCTCTCATAAAGCATGCACTCCAAACCAATCAGAACGCGACACTCATAACAGTTATTTTATAATGATAATTATTTTTCAAATTGCTCATGCATTTCTCAAAGTAAAATATTTTAAGTATCACAATTGCTTTTTGTTTCATTGAGAGTTACTGGGATCTAGCAGGGAGAGTAAGAGAACCCCATTAATAGCAAAGAGTATCCCCTGTCCCACCCCCCCTGATGCACCCTAACTTGACCCTCACAGAACCTTTACAAAAAATATGCATTTTTCGCCTTTCCATTCCTTGTTTTCTTCAAGGTAAGATAGTATTATTTAACTGATGCTTAGTAAGTCATTTTGAATTTGTGAGAAAGTGTGAATGAATATAATACTCATTTTCTACACCCTAATCGTACCATTTCAACAAACAAAGATCCAAACCATGATGAAAATCTAAATTCTCCCAAAATGATTAACTTTCTCAGGCTTGATACCATGTGGATGAATTTAGACTTTGATCAGGTTTGAATGGACTGTTTCGCAGGGACAGAAGTGAACTAGCCATTTTAAAATAAGCAAGGAAATGATGAGTTTCATTTTAAAGATGAATGTTTTTGACAAGCTTTAGGGGCCATTTGCAAACGAATTTCTGAAAACCTTCTACTATTGTGCTGCTGCTTTGAAACTGCTGTTTTCATTGCTACTGTACATGATGACTTATATCAGGTTAATTGGCATTAGACTATTAGTATATATAATAGGACTCCATGCTGTCCAATTAAGAAATAATTGGATGAGGAAAATTCAGAGGACTGACAAAATTAGATGAGGCCGTAGGCCGAATCTATTTTGGCAGTCAGAGAAATTTTCAAGTCTAATTATTTCTTGATTGGACAGCGTGAAATCCCATTACCTATTAATTATATAGCTGCCTAATTAATCCCACATCAACAAGGCCTGTCCAATTAAGAAAATAATTGGACAGTTACCTATATGGGATTAATGAGAAGCTGTATAATTAAGGACCATTAATTAATTGATTTGTTGGTCCTTGTACCAGGAGATTACACTTACAAAAAGTTCCAAATTGGTACATTCGTGCAGATACATTCAGATTCCTTGCTCATTTTAATATAACTCAAACATGATATTTGACACCATAGTAAGATTAAACTATTCATAGCATTTAAAAATCAGATAGTGCTATTCTGATGGAAACTCCATAACTATTTTGGGCAATGTCTTAATTATTGGTGATTTCTTTAAAGTCTTGCATATCAAGAAGCTTTAGTTTTTATTTGATTTATCTGAAGAAGAAATATTAATATTTGGGTTTTTCATACAAATAACTAGTCTAAATTGGTTTACCGGTGAAGTAGAAGTCATTTGTCAGCTAGCTCTCGGAAATATATCTCCCTGAAAAATAAAATCAACTTTATTTAACAAACTAAACAATATTTTGTTTTGTTTGTTGTGAAATGTGATCGCCCAGGTGAGTGTAGTCTAGAGAAAGACTGTTGTTGGTGGTGACTGACAGTTTGTTGTGAAGTGTAATGGTCCAGGTGAGTGTAGTCTTGAGAAAGACTGTTGTTGGTGGTGACTGACAGTTTGTTGTGAAGTGTAATGGTCCAGGTGAGTGTAGTCTAGAGAAAGACTGTTGTTGGTGGTGACTGACAGTTTGTTGTGAAGTGTAATGGTCCAGGTGAGTGTAGTCTAGAGAAAGACTGTTGTTGGTGGTGACTGACAGTTTGTTGTGAAGTGTAATGGTCCAGGTGAGTGTAGTCTACAAAGACTGTTGGTGGTGGTGGTTGACAGTTTGTTGTGAAGTGTAATGGTCCAGGTGAGTGTAGTCTAGAAAGACTGTTGTTGGTGGTGACTGACAGTTTGTTGTGAAGTGTAATAGTCCAGGTGAGTGTAGTCTAGAGAAAGACTGTTGTTGGTGGTGACTGACAGTTTGTTGTGAAGTGTAATGGTCCAGGTGAGTGTAGTCTAGAGAAAGACTGTTGTTGGTGGTGACTGACAGTTTGTTGTGAAGTGTAATGGTCCAGGTGAGTGTAGTCTAGAGAAAGACTGTTGTTGGTGGTGGTTGACAGTTTGTTGTGAAGTGTAATGGTCCAGGTGAGTGTAGTCTAGAGAAAGACTGTTGTTGGTGGTGACTGACAGTTTGTTGTGAAATGTGATCGCCCAGGTGAGTGTAGTCTTGAGAAAGACTGTTGTTGGTGGCTGACGTTTCAATAACCGGAAGTCGTCTTCAGAGTCCAGTAAGAAAATGAGAGACAGTCGATGGTATATGCTACAGTATATAGAGTCCAGTGAGAAAACAAGGCACAGTCGATGGTATGTGGTATATAGAGACCAGTGAGAAAACGAGAGACAGTTAATGGTATATACCAAGTAATTGTGAAAAAGGTTACCAATGATGAAATGAGATATACACGAGCATGAAAAAGAGAAGAAAAGCGCAGAAAAGAAAATGGAAATTAACTGGAAAACATGATGAATAAACATTAAATAAGAATAAAAAAGGGTGCAAAAATGAAGGGGAATGTCTTTGAATGAAAAGGGGTGGACAAGTTAGAAAAGCACTATAATAGAAAAATAGAAAAATTCAATGCATGATGGCAAAAATTGGAAAAGAAATGTCAGAATTTAAAAGGGAAATAAGATAAAAAGGAAATGAGAGAACGAATGAAGGGGGAAATCAGTGAAAGGGAAAAAAATGAAATGTGGAAAAAAGTGTTTAAATGAAATAATACAAAAAAATATTTAGAATGACTGAAAGAGGATTAGAAATAAGAGGAAAAAAGAAAAGAAATTATGAAATTAAAATAAGAAAAAAATGCAAAGTTAGGATGACTTACCTGTAGCAATTTGTTTTTTGACAAGTGATAATTTGTAAGCATCACTTTTTAATTCAAAGTTTAAGTTTGATATGGTAGCTCCTGTGGATGAAAACTGGACGGCAATTCTGGACGGCGTACTTGGCCCCTCTGTTAAGTCAAGCTTTGCTCTTAATGTCCCTATAATAGGTGCAATTATGAGAATATGTGATTACTTGAATGTGGGAATTACTTGAATGTGACTTGCATGCAATGTTAAATGTTTAATAGATAGCTTGTTACATATTTTTTAGACAAACTTCCTAAACAAAACCAAGCTGCACTTCACAGAGAGAAGAATGAGAAAAACTACTGGATACAATAGGGAAAATTGAAGGTCCTAAAACCCAACCATGAGGAACTCCAAAAGGTAACCAATTTGAATACCGGTGCAAATACCAAATCAATATAAGCATTGTTGATCAGTCAAATGCCTTAAACAAAACCAAAACAAAACTATATGCCGATCTGCATAAAGAAAATAATAAGTTAAAAAATATAATAATTATAGAAAAAAATGAAGGTCCCAAAAATCTGAATGGTGACCACTTACCATCTTGATCCTTGGAACTTGAAATTTCAGATAAAATCCAAACAGCACGCTGGTTCTCTGCTGACCTGATACAAAACATTGGCAAATGAACCATTACTAGACTTAAAAAAGTTATTGATTATTATTGATATTATTCCTGCAACATGCTAAGGAATATTAATGGGCCCAAAACCAATTCTTGAGGTAATCCAAGATTGAAAAAAATATTGATTATTGATATTATTCCTACCCTGCTAGCAGAGTCACCAACGAGGGAGACTCTGCTAGAAGGGAGTGATATTATCAACATGCTGAGGAATATTAAAGGGCCCAAAACCAATCCTTAAGGTACTCCAAGAGTTAAGATAGTCATTGAAAAAGAATGTTCAAGGGCCAATAACCAACCCTTGAGGCACTCCACAGGATTAGAAGAAGATGATTAGATGTTCAAAGATAGCACTAAGGGAATTACATTAGAAATACAAAAAATAACCACCTCCAATGCCCAGGTAGAACAAGCTGCAACAATATTTTTGTTATTGCAAAATACTATTACTGCTACTTACCAATTTGCCGATGGCTTAGACTGCATGATTGTAACACCACCATTTACTGGTGCTATAATGTTAACGTTGGTTAATGCACAGGGTGTCGACATACATTTGGGATTATATCTGTAATCTACTCTAATATTAGTTGCCATCGGCTCACATTTCCAGTAACTACAAAGCTGTAATGGTGTGGACTGAATACCAGTTGTGCGAACCTGCAATCACACAAAAATCATAGTTAGCTTGGACCTTTGCAAATAACCATCCATAAATCATTTACCTGAAAAAATGGTGGTGGTGATGATGATGATGATGATGATGGTGATGATGATGGTGATGATGATGGTAATGATGATGTGATGGCGATGATGTGATTATGATATTAGTAATGTTTGTTATAATAATGATGTTGATGATGTGATGGTCATAGTGGTGGTAATGTTTATGATAATCATGATGATGATAATCATGATGATGATGTGATGGTGAGGATGAAGATGATGATGATGATGATGTGATGGTGGTGATGATGATGTTGGTGATGATAATCATGATGATGATGTGATGGTGAAGATGGTGATGATGATGATGGTGAATGCAATGATGATGATGTTGATGATGATGTTAGCATCATTGTTTCATAGTAAGGAAACCTTTTTCTGGCCCTTCTATCCCTGTATTTTAGAGGTCCCACTGTACTTGATGACCTACCTCATACTTGAGAATATCTATATTGTAATATGAAGATGTGGCCGTCTCTGTTTGTTTTTTCAAGTGGCTGGCTAATGCATTCATGTTGAATTTATAAACAACAGCATCTCCTCCACTTTGCTGCCCTTCACTGTAACACAAAGAAATTAATGAATAAATGAGCAAATAAACAAACGAAAGAACAAACGAAAAAACAAAGGAACAACCAAACAAACAAAGGTAGAACGAAAGAACAAACAAAAAAAACATCAAAAACAAATGAACAAACGAACGAACGAACGAACGAACGAACGAACGAACGAACGAACGAACGAACGAACGAACGAACGAACAACGAACGAACGAAACGAACGAACGAACGAACGAACGAACGCACGCACGCACGCACGCACGCACGAACGAACGAACGAACGAACGAACGAACGAACGAACGAACGAACGAACGAACTAATGAACGAACGACTGATCGACCGACTTAACAAATGAACGAACAAAAAAATGAATAAACAAACAAACAAATAAATGAACAAACAAACGAACAAATAAATGAATAAACAAATAAACGAACGAACAAACAAACGAACGAACAAACGGACAGACGGACGGACGGACGAACTGACGGAAGGACGGACGGACAAACGAACGAGCGACAAATGACTAAACAAACAAATGAACCAAGGAACTAACAAACCCAAGAATGAACAAACTGATTAATCTGTAGCATAGTAGCAAGTCTATAACCATTACCCATTGAAATGTTTTAGCTGAAACTTGTGTACAATGTTGAGAAACAAGTTTCACAGAGGGGTTACATGGCGCATTTTCGTAACACCGCTTGGAAACTTATCTCACAATTCCAATAGTTCAACATGGTTGGATTGCCATTACAATTACCTGGAAATTAGACTTTTATTTGGAACTATTTGTTCTAGTGATGATGTGCCAGTAATAAAAAAGGTTAACAACGGCGGATCCTTGTCGGTTGTTAATTGTGATATAATGCTTGCTGGAAATGATACAGTGATATCGCCCGTCACCTTGACCATACACCTATGAGAGACAACACAGCAATGTTACCAATCAGGGCTCGGTTGTACGAAGCCATGATAGCGTAATCCGGTGGATAAATCCTTATCCAGTGGATAAGTCGATGCTGTTATGCAATAAATTTATCCACTGGAGCGGAGCGGATTGCTTCTCGACACTTCTCTCGTGTTCTGCTAATCCCTAAGTGCTTTATAACTCTACAGAGTACAGTGATTAAGTTTTTTAAATAAAAATGCATAGGGCGCGTGCGTACTGTGTGGTCTCATAAAGTACGCGCTCCCAACCAATGAGAATGCGAGATTTATAACAGTTATTTTATCATTCATGATAGCGGGTTCAAAAACGTTTTTTGGCATAGAGGAGCAGTTGATTGGAGATATGAAATTAAAACATGAAGTCTTGAAAGCCACATTTGACTTCCCAGAATCACTGGTCACTCGTGGCGTGAATTAGTTGTAACAATTCTCAAGGCATCGTTTTGTTCTAAAATAACAAGTAACAGATAGCTTACGCTTTGTGATCACTTCCTCTGAAGAAAGCATTGACAGACTCAATAAACGCCACAGCAATAGGCAAAACATCTTCCCTGGAAGCACTGCTATGAGACACAGAGAGAACCTTAGTAGGTCCAGAGGGCATAGACCCCACTGTCTTGGACCGTATCAGGCCTGCCGCATTCTCCTGTATCTCATGTGACTCCGACAGCCCTTGTATCGACGTGGTTGTCACAGCTCTGGTCATGACCTGAGTGGTCGTATCAGATGTTGTTGAGCTCGTTAAAGCAACAGACCCAACATAGCTGACTTTGGAAGGCGTTTTAGATGTTTTAGGACCACCGTCTTCACAATCGTCCTTCTCTTTGGATGAAGTAGTAAAATCCGAATCCGAAAAGAGAGAAAATAGTTCTTGGGAATATGACATGTTTGATTGGTTCCCTTGAGAAGATGATGGTTGATTGGCCAGGGTGAGTCCAGGTTTCTTTTGACCCCCCTGTGGGCGTGGTCTTGCTAATGCCGTGGCTGTAGAGCCAGCACGCGGGATTTCACCTGGGCCAGGTGGCTTCATCAAGAATGGAAGAGTTGCGGTGGTTGATTTGGATGATTCAGAAGAGTTATTCAGTGCACCTTTACTGTCTGAAAAAGTAGATGTATACACTTATTTCAATAAAGTTAGTCACCAAAAACCTAGAAAGCTGAGATCACTGAGCATCATAGGAAAACTTTTCATATCAAAAAAGCATATATATACAAAGCTTTTTTAATACAAACTGCAGCTCGATGATGCTGAGAAGAGGTGAGACTGTAACAGGTAAAAGTTTCGCAAGTCCATGAACAGTTATCAAGCGGTTGAATGTAAAAAATGTATATACCCATAATCCTTGTCGGCCTCAGCTTTATAGCTTTTTAGGTGACTAACTTTATTCTAATAAGTGTATGTCATTAGTAACTGGGGTATTACTAAGGTGAAAAACTTATGACGTTATTAGCAAATGGAAAAATTATTTAAACAAAGTTTAGCTCCAATATTAAATGTTGATTTTTCATTAAATAAAGTTGTTTTGTCCCAAGCTCATTTCATTTTTCCCTTCATTCATTCATTCATCCACTGTCCATTCATTGACTGTCATTCATCCATCTATCCATTCACCCAATATTCACTCCATTCATCCAATCTCCCACCCACCTGTCCGTCCGTTCATTCATCCACTGTCCATTCATCCATCCATTCATTCATTAGCTGTCTTTCATCCATCTATCCATTCAAGCAATATTCACTCCATTCATCCAATCCCCTACCCACCTGTCCGTCCATTCATTCATCCACTGTCCATTCATCCACTGTCCATTCATCCATCCATTCATTCATTGACTGTCATTCATCCATCTATCCATTCACCCAATATTCACTCCATTCATTCAATCCCCCACCCACCTGTCCGTCCGTTCATTCATCCACTGTCCATTCATCCACTGTCCATTCATCCATCCATTCATTCATAAGCTGTCTTTCATCCATCTATCCATTCACCCAATATTCACTCCATTCATCCAATCTCCCACCCACCTGTCCGTCCGTTCATTCATCCACTGTCCATTCATCCATCCATTCATTCATTAGCTGTCTTTCATCCATCTATCCATTCAAGCAATATTCACTCCATTCATCCAATCCCCTACCCACCTGTCCGTCCGTTCATTCATCCACTGTCCATTCATCCACTGTCCATTCATCCATCCATTCATTCATTGACTGTCATTCATCCATCTATCCATTCACCCAATATTCACTCCATTCATTCAATCCCCCACCCACCTGTCCGTCCGTTCATTCATCCACTGTCCATTCATCCACTGTCCATTCATCCATCCATTCATTCATAAGCTGTCATTCATCCATCTATCCATTCACCCAATATTCACTCCATTCATCCAATCTCCCACCCACCTGTCCGCCCGCCTGCCCCGCTTTAGTCTGTCCGTCCGCCTATCCATTTGTCGGCTAACTGTTTTGTATTAACTAAAAACAAAGTGTATAGTCCTGACTTACTTTGATATGACTGTAGTCCAGCCCCATCCCTCTTGGCTGGTAGAGGGGGTGGGATGTTCAGATCATCATTTGTTATGTTCGGGTTGTTGCCGAGACTTCCTTTCTTCTTGGGTAAGGCTGGTGGTGTTTCGTCATCTCCATTACCATTACCTTCACTTGGATCTCCTGCAGAATATAATAATTATTACAGTATATAATAAGTACAAGAGCATTGCTACCTTGAAACAATCTCTGGGCTGATCTAAGTCAGGGCATGGCTAACTCACAGATCAAACCCTGAAACAACCTCTGGGCTGAACTAAGTCAGGGCACGGCTAACTCACAGATAGAACCCTGAAACTACCTCTGGGTTGATCTAAGTCAGGGCATGATCAAACCCTGAAATAACTTCTGGGCTAATCTAGGTCAGGGCACTGCCAGGCTTGTATATCATTTTTTTGAATAACAATAATGTACATGAGAGGCATTTCTAACATACCGATATTAAAAGATGCTGGTGAAGATGTCATGAATGCATCCCCTGATGAAAACGAGGTGCTGACAGGTGCAGTAGCTTTGGCATCAGTATCTTTACTATCCTTTATCATCGTACTTAAGGTATCTGTGGGGGTACTGAGGTTTGACGATGAGAGGTTTGAGTCACTTCCTGGACTTGTGATGGTTTTTGGATTTTTGCCAGAACTGATATCAAGTAAGTCATCACTAGAACGATATCTACGAGGAAGTATCATTAATAATCAAAGTTAGGCATAAATATAATGATTATATTACCCAAGGGGCATAACCAAGTAGGTTATTTAACCTGCATGGTTTAACTGGCATGGTATTAACGATACATGGTTGACTCGGTTGAGCATCGAACTGACCAACACCTGAGGGATATTAAATATTGAGGACAAGGTGCTGCTTTAAAAATGACATCAACAATTGGTCAGACTTTAAAGTGGATTGGAGGAACATGGGGGTCACATCTCTCTCTGGCCAGACCAACACTGTGGGTCTTAAATAATTGAGGACAAGGTGCTGCTCTTCAAAATTACATCCACAAATGGTCAGACTTTAAAGTGGCTTGGCAGACAATTTCAAATGGCAATCACGTCTCTCTCTGGCCAAACCAACACTGTGGGTTTAATTGAGGGAAAGGTGCTGCTTTTTAAAATACCTCTACAAATAGTCAGACTTAAAGTGGCTTGGCCTGCTCTATATTGGGAAGCATTCCTTAATTCATACTTTTAACATAACTTACAACTTAGTAGTGCTGCTATTTCGTGAGTTTTCTGTTGACGCCCTGCTTCTGAATCCATCATTCAACCCTGGACAATGAACAATAAATATATCATAACTAAATTCATTAGACTTTTAGATCTACCTAAATGGACTAGATCAACGATTCAGGCAGCCATATTGAATCGCAAGGCATAATGGGTCGCCCAGGGGGTAAGAAAAAAGGAAATATGACAACCACATGATATGTGAGAAATTTCCTCAGTTGTGGAACTGTGCATTTTTTAATATTCATCTATCATCAAATTGTCTTGTTATGAACCATCGTAAATGTCAATTGACACCATTATTGAAATAAAGCTTTGTATATTTGCCCCTCTGGATGACCCACAATGGCTTTTGATTCAAAATGGCTGCCTTATAGTTTGCTGTCAGACAGTCAACAAGGGACCAATGGTCAACTGATGATTGCCTAACACTGGGGTGAATGTAGATCAACCTACCCGAAGATGAGCTCAAATTCCTCCTCTGAAAGGAGAAATAAATTAATAAGTAAATTAATGAATAAATTAACGAATAAATTAACGAATAAATTAATGTATGAATCAATACATTAATTAATCAATTAATTAATCAATTAAGAGATGAACAATGAATGAAAGAGGAAATTTGCAATGCACTCTTCAGTAATATAGGCTAACTAGAATATGCAATATTTTGATAAATCTAGTCACTGGTGGGCAAGACAAAAAATGGACATGCAAAGCTTACATGGCAAAAGGCCTACACTTTGAAAGTACATTAGAACCTCTATCAGATGCCAACCCTCCAAGAATTGACAACTGGTTGCTAAATGAAGGTCAAGTTGGCTGCTTAATAGTTGGGTGCTCTTTATCATTCTTGATATATAACACTGACAATGCTTACCATTGATGATGGAGAGGAAAGGATTAGTGAATCAGTGATTTTCTTGATCTCGTCCACAGATGCTGTTTGTGACACCATATCGTCTACTGGTTTGATGGTCACTTGGATACGTCTTGGCTCGTCATCTGATTCAAATATTAAATAATCACTTTTATTAACTAATATCACTTTTATTAACTAATATCATCATAATAAAATGTAATCTATTATTAATCTGTCCTGGGTGACATGCGTGACGTATGCTGCCATGGCCAGTGCAGTCTCTCAATCAATGGCAAGATAGTGAGTATGTACATGTACATATATAGAAGATATTACATGGGCACACTGAGATACGAATTTTACCTTCGAGTGTTCAATTGAGTGAGATATCTAAATTGAACACGAGAAGATAAAATTCGTATCTCGAAGCAGCCATGTAATGTTCTGTTTATTATATAGATATCAATGAAACTTAAATAAAACAAAAGCTCAAAAATTCTTTAATATTAAGATAGCAAGCCAATTCAACAGTGATATCTTCATGTTTTCGACACTAGAGAAAACCTGGTATTTCATTGATATCTATGTAATAAATATATATTATTGACTGGCCAGGAGGTCTGGTTAGCGAAAAAAGGTGCCAGAGGTCTTGGATACATGGACCAAGGCCATTATACCAAGTTCCGTTTTCAAAGCTGAGGGCAAAGTTCTCCCCCTATCTGGACCAACTTTAGGTCAGTAAATAACTTATTTACTTTTTATCATTCATTTTTGTCGTTGTTTTAAATTTTTTTGTTTAACAAACTGCTTCCCGATGGATGTGCTTGAATGTATAAGCCTTATGTCAGGGTACCTGACTGCAGGCAGAAATAGAAAACACTGCCTGCTCACCCAGCCAATCAGAATGCACAATTTTTAGGATGCCAGACTAGAAAAATATTAATATTGTCATTATTATTAATAATTGATATTATCTTACCATCATCAGAATCTGAATCAGAGTCAGATGAGGCTCCTCCTGATTTAGCACTTGGATAAAGTCAAGGACAATCGCTGTAAACTTGTATTTATCAAACTGAATTAAACTATATATGAAACACAGGTGGTGTAGCCTAAAGTTTGCTTGCCTCTCACCAATGCGACCCGGGTTTGAGCACTGCCTAGCTCTGTGTTGATTGTGAGTACAGTTGTTTGTTGATTCTCTCCTGTGCTTCAGAGGGTTTTTCTAACAGATTTTCCAGTTTTCCTCCCAATTCAATCTGTCAGTTACCTTGTATTTGGGTCAAAGTTTTGACTAAGGGAATCCGGGTTATATTTGAATGCAATACTCTATTTTACAGTTCCGTTCGAGTGACCACGAATAATAGTTGCAAGTCGAGGCTGCAGTTTCCGCACATAGCAAAACTATGCTTTTTATCATGCGTGGAAACTTCAGCCTCGTCTTGGAATGGAACAGTAAAATGGAGTATTGGGCTATGTCTTAAAAAAGCTGACTTAAAATAACTTCTTTAAATAATCATAGTCCAATTAAGTTACTTGGTACAGTAAGAAATAATGAAAGGATATTCTCAGTATCTGGCGGTCGTATTCGGTAGCCTTCATCATCGACTTCAAATGAAGGATCGCGACTTATCTAGATATGGAAAAAATTATAAAAATTGAGTTAAAAATATGTTTGACAATATTATGCCAATATTATTACACTTATCTTCAATAGAAAGTGATTTCTTTGGTGGGATACCTTTGGTGTGTTACTGGGGGAGGCTGAGTGATTTACCCCTCCTCTCTCCCTAGCCCCCTACTCCTTCCTTTATAATAAAGGAATCCCAAGTGCCAAAGATAAGACAGCTATTTTCATAAACATGCGAACTCTACATGTAGTTGCCATTTGCCCATTAGAATTTGGTTTTCACTGTCGCCAGTCAAAAATATGAAAGGTACCAGCTGATTACTTTTGATTGATGGCAGCAAAACAAAATTACAGCATGTCAAGGGCAGATCCAGGGGAGGCAAAGGGGGGGAAGGCCCCCTTTCAGCAGAAAAAAAAACAAAACAAAACTGAAAAATTAGATGCTTTTTTATTGTTTTCCGTTGTGTTGACAGAAGAAACTCAATTAGCCCCCCCCTAAAATTTTGGCTGGATCTGCCCTTGAATGTAGCCCTTGCAGCACTGAGTTTGCATGCTTATGAAAATAGCAGTCATGATACTTAATACTTACACTTCCTTCACTAACTGGTGATTCACTGAAAAAAAATTCAAACAGAAAACATCAATATTGTTGCATTTCATACACATAGCATGCACCATACAAGATCAGTAAGGAGAAAAAGTGTCATCAAAAGTTCAAAGGTTAAATTTCAAATATCAACACGTGTGTCTTATTGTGTGCAACCATTAACTGTTAAACTGTTAGCCAGCTGAAATATCGAAATGCAAATGAGATGATGTAACTATGAGATGACGATTAAAATATGTGTTACATTTTGCAGATTAAAGAATGTGTTAAGTTTTGTAGTGTAATAATTACACTATTACCCTCACTAACTAAACTTTAATAATTAAACTACTCACGACAAGTGTTCTGAAGTGATCTCCGAAAAGAAAATTCCAGATACAAAAATACTGCAACCATAAAACTACACTGTTCACATACAAGTGAAATTCGAAAAAAACAATTTTTCCTTGATATGACAATTCTTATTAAGATTTTCAATTTTGCTATTATTATGATTACCAATGTGACGAATTTGAAAGTATATTTAACTTATTTTAATAAATCAAATATCTTATAATGGCATGCTACATAAGATAGGTCAATTAGATCACAAGTGCGAGCTAGCCAGCTATCATACTAACAAAATACTAACACATCTTCATGATTGTAATAAACATGGTTAATCTTGGACCGTATACCATCAGATAATGTCTTCCGCATCTTTGACTGAGTCCTGGAAGTCCCAAGGGAAGGGAGTGGTTTATTGCGTGCAGTATTTTGAACGAGCTTATCCAGCTCCTGGACAATACGTGATTAAATATTAAATGATTGATTGATTGATTGATTGATTGATTGATTGATTGATTGAGCAGTCAAATGTCTCTTATCCAATCAAAAGAGTCCAAGGAGGCAGTAGAGATTTATCTGGTTACTTAGTTGTTATAGTTGTGGTCATGAGATCAATTGTTTGACTCACTAGCATTATGTTATTGATGTGTTAAGTTTTACCATTATAAAACAAAAAAATTACTTATCCATTTGATATTTTTCTCTTATTCTCTCTATTTCATTACACACACCGAACGCATAATTCATTACTGCTATACTACATTTATTTATTCGTTCAGCTAGTCCATCTACAGTATGTATCCATCCTTCAATCTATCATTCTTTTTTTCTTTCCTTTCTTGACCTTCTGTCCGTCCATCCATTCATCCATCTATTAATACATCCATTCAATAACCCTTTCATCCATCTGTTCATCCATCCATAAATCTATCCATCTCTCTGTCCGTCCGTCCGTCCGTCCGTCCGTCCGTCCATCATATTTGTCCATTCTATCAGTTAGTCAGTTGCTCAGTCAATTGCTCAATCCTTCCTCCCTTCCATTTACATATTCTTTCATTTTATCTTAGCTACACATGAACATAGTTAGATTGAAAACCTACACTGGTCCATTTTGTTGATGTTCTGGAGATCCTTGACTGTTGCTTGGACTAGAATTGCTTCCCTTTTCTTTCTTCTTCTTCTTTTTCTTTTCTTTCTTTTCTTTCTTTTTCTTATGTAGTGGGAACCCTGAAACATTAGAGATAAAACTGTGAGATCTTTGAATGCCTGGAAGGATATAATTTCATGTTCCACGAGATGGAGTATTCACACCCTCTGCATGATAAACATAAAATGAATTTTCAAAAAAATGTTTTAAGTGTCTAGTTCATTCTAGCATTTTTGCACTTATTGGGAACACTTTTCTCTCACATGCACTACCACTACATTCAATGTTCTAGGCACACAATGCTCATTTTACATCTTGATTTTTATGGAGGGAGGAAAGAGGAGAACCAGAAGAAAAACCCTCATAGCACGGAAGAGAACAACACGTCAAACAAACTCAATTCACATAGTAGTACATGCATGGTGTCTGCAGGGCTCAAACCAGTGACCCTAACCTTTTTTCAAGTTTTTGGAAACTTTTCAGTTCTTATTTTTTATCTTTTTATTTTGATGTTTGAAAAAAAATTTTTGGAGGGTTATTTGTATGCATAAACATATATGAGCATAATAATTAAAAATATGATGCATATATATATGTAAAAATTCCCTATTTTATTAGAGAAAAGTTTTCCAGAGGTTTTTCATTACTCATACCTGATAATGGTGGCTTCGTAGTCTGCGGCTTGTTGTTTGTGCTTGGTGAGCTATCTATATTGACCAATGCGTCTTGGTGTTCTTCATACTCTTCAAATGTTATCACACCTAGAACATATGGCAAACCATTTACAATAATTCTCATGATGACTGCTTTATCACCACATTCATCACCACATGGGTTACTTCAACGATACAGCAGCCATCTTGCCAGAGGCAAAACAAAACAAAGATGACAGAAAACATGTAGAGTTTTGTGTCTAGGATAATCAACATGCTGTCTTAATTCGATTCATTGTTTGTTGTATTCTCTTGTGGTGAGCTGTTATATGTAATATCGATTGACGTCATTACTGTAACAAAGATTCATTTGCCCCCTGGACGGCCCATAATGCCTTGCGATCCAAGATGGCCTCTGTGTCATTGAAGTAGTCCAATGACATCTATAAAACTCAGTTTTTGAAATTGTTAAATAATTTAACAACTTCAAACTGAGATTTATAGATGTCATTGGACTACTTCAACGATACGGAGGCAATTATTGCCAGTGGAGAAATAAAGACAGACAGACAAGACAGACAGACAGAAAAACAAACAGACTGTAGACAGGATGGACAGACTGATAAACTCATAGAAAGACAAACAAAGAGAAAGACAAACAAACAAACAAAGAGAAAGACAGTTGGACAGACAGATGGAGACCTACAGTATGGAGAAACAGAGATAGAAATACATGTAGAGGCAGACTTTTAAACCTTCTCCTTAACCCTCTATTACCTGGTATGTCTAATCCTGTGCCTTTACGACGAACCAACTGATCCAGCAGTTTGTCGATGGTAAGGGCTCTTAGATGCTCACGGAACTCTGTATGAACCTAAAAATATATATTCAATCATTACAACCCATATTCTACAAATTAGTTCTTGTTCAAACTGATAAAATGCATACCATATCTGTGAAAAACTTTGTAAGAAATTGCACAAATTAATCAAGTCTTCTCGGACAAGGACTTAAAACCATAGGCCCTGTCTGTCTTCTCTATATAACTCTGTATAAGGCAGACGTAAAAGATCCACTGACGCTGGTGACGACCATCTTCAGTACCGGTGCTAACCGGCTGCCTTATCAATTGGGCCGCAGGCCTGTTAGGCATCCAGCTGACCACCTAGGGTGGTAAACGCACTAAACTAAACTAAGCATGTCAGTGGTAAAATTTGACCTGCATTTTGGCCATTGGCAAGCAATTATTTTGAGCCCTGTGATAAAGTCCTTCATCAATACAGCCTTAGAACATATTGCATTCAACCACATTCAATAATTATGAATTATTTCCTCATTTGAATATTTGGGGGAGAGGGGTGGAGGGAGAATCCTTTCTATATCCTTGTACCTGTTCCATCATTTTCCATCCTGATAGATGAGAATCTATATATGTCTCCAAGTGCCCAATAATTGTTTTTAGGTGCTCTTCTTCAATCTTTTGAAATTTCTAAGATAAAGAAATATGAGAAATGAGTAAAAATAATCGTATTGGGCTTCCTGTGGTAAAAAAACACAGACAACCCAAAATGCTGTTTTTGAGAATACAGTTGGTATTAAAAAAGTTTGAAAGAAAAAATCAAAAGAAAGCAGCTTTACTTACTCTGGATGTTTCCACCATCTTGTCATGAAATTCATTCCTAATTATTTCTCGTCTCTCAACTAATGCTTTGTATTCTTCTCCTAAGATAAAAAGGTCAAAAACGAAACAATATACAAGCATTTTAAAAATAAATACTGTAGTTTAATCAGATCTAAAACGTTTTTTGAAAAATGTGCTACAAATTTTAGACTCCAGAACTTTGAGTTTTGCTATTATTCATGCTCTTAGAAATAGAGTTTAACAATAAGATCGCTGGTCACCCTACAGAACGGTAGTCTTTCGTTGACCATATTTCTATCTATTGCAGACTGATGCATCTCTACACTGTAGATACGAGTTTCATTGCCAAAACACCAATACACATGTAAGATATTATTGTGCAGGAATAGCACACTTGCATTATGGCATCATTAACTACAGCTATCACAATCCCTTGCACTTTTTTTACACTAGTTTTGGTTCCACTTACCAGCCTTTTTCATTTTCAATTCTGCCTAAAAAAATAATAAAAAATCATACAATGAATTTTACTTGGCCTTTTTCTATAGCAATTATTACAGTGGTTGGAATAAATATAGTCTATGTTGAGCAAAAGGTAGAGTGTACTTTCCTCTTAACTCTGAGCCCTTAAGTTTGACTCCTGGACTCAGCATGACATGTGAGTAGAGTTTGTAAGGTCTCTTCCTTGATTCAAAGGTTTGTGAGTTAGTTGTGCCCTGACTTAGATCAGCCCAGAGGTTGTTTCAGGATTCAATCTGTGAGTTAGCCATGCCCTGACTTAGATCAGCCCAGAGGTTGTTACAGGGTTCAATCTGTGAGTTAGCCATGCCCTGACTTAGATCAGCACAGAGGTTGTTTCAGGGTTCAATCTGTGTGTTCTGATTTTGATCAGCACAGAGGTTTATCCTTGCCATCCCCCTCTATTTTCACCCACCCTCATTCTTCTAATCTATCCCAAGATCTCTAAGATAGTACTGACCAATGCATGAGTAAATTAGTGAATTTTTGGTACTTATGTCATACCTTTTCTATTTCTTTTTGACTTGTGCCATCTTTCTTACACTTCTCAAATTCATGACACCTTGCATAGTAGATTTCCTTTGCCTGTTGTTGAAAAGAAGATTAAGATTGCAGAGGCGATAGTAGTGCATTTACAGGCTAGGTAACCCTATTCACCTTAAAACAAGCGACTGTGTCAAAATGAACAATGTTTATGAAAATATTACTTGGGCCCGGTTGTACAAAGGCTGGATAGACGACGGATAAATCTTATCCAGTGGATAAATTTATTGGATAACAGCATTGACTTATCCACTGGATAAGGATTTATCTGCCAGATAGTGCTATCCAGGCTTTGTACGACTGTGCCTTGGACATTAATGAAGAGGGGAAGTTTCAGCTCATAACATGTGAAAGAGGATCAACGATAGGGGAAGTAAGGTGGCATAATATTGAGAGCAATCACCTCTCATCAATGCGACCCAGGTTTGAGTCTTGCTAGGCTCGGCATTGTGTGTGAGTCAAGTGGTTTGTTAGTTCTCTCCTGTGCTTTGTTGGTTTTTTTTCTCGTAATTCTCCAGTTTTCCTGTCACTGTAAAACCTAACAAGCTCACCCAATCAGCCCAAAGCTTGTTCAAGGATTTGATTAAATTTGAAGGTTTTGAATGTTTGTCCAACTAACCTTAGTAAGTCCTTGTGTCATGCTCTGCATTGTCTGTACTATCTCAGCCGTACCACTGAATTCCTCTTTTGCCTAAAGAAGAATACATTAATTTGATCAATGAACCTTTTCAATTTTTTCCATTCCAGACAACTTGTCATTCCCTAGAGCAAAATTTCCAGCCAGAACTGGGACTTGTCCAGTCAAATCTTTTCCTTCCTGGTCATTTTGACCAGTAACGTTTAGCCAGAAATGAGGTATGACTAAGCTACAACTAATTTGGACAGCGATCATGACCAGCAACTGATCTGCTGTTATTTTGAGTGTCCATGATATAAAAAATCTAGAATATTTTCTACTTATTCCTATTCTCGTAAGCTTTGTTTTCAGTATCAACGGAAGAATAAATAGAATCATAAATTGGAAATTCTAGCATAAAAACCTGGCTTTGTGAATTGAATGGATAGAACTATGGTGTAATAATGTTAGAATGTTGGTCATCACAGTGAATAAAAAGCTTTGGTTTACTTTTCCTGCATATCAGTCATATTCATAAATCATATGAACTGAGTCACGTGTATTGAAAGTCTATAACAGCTATTCAAGGAAATGAAATGATGAAAGACAAAGAAAAAGTATATTTACACAAATAAAAAATAAAATATAAATAAGTTTGAGTGTTCACACTTTAAGTAGAACGACAGTAGTGTGTGTTGTACACAGAACATCGAATGTACTGACAGAGTGAAAGTGATTAAGAAAAATATTCACAATGACTTTGTTCACGCAGCACAACTAAGAAGCGTTAAAGCGCTCAGGACTTACTGCTTTATGTCGCTCTTTCTGTTTGTCACCATATTCTTTTACTTCTCTTCCAAGTTCATGTAATTTCACCACAACCGAATGATGTGCATTAGCAAGCCTATCAGTAGCAACACGAAGAACTCCCCATAGTGGTTCAAATGACCTGGCAGAAGTAATCAAATCGATAAAAAATATCAAAACACAAGCAAGAAGGATATAAATTAGTTCGTTTGGGAATGAGAAATACAAATCCATGTTAATGAATTTGTTCAAAGCATATAATATGAATAATAATGACAATTGGAGGTCTTTTTGGGTAATAAAAGTTAAAATGTTTTAATTAATAGGCCAATGAGAATGGTATCGTAAATCCAAGTTATGAAAATAATTGGTGAAATTATTAACCAAAATCTAGCCACAAAAATGTTGACCAAAATGGTGCCAAAAGTGTCAATGTTTTGTTTTAAAACTCATTCAAATGTGTAAAAATAATTACATGTGGCTTAAAAAATCTTAGAAAGGTAAAATTAAACAATAAGTTACCAGTAAACTTGCTTTAGGAATTATCGATAATTTATGTAAGTAAATATTGTCTTAAATAAGATGAGTTAATGAAGGACAGATTAATTGACATCTATAATAATCAAAGCATACATGGATAAATATTATTTTTATATTTAATGTATGAAAATATTTATCTATTATTCTTGGAGATAGTACTTCTGGTGGTTTGAGAAACCATTGAGGAGTAAAAAGCCAACAATTTGACTCAATTATATTTTCAGAAAAAAACTTGAACGTGAGCTAATTTGCATGGTATTTTGAGGAGCTAAGAAAATTAGGTAAACTTCAAAATTCACCAAAACACTTAGTTAATATTATTTGTATCGAATATCTTGTCCTCAGTTCATTGAATAATTATCCAACATTTCATTTTATTGGTAAAAACTGGGTTCAAGACAAGGGACCCCGACTGTTAACCTTGGAATTACAGTGTCAAATTCCTAAAGTATTCCAACACAAACACTCAAGATTTCTTCCAAAAATACTCCCAAAATGAGCATAAAATCATAATTGCTGGTAACTGTGATATTTTGAAGATCTATTTTCTTGATTGATGCTTCCTTTTGCTATTAAGATAGTATTTATGATGTGAAAATTTTAATTTGAAGAAGACTGAGTGAAAACGTGAGATTATTTTGAACGTTTTCAGGAAATCAAACGTACGTATATTATAATCTTTATTAACTCTTTCTTATCTTTCAGATCGTCACGATTTTCAAACCAGGAGAATATTTAATTAATATACAAGGAAATTACAGAGATCGGAGAAGATCGGAGAAGAGGAAAGCAAAACAAAATTCAAAAATACATAGACAACTCGATGTATTTTTGAGGATTGATGCATCTTGTAATTAAACTCAAAAAACGATATTCTTAATTAAAATTAAAAAATAAGCTTACCCAAGTTGAGACACAGAACACGCTGATTTAGCAAGCTTCACAAGAGATTTAGAGTAACTTTCTTCCACTGCAGCTCTAAGATAAAAGAATATTTTCTTTATTTTTGAAGGTTATGAAGTTTTTCAAAGCAACGAAGAGTTGCAATTTTGAAGCGAAATTTCCAATGTTGATGGTTTTGACACGAGTTTAAGCTCACCTTTCTCGGATGAATTCACTAACTTTAACACTGACATTATTTCCATGTTTCATATTATGATACAGCACATCGTATCCTGAATTCTTGTCGCCCTGATGAGTAGAAAACCAGAAAAAAACGTCAATCAAAATGACTCCTAAACTCCTTCGAGTTGACGAAAAAGAAGCGAAGTTAAACGTAAAACAATCAAATTTGCAGCTCAAAAAAATAAGTTTTTAAGGTTGTATACCCAGAAACGGTCCTCGAAGGCGACCATGGTGCTTTGTGGTATCTTTTGGAGGTATTACATTGGGATAAAAGTGGTTTTTATGAAGGAAGGAAAAGTGTTTCACTCAACATGGCTGATACAAGCAGCTCGATTGGCAGAACGGAAATTGGAATCTCCCACATCCCAGGCCCCTGTCATACACGGTCCCCGTACCTCCCCTCCCCTCTAAACAAATCTAGCATAGAAAACCAGAATGCAAATTTTTTCTTTTCTTTTTCTTTTTCAAGCTATTATTTCCTGGACGTTCTACTCTTTCAAATCCTCTGAAATAAAGCATTTAGTTCAAATACACCGAGGGATCAAAATAAATCTTATTTCCAATGGATTGGCCTCAAGGGGTGATGTACAGTTTGCATTTTTTAAGTGACAAAAAACTCAAATTTTTTTCATCCTTTTCGCTTTCCGTTTGAATTCTTTCAACTCCAAATATTTTAAATCAGTTTTTAAAGTGGATCGATAGAACGGCCATTGCCCCTCCCTCCCCTCCCCTCCCTCCTAATATCGAGCCCCTTTGTTTAGTTCATGCTGATCTGCAGTTTCATTGCAAGTTTCGGTGATGTTATTTTTTGGCAGGTTAAATAACGAAACTTCATATAAATACTATCAATAAGAGAGAAAGAAAGAAAGCCGCAATTTCAGTTTCGCTTGCAGTAAAGGCGACGCTAGGTGACTTGCAACCTTTGTCATAAGTTCAATCTAAAAATAAAATCATTAATAATTCCTTCCTAAAGAGTAGGATTTCCTTTATTCTTTGCTAAAGGTCAAAGAAAGAAAAATTTTTCCTTATAAGGACGAAGATTCTTAACTTCAGCAATTTTATTCAGTTTCAAGTCGTTAAAACGGTTGTTACAAGCACGTCCATGCTATCTACTCATACAAACTGAAGCCGATCCAGTAAAAAAAAAAAAAAAAAATCACAATAAAAATGAGAATGTGAAAAGTCCATCGAAAAAAGTGAAGGTTAGCTTATTTATGAAAAAAAAAAAGGTTTTTCTATAGAACCGAAAATAATATGATTTATGAGATTTATTAGATCGAAGTTAGCCGAGTTAGTAAGTAGTTTAGGTATTTCCGTAAAAAATACGATCTTTTTGTTTCAAGACACAAGACAGAAAATTTTGAAATTGTAGGATTTGAACAGAGCTTGTTCTGTGTTTAAAACTGCAGTTCTAAATTTGTGAATGTTCAATTTTTATGGCCTAAATAGTCTCGATTAATTCCTAATGACAGCACTATAATAACTGCAAGTACTGAAGTTCAGTAAACCTCAAAATAAACCAGGAAAAAGCTAGTCAAACTTAATCAAGCTTATCTATTATAGAGCTTACCTGTTTTAATGAACTTTTTCCTTTGCCTTGAAAAACGAGTGACTTCCTTGCAGACGGAGAAACCTTCCTATCTATCAATGGCTGTAGTATAGTCGGAGAAGCACTATTTCTCCACTTAGTACTTGCTTCCAAGCTCTTATCCTTGCTTTCACTTTTCTTAAAGATGTTAGAAACCCTTCTAAAGAAATGTGAATCTCTAGGAGTTTGGTTGACTTCTTCTGTGCCTGTATGGCTTCGAGTGATCATTGAAACCACCCGATCATCTTCCGATGAAGAGTCGCTGGAAAAAATACTTTCCAGTATCGGCTTGTTCGGTGTTTTCCTCTTCATTCTTCTGCTAAACGTTTTTAAATCTTACGATTTTCTTTGAAGGAATTTCAAGTAAAGTCTTCTTAACAAAAAATCTTAAAGTTGAAATCAATGCCGACATTTTTGTTAGATTTCAGCCAGAAAACGATATTTTACCAACTTTTAAGATGCTTTTCTGTTAAAATTCTCCAAGTTTGAACAAAAAACTAGTTATAAGTATTAGGTTAGCTCACTAGAAAGCTAAACAAGTCAGCATTTTGTTATTTTTCCTCATTTTGTTGAAGTTTTTCATACTTCTTTCAGAAACTGTCGTTATTCAAACCAACCTACATCGAGGAGGGAGGGGTAGGGAGAGTTAGGAGGAAACCTTTGGGGAGGGGAACGGGAAATATTTGTAACTCAAAAACCACAGGAAACCCATTTTGTATAAAAGCTCTAAACTTAAAAATAAGAGAATAAGATAGATATTGACACATAGACATACATACTTGCTGCCTTGTGGGGCATTTTAAGTTATAATTATATTTACATTTCTTTCAAAGCATTACATTTTAAAATTGCAAAAGGCGATTGTCTTAAAACCACAGGGAGCCCAAATGAACCTGTTATGTGAATGTTTCAAAGAAGCCTTCTTTGAAATTTGACTGATATTTGTACAAGGAACAGGATCGAAACTCCAAAATAAATACCCCTCCTCCCCCCTCCCCCCAACAACAACAACCCCCAGAGACCGATCTCTACTGAAATGCGTTTTTCAATTTTATGCCCCGTCAAGTTGGATGCGCACGCAACTTCGAAAAAACGGTCTACTGAGGCATACTGGACCCATTCTTGATAATTCCCTGTTTCCATGGTGATACGGCTTACAATTACCTAAAATCAAGGGCTTTGCATACGAAATCATAATTGCGGTCGCAAGGAACATCATTCCAAGAACCATCTGCGAAAGAAATGACACAGTCCTCTTTTGATTCGAGGTCGTTGGGTTCTGGAGCAGCCCAGTTTGTGTATTTGAATGGACGTCCATCGTACCATTCAAACGTTCCTTCTGTTGTCTTGTCATTCAGACCAATCCAGTAAGCTATTTCGTTGGCCGGTGCTGAAAGGCAAAGGGGTAAAATAGAGCCTTTATCGAATGAGTGGGTAATTTGCGCGGTACTGATTTAAAAAATGTACACGGTACGACATGATGTATAACATTGGTATGATTTCCCTGTTATCGTAGACTACTCAAGGCAAAATGTACGGTACTGACTTAAAGCACGTAAACGGTACGACATGCCGTAACATTTGGCTTCCCATAAGCATGGTTATCGTATGAGTGGGAAACATACGGTACTGACTTACAGCATGTACACGGTACGACATGTCGTAACATTTGGCTTCCCATAAGAATTGTTATCGTATGAATAGGAAAAATAAGGTACTGACTTACAGCACGCAAACGGTACGGCATGCCGTAACATTTGGCTTCCCATAAAAATTGTTATCGTATGAGATAGGAAACGTGCATGCGTTACCGACTTACGACACGTACACGTCACGACTTGCAGTAACATTGAAATGGCTTCTTTTAAGAATGGTTATCGTATGAGTTTGAAACATATGGCACTGACTTACAGCACGTACACGGCACGGCATGCCGTAACATTGAAATGGCTTCCCATTGTCTTCCAGTAATCCATCCAATCACAACGCGTAGTGCAAAGCATTGCGCTCTTTTTAATGTTTACACCCTGACTAATCAACATATTGAATAACATAAATAGATTCTTACTTGAATCGTTTGTCGTTGATTTTACGTAAGCAAGATTCTTCACGAATTCTTTTTCCATTTCATTCCCCAGCGAGACAAGATCCGCGTCAAGATTATGGCACCGCTGACGAGCGAGTTGATTGGTCAATTTCTCGTTGAAATATTTGTATACAGAGGAATGGTAACGATACCAGTCATTGGGTAATGCTGAAGTAGTAATAACAAGAGAAAATAAATAATTGAGTTCATTTTCATTTGTCATTTTCTCTTGGTAATGATGATAATTACTATATATTGTGTAGCAGCAGCAGTAGCAGTAGCAGTAGCAGCAGCAGCAGCAGTAGCAGTAGCAGTAGCAGTAGCAGTAGCAGTAGCAGTAGCAGTAGCAGTAGCAGTAGCAGTAGCAGTAGCAGTAGCAGTAGCAGTAGCAGTGGCAGTAGCAGTAGCAGTAGCATATTTAATACCTTCTCTGTCAGCGAAGCAATCAAGTGATCGGCTCATCCACTGATCCTTTTTTTCCAGTATCTAGAAAAATAGCCAGCAGAAATATCATTTTTTGGGAAAAGAGAGGAGCGTCAGAAGGTATTAGGTTAGCAACCTTTTATTCTAACAACCTACAATTCATATCCACCCCTCAATTATCAATGGTCGACGCTCTCAAAAAAACATGCTATTATAGCTAATCCTCACTGCAAGTTCATCAGTGGCGCAGCTCAAGCGGGGTCCAACTGAAAGCATGTGAAAAATATCTACTGAAATAGAAACCTGGATAAACAGAGCCAGTTGTGATATCTTTTAATCGTCTTCGTAGCGTCTGTTATGTTTTAAAATGTTACAGCCATTCTCAATCACACGCGCCCTCTAGCGATTGTTTCTGTCACGACGAAGAAGGTTTTGGTGGACGTCAATCACAAGGCATTTCCATAATATTGTCGGAAAACACAAAGCTATAAGTGCACGTGACTATAGAATGTCATGGAAACGCCTTGATTGACGTCCACCAAAAGCTTCTTCGTCACGACAGTAATAATGGCTAGAGCGGCGCGTGTGATTGAGAATGGCTGTAACTTCAATGCACCTTTGGTTAACACAACAGAGGCGATAAGAATATTATAGCTGCCTCCGCGGTCTACTGGGAAGAATAGTAGACGTTTGCGCTCACAAAGGGAGCTTATCCAAGACCTATCTCGCTTTGCATACATATAAATGCACAGCACATACGCACATTTGCGTCACACGTTGTCTGGAATGCGAAAAACGTGCGCCCAACGCAAACCGGTCAGTTACTCACTAGATTCAAATATTCTTGTCCAGACCATGACACTCGAACGTAGTCCGTCGGATTTAGCTGTTTGGTTGACTTGTTCAACTCACACTGGATTCTTGAGTCTTTATCCTTGTGAACATTCAACGAAAAACACATAAAAGATCGTCTGCATTCTAAGACGCACGACCAGATACTCTCCGTCGATATCCTTTTTATCACGTGACCCTGTAGCTTGTATCCCGGATGTGACTCGAAGTAGCCATTGTGACAGTCAGGCTCAGTTGAGACAAGTTGAATGAAACTCGGATACAGGACTAGTAAGATAAGATGCATTCCTTGTCCCATGGTCTAGGTTTATAGTACTGAATTAAACTCTGTTTAGAAATAGTTGGAACTGATTACATATTAAAATTATAGAATAAATAATAGAGGCTTTGCCACATCACGTGACGGCAGCCATGATAGATTGCAGGAACAATACAATCGTTTTACATGAGAAATAATTGACCTGTTTCACTATGACGTCACATCAAATGTCTAAATGTGTAAGTGTCTTTTTTTGGTGGACAACGTTAATGACATTGACTGTATATCTAAAAATTATTGCTTAGTTTCTGCTCTCAAGACCAAATTTAATTTAGCACGTACTCTCATACAGAAACCTTTGTGCGTGACAAGCAATGCATATTTCGGAAGTGAGCTATTGACAGCATAATGTTTTTGAGGGTTTCGCATTTGATTCTAAGGCTTTCTACGGGTTCGTCATTCCAGTTTTTCCTTCTCTTCGCAAAACGCGCGCTTATGAAAGTTCCTGATTTAGATTGGAGGTTGTTTCAGGGTTTGATCTGTGAATTACCCATGCCCTGACTTAGATCAGTCCAGAGGTTGTTTCAGGGTTCTATCTGTGAGTTAGCCATGCCCTGACTTAGATCAGTCCAGAGGTTATTTCAGGATTCTATCTGTGAGTTAGCCATGCCCTGACATACATCAGCCCAGAGGTTGTTTCAGGGTTCTATCTGTGAGTTAGCCATGCCCTGACATACATCAGCCCAGAGGTTGTTTCAGGGTTCTATCTGTGAGTTAGCCATGCCCTGACATACATCAGCCCCGAGGTTGTTTCAGGGTTTGATCTGTGAGTTAGCCATGCCCTGACTTAGATTAGCCCAGAGGTTGTTTCAGGGTTCTATCTGTGAGTTAGCCATGCCCTGACTTAGATCAGCCCCGAGGTTGTTTCAGGGTTCTATCTGTGAGTTAGCCATGCCCTGACTTAGATCAGTCCAGAGGTTATTTCAGGGTTCTATCTGTGAGTTAGCCATGCCCTGATATACATCAGCCCAGAGGTTGTTTCAGGGTTCTATCTGTGAGTTAGCCATGCCCTGATATACATCAGCCCAGAGGTTGTTTCAGGGTTCTATCTGTGAGTTAGCCGTGCCCTGACATATATCAGCCCAGAGGTTGTTTCAGGGTTCTATCTGTGAGTTAGCCGTGCCCCGACTTAGGTCAGCCCAGAGGTTGTTTCAGGGTCCTATCTGTGAGTTAGCCGTGCCCTGACTTTGATAAGTCCAAACTTTGTTTCAAGGTTTTGAAAAAATCGAAGGCTCCATTTATCCATTTATTTAGTTTTTCTAAGTAAAGCTTGATAAGTCGTACGTTGCGTCATTAATTGACAAAACGGAGACAGAGCATAACTATTGGGGCCCTTGATTTTGTGCGACAACATTCCCTACTTTGATCATGAGTTTAAGACATTGTCTAAAGCTAAAATGCCTCCTTCGAATCGTCTCGTATCATTTGTATGGACAACTAATCAAAAAATGTAAACAAATGTCCCAAGTATCTATTAGTTAGACTGCTTTTCCTGTTCCTGCGAAGCAGACAACTCTAGCGACAAACGCGTCAAATTTTCTTTTAGCTTTTGGCTTCCGTCTATTTAATTCTAAAAGGGTGAAGGCTAGTAATTGTGTTAACGGATGCCGAAAAATCCGGTGTCTCGAGCTTGTCGGGCTGGAAGAAGAATAAGGACAGCTTTCTGTCAAAATTTGGCATCTGAGAGTCATTGTGTGTTTTCAATGAGACTAAAGCCACAGGAAAACGACGAAGCGGAATCAATCGAAGAGCTAGATGGCGTCGTGCTAAGGATGTCTTATGATTTCCATTAGAGAGAGTATTCACACGATTTGAATTTGAAGTAATTACTATCAATAACTCGATACTACCAGGACGGTAGTTTTAGACAGTCCTAGTTTTTATGAGAGTAGCATTTATAGCGCTGCTCAATCACACGCGTGGAATCGTATACATTTTGCCATCGTGACGAAGTAGGTTTTCGTGGACATCAGTCAATGCGTTTCCATGACATTCCATAGGCAGGTGCCCTTAAAATCTTTGTGTTTTCCAACAATGCTAGAAAATACTTTGATTGTCGTCCACCCAAACTCTATTATTTCTCTAAATGTTTTTCACGATTTCGCGCGTGTAATTTAGAAGCGCTGTAAGGCTAACAAACCTGTGGGACTGAGAAAAACGGGAGAGCCCGGAGAAAAACCCTCGAAGCACATAAGAGAGAATCAATAAATACTCTCCCCACATACGACAGCGAGCCCGGCGGGACTTGAATCCGGGTTGCATGAGGCGAGCGCTCTCACCGCTACAACAACCGTGTTTCCCCATCATTCTTGATAATGACGTCAGTAGTTAGAAATTTGTTGATTTTGAAAGGTGTTCCGCACTAGTATCAATCACTATATATCCCATCCTTAGAACATTCTATGATTGTGACAGTCTGAATAAATATATGTATGAGAATATATATGAAATCTATATTTGTACTGCGGTTGTGATGTATCAAATTGAGCTGATCCTCGCAGTGTATAGAGCAACTTATGCAACTGCAAATTAAGAGACTAGAACGGGATTTGAACACGTGCCCTGGCGATTCTGGGCCATGCTCTAACCATTGAGCTACCAAGTCTCTAAGACTTTAGATTTTTTTCTGAGTCTTTCAATTTGCAGCTGCATAAGTTGCTTCATATACTGCGAGGATCACCTCAATTTGATAGACTGTACGAGTCATGGCTTCATGTATATATGGTCTCATACATCTGTCCGAGCGTTCTAATTGATCAATGAAAAGGTGCGATGTCTTTTCCCACACTTTCCCGGGAATTTTCTCTTTTCAAAATTGGTAATTCTTTGACTGTTTTGCGTCAATGAACACTGAGTTATAAGTAGAATTAAGACGTGAGTGATCCACCGTTGACAATGTCCGGAGAACTGTTTCGATATTCGTGAGCAAACTTTCAAAACGTTTGAAAGGACTTTACTTGTTAGCTGAAGTATTTCGCTGTCAATGAGCACTTAATGGCACTGCTGAAGTTGGCGTCTAAACTTAATGCTTAGACCGAACTTGGTAGCCGTGAAAAGCCGCCTTTTCAAAAGTTTGTGTTTATATGAATGGTGAAGTCTCTAAAAGAAAGTGTACCATGGTTATATGAGTCTTATATTGGCTATAGATAATCGTGGACTGATGGGTCCATATTTTTTTGTGCGAACGCAGGTATTAAGCAGCCTAATGAAAATTTCTTGAAATAAATGCAAAGAACTGCAAAGAACTGATCTCCAAGTAGTATTTTGACAAATTTGATGAGAAGATTTGCAAAAGGGTCAGTCCCTTGTGGATTCGTAGTATGCATAACTTATTAGGGCAGGGAAAATTGGAATTTTGAGTAAAGGAAAAATGAATTTTTTTTTCTTCCTCAAAAAATTGAAAATTATTAAATAAATGTTAGAAATTTTGTCAGTCATGAAAATACTTTAAATGGAATAAAATAAACTGGAAAAATCCTTCAACAAGTCTTTTTGAACTGTAAGAATAATATCAAGTCACTTCCTCGACCGACACACCAACAACGGTCAGTCTCACCTTCACTTCTTTAAACCACCTTCGAAAATACTCACTGCTTTTGTCATAATTTTGCTGGTAAAATGGGTGTTTATAAACCCCTTCAGAACCCTAGCTTACTCGAATCATATTACTCTTTCTCTTAATAACGCCAGAGCTGTCAAAATCCATATCGATACCATAGCCCGTATATTATCAGCGAATTGTTTGAACATGAAGACGTATGACTCTATGATATTTGTTAATCGTATACTTATTTCAAGCCCACTAGCTTATTACAGGTAGTTCGATAACTTTTCTCCAAAATGAGTAAAAAGTATGTAAATACCAGACAATGTAAACTCACAAGCTAGAAAAATCAAAAACTTGAGTTTTACATGCACAATGATCTACGAGGACCCTCGAGCCCTTAAAACACTTCGATTTTTTTTTCTCTCTCTATTTTTAAAATTTCTACTGTAAATTATTCCTTGAACCAATCGATTGGAAATGAGATATATTTTGACCACTACATGGCATATTTAAACTCAAAGCTTCATTTAAAAGGGTTTGAAACAGAAAGTTCAGGAAAAAACAGCCTAAAAACAACTGCGTTATTTAACGGCTCGAGTGTCCTCACTGTAATTAATCCTCGCTAAAAAGCTAAATCACTTTGTCTCACCTGGAATGGAATTTGTCGAGGTGTTGGACTAAACTGAAGAAAAAGAAAAAGACACTGCTATAGAAGAAATGTTCATGTAGCACCGTGTATGTAGGACAAACTCGTCAACCGGTGAATTCTGGAGTTTAAGAGTATTCTGAATATTGGAAAATTTGGAAAAACTTCACCTCGGAAACTGTCGTGAGTTTCGAATCCAATGCCGACGGATGGCAGATGCTTTGCTGTTTGTTTTTTGCTATACTTCGCCGTTTTGTTCTTTCCTCTAAGCAAACAGACCAAAAGTAAAAGTACTATTTGCTGTGTATAGTGGTATGTCAATGTGTGCATCTGTGGAAACTCACTCGATTGGAAAAAATAGCACTTTCGAATGGCAAATACGTCAGGGAAGCAAATTTTGAGCCAATGGCAGGGCTAAAGCAGAATTCAACTCGTTGATGAAGAAATTGCCACAGATAAAGGGAATTGCAGAAATAAGAATATTATGTCAATTTGTACTTCTATGAAAAGCCACTTGATTGGAAAACAGGACTTCGAATTGCAAATATAAGTACGTCAAGTGAATTATTTATCGCCAATGGCAGGACTTATCTATTTGAATAAATTGCCACAATTGAAGAAAATTATATAAGGAAAAAGACTATATTTAGGACAGCAGTTACGGATGTCAATGTTTTCTAAATGCTAATGGTTTATATGCATCTATGATTAATCTTGTCTTGAAGAGAAAATGATCATGAATAGTATGGAAATCATTTTGTTTCGTTTAATATTTGATTCATGCAGCCTGCTATCTTTGCCTGTATAATTATAATATTTTCTTACGTTGCCTGTGGCCTTAATGTGCCTTTGCATTCTTATTTTCCCGGCCTATTTTTACTCACCAATTTTCGCCTAGCTCTCCATCTCTGGCCAGTAATATTGATGTACAAATGTAGTTCTCTTTTGTGTCAAGCTTCTTAAAATAAATCTATATGGTTACCTATCACAATCTAGTGTCGCCTTGTCCTAGCTTTCCTTTATAACTTATTAACGCTATTTCTATGTTATTGCTTGACAAAACTGCTTGCATTTGTAATGTTAAACTTGCAATCACGTGACTTTTTTGAAATGACTGGGGGGCAAACAAGCGGTTGACTGAGAAGCAACTATTGGATGTTAAGTCAAAACATGTCCTCAACTAAGTCCTCAACTAAGTCCTCAAACTATTTTATTTGACTATTTTCTACGAAATGAAACCAGAAAACAAGCGATCAAAAAAACATCCTCCAAGATTCTACAAGCACTTAAAAACGCAGCTATTACCGGAAGTGACGTCCATTGATAGCAACCTATAGTAAAATTCTACAAGTGTTTAAAGTCAATTCTACATTTTTGCCTGAAGCCATTCTCTTATCTGAAGCCATTCTCTTGTCTGACTGACCAAACATCTTGTATTCTCTCTCTCTCATTTCTTTAGTAGTATGCTTATGCCATAAATGTCGTCGTCTTTAACTTTATTGATTTCGGAAGCATCTCCCAGTCCTTTCTAACTTACGGTCGTTTTGAATGATTCAGCTCTTGTCTCTATGTATACCATCAAAATTCCACTGTTCAAGTGCTAATTCAACTGTCAAATAACCTCTGCCAATTAGTTTGAAAACCTGGCAAAATTCATTCATAACCGATAGTTTTGGATTTCCCAAAAGTGTATGATGTGTAGACGAAAATAATCACTTGCAATTAATTCCGTCACATACCGTAGCTTCGTCAAAGTTGCTATGGATACGTACTTTGAAAACCACTCTAATCTTTGCAATGTTAAAGAGAAGGAGATAGAAATTAAAAGAGCCCAGGTTATTTCATAAGATACATCGATAAAACTAATCTTCAAGGAAGTACTTAAATACAAAGGTCTTATTAGTCTTTATTTATCTAAGGAACTGTCTAGATAGGAACGACATATCAGACAGTGCCTAATTGCCTTCTTCATTTCATGTTGAAAAAAGCTTTTTATATTTGATAATAAATGATAGAGGGAAATAGTAAGAAACCTTGATTAGGAAACCAGTATTGAAATGGCTTTTATTAATGATAATCATTTTCCGATCGTTGCACATCAGAGATTTCGGTTTATTACGCTGTGCCATCATAGCCGCCATGTTCTTACGTCATAGTCGCCATGTTTTTACGTCATAGTCGCCATGTTGTTACGTCATAGCCGCCATCTTGTTACGTCATAGCCACCATGTTCTTACGTCATAGTCGCCATGTTCTTACGTCATAGTCGCCATGTTCTTACGTCATAGCCGCCATGTTATTACGTCATAGCCGCCATGTTGTTACGTCATAGCCGCCATGTTATTACGTCACAGCTGCCATTTTACTTGACTTAACAATAAAATAAAACAACATCTTAAGTTCTTCTGAAATTTATTATATATACATATGCTTATTTTGTTAGCCAGAATTGTCATCACAAGTTCATCAACAACAACCTCATAACCATTATCACCGTTCATCATCATCATCATAATTGGCATTCTTGTAATCATCATACGGCGGCCATCTTGAATTTTGGAACGCCGAGGGGGGCAAACAGAGACAATTTATAGAGCACAGAGTGGCGGAGTTACGTTTTCAAACAAGTCTTGGCGTTTCCAATATTGTTCCAACTACCAGCAAATTCATTTGGTTCTTTGATGTGCTTCTGATTGAAAAGCGTAAAGTTATATAAAAAGACATTCTGACAGCGGTACAGTCTATAAATGTTCCAATGGTTGCCCCCTCGACGTCACATAATGACTTAATTAAAACGATAGAATTTATCGCATCATCGGTATTTATTATGTTCATCATCTTTATCAACATAGTGTCCATCATAATTTTGATTTTAATTTTCATCTTCTTCATCATCATCATCTTTTTAGTTAGTATCATCTTCTTTTTTTGTACCACCATGCGTTGCAATCTCCATAATCATCATCATAATCAACTTCATCATCATCATAATCTTTATAGTTAGTTTATCATCTTCTTCGTCTTCTTCATGCTTCTGACATGCTTATGCTTATGACATTAAAGACCCACTTCTCCACGACACGCCATTCAAAGATTCTCTGTCGTCATCGTCGTCTTCTTCTTCGTTCTCACTCGTGCCTTCTTCATTTTGATTCATAGGCACCAAAACTGCTTCCAGTTCTAAGAACCGCTTATCGAGCATTGGCAATTTCGTCAAGGAAGCGTTATCTGACAACGGCGGGCTGCAGATGCGAGTGCAAACTTTATTTCCACTTTTTCCATGTGTGAAAATTCCACTTTTGATCTTCCTCGGCAAATCAGTAGTTTTGAATGACCTTCCAGTGAAAGTATCACCTCTTCGACGTGTAAACAAAGGGCTTGGAAACTGCTGTGATTTTTCTGGGAGCGAGTAGGAAAATTTAAGTGGAGTTTTGGTGTTATCACTGGAAGTAATGTTGATTGTGCTTGCAGTATGCGATTCATCCTTGTTTTGGGCTGTCTTTTGCTGTTCTTTTTTCGCTTTCGTTAGCTTTCCTTCTTCAATACTTTGCTGGACAGGTTCTTTAGGCTTGTCATCTACGACATTAGCTTCTTTAGGACCTTGTATGCCAACAACATGGTTACCAATTCTTTGAGTCGTAGTTAAAAGATTTTTAAACTTGTTCGCAGCGAAAGCCACTCCAGCAACTTCTCGAAACGACCGATGCTTAGCAATTTTTCGAGTACGGGCCTCTTTTTTCGCCTCTCTAACCTCAAACGAATAATTTGTCTTCCATCTTCGTTCTTCTGTTTCAAGCTCCGACAACCTTATCCTCAAAACCCTCGTCTCGAAGACATTCTTTCTCAAAATGGCGTCACCCGTCTTGCTTTGACAAATACTTCCAAGAGCTTTCTGTTTCTCGATAATTTGTTTTCGATCCATAATCCGTTGTTGAGAAGAATAAATCAGCTTGTCTGCTTATAGTCTTTGTATTGAAATGGTTTTATGCTAAATTAGCTTTACGTAAAGAGATTTTCGCGCCTTCAAACTGGTGATTCAATCTCGACACCGCAAAGGGAAGTCCAACTACAATACAAAGCGTTCTTGAACTTCTGAAAAGGAACAGGACCTCCAATAAATACGCTCCTGGGGATCATTATCAAGTTAATTGAGTGTTAGGTTGTCAATAAAGTGATTGCAAAGTCAATAACGTTCAAATAAAATACAAAACATCCCACACTAAGAAGTACAAAATTTTGTTCCTTAATAATTGTTGCTTTCTTCTCATGTCTTTAATGAATTTTTTTTTCCTTTTTTGCCAAAAGCTAGGTTTCTTTCGCCAAAAAATAGTTTGAAAACTTTCTCGTTCGCATATTTTTTTATTCTCTTTATTCTACACTCGAATTTGTTTATAAAATGTCAAAATTTAATTAAATTACCAGATGAAACTCGAATGTAAACAAGGAAATAATACATGCAATGGCTTCCGTGCACGATACTCCAAAAGCAAAACAATACAGCAACCAAAATAGCGAAAAACGAACACTATAGTTTGAATCATTTTTTCGTTTTACTTTGAATTTCGCAGCTCCTAGAATATCTTTGAAAAATTCTTTCCATTTGCGAACAATTTCTTTTAAATTCATAAAAACAACTTATCACTTGAACAACAAAACCATTCCTTTCTTCGTCTTTATTTGTTTTCAACGTACTCTTCAACGCTTTATAAGTTCAAAATTATGATTTAAGGCGTTTTCAGAGTTTGATCTTAAAGTATCAGAAGTGCCTTCTCGAATTTAACAGAACAGATAAGATTAAGATTCTATAACGAGAACGAACTATTTTTTAGTATAAAGAGACGTTACAAAACGTAGATGACCTATGTATCATAACATCAAAGTTAATCTTCTGTCAAAAACCGCTTTTACAATATGGAATTAAATAAGGTAAATATGTTCAGTACACATCTTTTAGGGGATTAAAAGTCGGAACAAGGCTTTAAATTAGTGCACGTCAAGTTTGTAAAGTTAAATACAGCCTACAAATGAAAGAAATCCGTAGTAAAAGTTGCCTACGAGGAGAGAGCTACGGACACATGGTGCAACATTGAGCGCAATATTGCATGTAATTGATGTTGCGAGCTATGACACACGACGCAATTTGTTGCACGCAACGTTGCTAAAGTAGAAAACTATCCTACTTCAGCAACTGTTGCACCATGTGTCCATGAATGTCTTTGTTGCTTTTGACTTTTTGTGTACAAAGTTTCGTTTCATTGACAAAATATTCAAAAATTACAAATTCAAAGGACACAAATCTATTAATGAATCTTTTAATGAATTTTTTCAAAAACGAATCCAAATTCTAGTAACTATTTTTTTACGAGTGATGACTGTCGTTTGGACTGCAAAAACAACATCATAATTTCTTTCCAAGGGAAAGAAAATCATATCTTTTTAGATAAAGCTTTTAGTGTAAAATCCATCGTACAAATGATTACAAAACTAGATATCAGTTTTACAAAATGTTCTGCCTCGCATCCTATGGCATACAAAGGCTCGGTTTTGTGAAGGAGGGTTAATCCAGAGAACCCGGAGACAAATCCTCGATTCAAGGGAGAGACCTAACAAACTCTACTCACATGTGATGCCGAGTCCAGGAATTAAACCCTAGACTGACCCAGAGGCGACAGGCGAGTTCCCTACCACTACACCACCCTTGATTCCAAATAGACCATTTTCGAGTTCCAAATTACCGCTGTGTTTCTTGATTACAGACTCATTTACTCAGGCTAGCCTCGTATTAACGTCTAAATATTCACAAATACCAACGGTAAAGTAAACAGGGTTCGTGCTACATTCTCGTTACAAAATTCAAGGACTATTTTAGCACTTTTCAAGCACAAAAATTCAATTTTCAAGGACAAAGTTTTTTGTATTAGAACGTGGTTTTAAACATTGATTCAATGTTAAAGTGCAGCTAATTCAGCCGGGGCCACGTCCACCAATAAAAAACGAGCATGACACGCAACCAACCAGTAAACAAGGAACCAGAAACTCTTCAATCAATTTTAATCGTTATTTATTTTAAAAGGTAAGTTAGAAATAACATTAAGTTTGCATTAAATTCAAGGAGTATTCCAGGAGTTTTCCCCTATTTTCAAGGGCTTTTCAAGCGCCACTTGAAAACGTGTTTTCAATTCAAGGACTTTTCAAGGATTTCAAGGAGTAGCACGAACCCTGAGTAAAGAACGCACAACTAAAACATTACAAGTACTTTGAAATTCCACGGACCTTCACTGGAACACGTGAATGAGGAGCAGGCGTAGCTCAGTTGGTTAGTGCGCGGCCTTCGGAGCTAGAGGTATGTAGTTCGATCCTCAGGAACTCCATGTCTGTTTCGACTTCTCTCTGTTCTGTGTAGCTTTAATTAGCTTTAAATACCCGTAAAAAGGAGCACTGATAGTAAGAGGGGGTAGAGGGCCCACCTTCGAGCGCATTAAACATGAGCCCTTGGTTCGGGAGATTTGGGCAACCACTCCCCGCGTTATCGAAGTAAAATACCGTTACATTTTAAAAATATTTTCAAAATCAAGGCTAATCCTGAGCAACAGAGAACTCGAAACTGGAGTATTATGGAATATACTTCAGCAAAGTTGAAGCTCGCAAAAGTTTTGCCGTTTCCTGAGCCTCTTTAATACCTTTTTCTTCATTGATTTTCGTCACTTTCTCTTGGTGTTAGAACATAAGAGGTATCTCTTTGCTTCGGACGTTGCAGAGGATGCGCCAGTAATGTCGCCATGTGGTCGAATAAACGAGTTGTGCTACGAGATACTTCCAGCATGTAACCTACCTCGTCTTCGTCCAGTTCACAAAACGTGTCGTAAATAGACTGAAAATAATGAAAAATGAACTGTCCTAAGAAATAGGGTTACGAGACCCGAGTATTTATGGATTGATGGGTAGATGGATGGATGGATGGTTGGATGGATGGATGGATGGATGGTGTCCCCATAAGTCGGTGTGTGACCGAATGTCCCTAATAGTCGGGAATCATGCATATGGATGGATGGATGGGTGGGTGGGTGGGTGGGTGGATGGATGGATGGATGGATGGATGGATGGATGGATGGATGGATGGATGGATGGATGGATGGATGGATGGATGGGAGGGAGGGAGGGAGGGAGGGAGGGAGGGAGGGATGGGTGGATGGATGGATGCGGGATGGATGGATAGATGAATGGATAGATAGATAGATGGATGGATGGAATCAATACTGTGAATATTGTCATAAGGGCGATAGGCACTTTAAGAAGTGCCCTCTCACTCACCAACAGACATTTCACGAATTTCCTTGAGTGACATAAAATAAAATACAGCAAACGTATGAACACATCGAGTCAACCATATTTACCTCGCATTTATTATTTTCGGATGGAAGTTGATGAACGTAAATTACATCAAAGAAAAAGTAAGGTGACTGTAGCAGGTTATGAAGAGTCTAAAATAAAAATAAGAATAAAACAAATGTTATTACTAAAGGCGCGATCACACGGAGCAATTTTCTCTGCAACTTGTCTCGCAACGGTTGGTGTTGTTACAGCGTGTAACCTACAGCACAATTTGAAAAATGTTGCGAGACGAGTTGCAGCAATCGTTGGAAAAAGTAGCATTCATTTCTTCCTTTGGCAACGATTGCGTCTCCCTTGCACCGTGTAAAGGCGCGATTACACCAATATAAAGGCAACGACCACTACTTCTTACATGATCAAAGGGTTCAATCAACCAATCAATCAATCAATCTTTAATTATTACCAAAATTGCAAAAATACATATACTAAACAACAACAACAACAAAAAAACAGAAAATTGGTACGAGCCAGCTGTAATAGCCATAGACTAAACGAGACAGTTGGCAAATTATAAGATTGGTCAATAGAAGTAAATAAAGAAAGAAAAGAGAGAGGAAAAAAAGAAAAGGAAGAAATAGTTGCCTAATATATGTGTTGAAGTATGTTTTTTATTTACAATGGTGAAACACGAGATATAATGTTGAGTTTTAATACTGCACCTGATGCGCCTGAGTAGAGATTACTGGAGTACATAGTGATCTACCATACATTAATATCACACGCACAACATATGGAGGAGGTAACGATGGATCTTCGAGGTCTGGTAGTGATATACGACTTTGTCTGTACAAATTCAAGATACACTTATTTCAATAAAGTTAGTCACCTGAAAAGCTACACAGCTGAGACCGGCAAGGATTATGGGTAGATACATTTTACATGTTTCAACCGCTTGACAACTGTTGATGGACTTGAGATCTTCCACCAGTTTCAAGTTAACCTCCTCTGAGTATCCTCAACTGCTGCAGTTTGTGTCAAAAGCTTTACTTGTTGGATATAAAACATTTCCCCATGATTCTCAGCGATCACAGCTTTCTAGGTTTTTGGTGAATGACTTTATTGAAATAAGTATATATCTTTGGTTAATACTGAAATGCAGGTAATGTTTTCCTGGTCTTGCGATTAAATGGGGCAAGTAATAAACCTTTACTAGATCTTAAGTTATAACTCCCCTTATCCTTTATGTTGATAAGCTCAGATATGTAATCAGGTGCGATACCATTAATAGCTTTGAAAACAAATAGCAAGATCTTAAATTGCGTACGTTCTTTCACTGGTAGCCAGTGTAGATCAACTAATAGTGGTGTAATGTGACAATAACGCGGTAATGTTATGTTTTCAATAAAACTCTTACATGTGACTCAAAGCAGCTCAATTTTGAGGACGAAATGAATTTTTGAATCTCCTGAGAAATGAAAAACCATTGTTATGTCCTTCAAATTGAGCTGCATTCCAACGTGCTGCAAGGAGTCTATTACAGAACATTTTTATTACAGTCATTCCCTAGAGTATCATTTCTTTGTTTTTGCACATGAGAAGACACATGAATGTAGATACAACTTAAACGAAGAATCTTATTTATCAAAAGAATAACACAAAATCTAACAAATTAAATTCCAGTTTTTAGAATCGTATGAAGAAATAGTTTAATATATTGCAGAAAATACTCACATGGCTTGGAAAAGAGTTTCCATATGTAAAGAAATTAGTCAAGAAAAATAGTGGAGTTTATGAAGATATGGAGTTTAAGGAGATTGAGATTTCCAAGGGGTGGGGAGGGTCTGAGGAGGGTATATTGTGTAGTTCCAGAAAATATCCATACCTCCCCCTTTGAGGAGTGGGGAGGGTCTGAGGAGTGAATATTGGGTAGTTCCAGAAAATATCCATACCTCTCCCATGGAGGGTGGGGAGGGTCAGAGGAGGGTACATTGTGTAGTTCCAGAAAATACCCATACCTCTCCCATGGAGGGTGGGGAGGGTCAGAGGAGGGTACATTGTGTAGTTCCATAAAATACCCATACCTCTCCCATGGAGGGTGGGGAGGGTCAGAGGAGGGTACATTGTGTAGTTCCATAAAATATCCATACCTCTCCCATGGAGGGGTGGGCAGGGTCTGAGGAGGGTATATTGTGCAGTTCCAGAAAATATTTATACCTCTCCAATGGAGGGTGGGGAGGGTCGGAGGAGGGTATATTGTGCAGTTCTAGAAAATATCTATACCTCCCCCATGGAGGGGTGGGGAGGGTGTGAGGAGGGTATATTGCCCCCTCCCCCAGGGACCTTTGACTCATAACCAATCTTCCTCGACCAATCGACATGGACAGACAGACTGACAGTGACCAAGGGAAATAAAGGGACTTGCTCGCAGTCTATATTTTGTCCATATTTCTATTGGAAAGGATATCGAAAACATCTTCAGTTTCTTGTTCATTTGGCTTCAGATGCTCCAGTACTGTACAGATGGTATCTGGGTTACTCTCAAACTGCTGATACTACATATTATTAACAAAACAAAGAAAAAAAAACATTGAAACCAAAACTTATCGCCAATGTGGGCTTCCTGTGGCTTTATCCACAGGAACCCCAACCAAATATAATTACTGCAGAAGCTACACCCTTGTAAATGGCAGGTATAAAGATGTTCAAAGAAACGTTTTAGAATTAACTTTTATTCAGTAAGAATTCCATGACCCTTCTATTAAGTCAACAAGGAAAAACTTTCATCTAAATAAAAAGCTTTCACTCACCAAAAAATCGATTTTTTTAAATAATAACTCTTCCCTTTGAGCCCAGCCACTACTCCCCATTATGAACTAACTGTTATGAATGTCCCGTTCTGATTGGTTTGGAGCGCATGCTTTATTAGAGCACATTGCACGTGTGCTCACTTTCCGTTGCGTCATTCCTACTTATTATTGTAATTTGTATTTTATAAAAGAAATAAAAAACTTGCTTCCTGTGCTGTGTGCGGTCATAAAGTACTTGGGGGGTGGCAGAACACTCGAGAAGTGTCCTGAAGCACTCTGCTATGCGTCATGCTTCTCCTAACACTTCTCTCGTGTTCTGCCAACCCCCGCGTGCTTTATGACAGCACACAGCATGAGCACATTTTCTATTTCTTCGATTGATGGTTTTCACGGCCGCCATGTTGGATGAATTTAACAAAAAATTTGTCATTAGTCTCTTTTGTTATATCATCCAATATGGCCGCCGTGTCTTTTGTAATTACATTCTCTTGGGAATGATTGAAAACCAGGAATGATTGAAAACCATCAATAAAAAATGACTATCTTCCTTTAAGTACTTAATATTTTACTCACCCATGAAGCTTCATCTTCTAGAACAATGATCCCAAACTCATGGTCAGGGTTGAGGTAGGACTTATTTTTGATGAAAATTTGTGATGCCTTTCTGACAAACTGGTACGCTGTTCTGCAACATGAACAATGATCGTAATATGATGTTAATAGACTGGTTGTGTGCTCAACCAACTTGGCAGGCCACGAAATTGAAAAACGCCAATTTAGTAAAATTGAGAAGCCAGTTTTATATTTAAAGAGGAGAATAATCGATTTTATGAATTCTTAACAATTTCATAGCAATACATGATAATACTCATGTTCTGGTATCGTGACTCATCAAGTTCCTAAATTTGGATGAGCACACAAACTTGGGAAAACAGTCTATTATGGTGGTGATGGCATACCAGTGGAGGTGTTGCTGCTCTGCAACACAATTCTCCTATACATGTAAGCTTGATCGGAAGAGAGCCACCAATATATTTTACTGTCCGCACAGGATTATTATTTTTGTGATAGGGGAAACGTGATACAAAACTTGTGATTTTTAGTCAACAATATGGGTTCATATTGATGGCTAGTTGAGAGAAAATAGATCCCATATTGGCTGTAATATTGTGGTGAAGGCCAATATGGGCTTATTTTCTCCTAACTACTGTACCTTAAAGTCACAACAACTTGTACATATTATGTAAATTTAAAATGGGCTGTGAAATTTTAAAACGTGCAGATTTTAAAATGTCTCGTACCCTCGACTACATATTCAATGACCTTCAATAAAAGAATTGGCATAAGAGACATACATCTTTAAGGAGAGTTTGACTTTAGATTTTAGTCTTAATCAATATTTTTAATCTCTAATCCATTTATTTGGGGCAAATCTAATTCAAGATATATTTAATTTTTATTGTTTTAATTTAATCACGTTTAACCTCTCTGTGCTGTAACGACTTTGAAATGATGACTCATTCATCTCAGGGGACAAGTC